>NW_028318362.1:2577000-2890000 GCF_062004578.1 Staurois parvus | reverse complement strand
CAATACTCTGTTTAGGGAGGGGTTGGCATGCGGAACCCAAAATTAGAACCAGCATCTCTCATAATTCATATTCTGGCCTATAACTTCCCATCTGCACAAGTGACAATCTCTCAGTGGGTATTTTATTATGCAGATAAGTCTAAGGATCATGTAGATATGAATTATGAAATTGTACGTTACACGGTGTATGAGTTCTATGTTTTGGCTCCCCTGATGATCTGAGGTGGACGGGTGACCCATCAAAATGTTCGTCTGCGCATTGGTCATCTGAGGAGGTGCCCGGTTTTTATGTAAGTCTTCCATATTTCAAGATATGAAACGTAGGGGAAAAACTGATTTTACCAGAAGTTATCTGATCCTGCCACCTACGCTGAGCTAGGTTTTATGAGGTTACAATCTCTTTCAATTCCTGGGAAAGCTGTCTTATCTCTGTTACGAGGTGAGAAATTACACAGGTTCTTGGACAGAGAGGCTCTGTCTCTCTTGGGGGGCTTTGTAGCTCTGGGCCCCCTGCTGCTCTAGCCTGCCAGTGACCCACAACCAGATGTCGCTGTGGCTGAACAGAGAGGAAAGGGGGGAGGATGCAGGAAAATATATTTCAGAATGGTTAGTCCCTTCGCCAAGATGGAGGTTGAAACCAAAATGGTTGAACCGCGTCCATCTCTGATGCGCACTTTTGCTACATATTGGATTGTTATTTTTTTATTAATAGTACATACAGAGGTGGATGCAACATCAATCCAATGCCGCATCTGTCCCCTGCCGGCTCTGAGGCTGAGAACTGAGTGATCAGACACCACTGCTTGCTCAGTTCTCTCCACTGCTCTGAGCAGAGAGCCGAGACTGACATTCACCAATAACTGCTCTACACCTCTACACCTCCCCCCCCAGGACTCCCTGGAGTGCTGGTCTGTGAAGGGGGTGGTAGGGCTGGCTCAAGTTCTCAGTGAATCGCTGGTCCAGGCTCCAGGGTCCTGGGTGGATCCCGACAATATGGTCATGATCTTTCCCCAGCCTGGACCAGCTCTGTGACATCAGCCGATAGCAGGCTTTAGCCCACTATTGGCTGAAAATGGGTCACAGGAGTGCAGAATGAAGTCAAATGGCCTTTGGCTATACTTCTCTTTTAACCAGATTTTAACCTTTCAAGAGTAGAACAACTTTTAATTATATGTAAAGCCAAAATGTTTTCTTCATTTTCGAGTAGGGAGTGATAAAACCTATGTCTTTTTTTCTTTTTGCTGCTCAGGAAAGGTGCCTTTGCTTCCTGAAATGGGGTTATGACCCTTCACCACTCTATCCAAAATAAAAGTTGTAGTTAAATGCACTTTACGCCTGAACCAAAGTCCTGGTCAATCACCTGAGCCATAGGCCTAAGCCCCACCCCTTTGAGTTGGAAAAACCTGGCACAGAGCCACTAAAATGATTACAGAGGTTTTCTCTAATAAACCAATCATGGTAGAGCAATATCAGGTACCTGCAAATCTGCCCAGTCCAGGTCTAATCTTGGTTCATTTGAACCAATTTGCCAGTCTTGCTTTATGTACCATAGTAGGTTTAATAGAGTATCACTGCTTTTTATAGCATATCAAGCCATGTACAGATGGTCCTATGCAATATAGCAAAGGCAATATGACGGTCACAATGCTATCTGCACGCAGAACAGTATTATTTTGTCAACTTAAATGCCACTTAGGTTAGAAAGTAAGCTGCTATGAGATTCATGGTAATGCATGTGTTTTGGTCTCTCTGCCTAACTTCAAGGGGCTTAGATTTCACTGCCCCTTCTATCCCTCCTCCCAACTACAGTGCTCTAATCCAGATCAATGTCAGTAGTTAAATGGATCAGTTATTTGAAAGCTGTCTGTTGACCTTCTTTCATGATTGATTGCATGAAAAGTGCACAGGAGTGAAGTTTCCAGCTAAGAGAGCAGTCACCGCTGACTGCTTTCCCCTGATTCTCCCCATAGGCTGCTAGGGTTTCCCACAGAGGAATAGACTGCCTCCACTGATGCGTGGCCTGGAAGTCTCTCAAGTAACCATAATGAAGCTGAAAGGTACTTCTTGCCATCTCTTATGGCCTTAAGGAATTATTGATGAATGCAGGGACAAGGGGTTGGAAGTGTGCTTGCCTTATGAATCCTCGCTGACACAAGGGCTGAAGCTGCAGGTCTGTAGACATGTGTGTAATAGCATAACCTCAGGGCTTTGGCCTTTACCTTTTACCAGCTGCAGAAATGTATCTGCAGGTAAAATTGTAAAGAGCTTGACCTCCTGCTGTAGTTCTCCCAATGGGAAGAAAAAGTATTTACTTGATTTTTAATACATAGCAATTCTTAAGAATAATAAAAATGTGCTTTCCATTCTCAATGTTACCCTTTAACCCATCAAATAGAAGCCTCAGCAGAAAGATAAGCATTTTTCCAAAAACATAGTACAACACTAAAATAACTCCTGTAAAGTGCCAAGTGCTGCTGCACTGAGAGTGACAAACCGCTTCTTTGAAATTACCCATTAAATATTTGCTCAGATCGCTAGTAAGTGGCTGGTAAGTGGGACAGGGAAAAGGAAAGAACACATGTACAATAAAATATGTAACTACATAGGTATCAAAGACGTATCATCAAAGGAGCTGGTACTTCTATATCTAGACAGAACTCAGAAGTTTGTTTCTTCAAGTGCACCCAGTATGAAAAGGCAAATATGTTCATTAGTGAGTGTGATTTTGGCACATAAAAATTGCAAGTAAGCGGTCAAAGACAAGCAGCAAGTAGGGGATCAAAGTCTTGCAAATGTTATAGCAGACTATAAATGTGTTTGATGATTCCTCCAGTACTGCTTGAACTGACATTGCCCACTTGAAGTAGGTATTATGCAGTGCATACACCAAGACAAGATCATGCCCATCAAGCTTCCAAGACAATTTCTTTGACCATTCCTGAACTTTGGACTAATCAAGTAATTATTATTATTATTATACAGGATTTATATAGCGCCAGCAGTTTGCTCAGCGCTTTACAATATAAAGTTATGTTCAATTCACTATGCAGCTGGGGCTGCATTTCATCAAGTTATTTAATCATAATTCATTTAAATGGTTGAAAAGTTTTTCTTTAATAGGAGCACAGGATATTAAAGACACAAAAGGCATAAAAGGTGACATGTCAAGAACAAGCAAATGTTTGAAATCCTTACTTTGTGTTATAAGTCAGCTACAAAGTGGTATCAAAAGGTTTCAAGACTAGTTTTGTGACAACAGATGGCAGCACAAGACTGCACACACAGTCACAGCGAGCACCATCTTTCAAAAGTTAGTGTGCCAAAAGACATCATCCTGTGTACATCGGGAGCTGTGCAACTAGTGCTATTCTGTGTTACCTCATCTGCTCTTTCACCATGGACAGCAAATTAGAACAAAAAACAAACGTTAAATTTTGTGTGAAACTGAGCAAATCTGCCACAGAGACTTTTGATATGATTCAGCAAGTTTACAGTGATGCTGTAATGAGTCGTTTGAATACTGGTGGCAAAACATTACTGGAAGATAATGAGAGATCAGGAAGACCTTCAACGAAGCTCAACCCCAAAAAATGTTGAAAGCAATTGGCAATTTGCGCATGATCATTGGAGAACAATCCACAACATTGCTGCCATTGTCGGTGTGTCATATAAAACAGTCCATGCAATCCTCATGTGTGATTTGAACATATGCCGTGTTGCTGCCAAGTTAGTCCCCAGGCTGCAATTATATCATCCTCATCCTGCTCGCCAGATTTTGCTCCTGCGGACTTCACCCTCTTCCCCAAGATGAAGATCCAGCTCAAAGGTCACCATTTTGACAACTTTGCTTAGATCCAGCCCAAATAGCAGAAGGTGCTTGACATGCTTTGAAAAGAATATTTTTCAGGACACATTCTAGAAGTGGCAGGAATGTTGTGAGTGCTGTATTGCTGTGCAAGAGGACTATTTTGAAGGTGATAGTGTGTAATTGTAGATAAATAAAATACTTTCTTGTAAACAGAGACAGTCTTGAAACTTTTTGATACCACCTTGTATACTCTCTTTCTGGCTTGAGGCTGATGTTGAAAATTAGAGGAAAGTAATTTAGCTCAACATTGGAGTTGCCAACAGCAACCAATCATCTTTCTGAAAAAAAAAATAGATGGTGGCTGTGGGAAATAGCACCCATTATGTGCTAATTTAATTTTCTATAGTTGCAATATATCAGCCCCTTTGTGAGGTCAATGTTGTCAGTGCTCCTTTGGCCCTACTTCTCCTATGGATCACAGAAATTCAGTTTGTTCTGCACACCTGTAACCTGTTTTCACCTGACAGTGGGCTAAAGTATGCTGCCAGCTATTGTCACTTAGCTGATCCAGGCTTTGGAGAGATCCTGACTTTAAAGTTGGGATCCACCCAGATTCCTGACCAGCAGCTGCCTCAGGGTCTCAGTAAGTCCCTGAGAGCTTGAGTCAGCTGCTCATGCCACCTCCACAGCCTGGTGCTCCAGTGAGTGCTGGAGGAGCAGAGCAGAGAGCCAGTGACTGACAGACTGAGAACCAAGTGATCAGCGATCTTTGAATGCTCAGGTCTTGGTCTTAGATGTGGCAAGGGACAGATGCAGCACCTAGGTGAGTATGACTGTTTTTTTACATTCCCATACTTCTCTTTTATATATATTTGGTAAATCAGGTTCCTCAATGTACTTAATATACATGCACATTTACCTCTGTATCTATAAGCTATGTAGAAAAATACAAGTTTCCAAGTTCACAACGCCGGCATTGAAATGTAAATAGTTTAATGTCCATAGTCTGGGCACAGGTCCACTTTAAATATATTCTGAACTATTGCCTTACTCCTTCAAAAAATGCTAGTTGTCTGGCTATCTTTAGAACTCTCTGACTCACTAACCCAGAGCTAATTGCAAGTAAAGTTTGATTAAATCCAGGACTCTTGATCTGCAAACCTTTTTTTTACGTTGTGTGAATTCATAAAGTAACCGGTTTTGGCATGACAGATAGGCAGCTGAAGAGTTAAGAGTTAAAAGAAGAGTTCAGCAATTGTAGTCCAATGTTTCTTGCAGCACAGTTTTCCTTGTAATAAACATGTAAGCTTTGACACCTGTATATTTATGATAAAGCAGTGTTTTTGAATACATCAGCTCTCAAGTTTTAAGTAGAACAAAAATGAATGATAAAAAGCATTTTGTGTGACTATATAACACTTTTTTTGAGCAGATGCCAAAAATTTTCCATTTATGGAAGTGCATTAGCTTCCACCAGTCTCCTAGCACTAAAATATGGTTTGTGTTTTATTCTCTGGGTCAGTAAGTCCATCATTAGCTGGACTCTTCAGTGATTTGTTGGTACAGGTAATTTCATAAACCATTACTCTACACCATTATGTAGACATGCTACCATAATTTATATACTCACTTAGGAGGCTGATGAGTGGCTTAGAATGTGGAAGTTGCTAATTGGGAGATGGCCAAAACACAAGAATAATATCTGTTACATTGCTAAATGCTTTGGATTTAAATTCAGCAACGTGCTGTAAAATTCTCACTTTGCTGTAGTAAGCAAATTCCTAAAGGCCAAATGAAAAAAGGAGAGGAACTCTATTCATATTGCAATAAATATGTTATACTAATAGGTCATTGTATATTTTTTTTAAATTAAACTACCTCAAAACCTTTAACACGTTCAGACGATAGTTAAACTGCTGGGCAACAAAAAAAAGTTGGCACAAAAGTTTGGATGTTGCCTTTAACAATCAATAAGTGTAAGCTGATTGGTTGCTCTTATAAATATCTTATCTTTTGCTCCTGTTTTTATAAATTAGTTTTAATACATAAGTACCTGAAATAAATAAATAATACACCTTCCTTGGTGGAAGTACATCTATGTTCAAAATATAATATTGAATATTTTTTTCAATATTGCATTTTAATTACTTCTAGCCTACTCTTGAACAATCTTAAAGTTTGTAATTGTACTCTGTGAAGTTGCCCACACATTTACTTTCTTGAGTTTTGTGACACATATTCATTACACCCTGTGCGTAGGCACTGCTGTGTCACACATTTCACAAAGCCTGCATTCTTAACTACAAAGGTGTTGAGAGGAGGAGTTTCAGGAGGTGGAGCCAGTACAAGAATCACTGCTTGCAGGTAGCAAGGTACCATGGGATTTGTAGTCCTTAGAAACTGAAAGTAAACAGAGGAGAAGCTGCAAAGCATGCAGGGAATCCAGGAAGTTGTGGAAAGAAATTATCAGCAGACAGCTTATATTGGATTGTAAAACATAACTATTGTTTGTATTGTTTTTAAAATGTTAATGTTACAAAATGAAAGTGTATGCTTTGACTATAGACTGCCTTTAAAATAGAAGGTCGGGAATAAAAATAAAATCTATACCCACCAAGGTTGATGCAGCATTGGTCTGATGCTCTGATGTCACATCTGTCCCCCACCACTACAAAGACTGAGAACTGAGTGAATAAAGGCCTCTGATCGCTTAGTTCTCGGCCTTCACTGAGTAGAGGGCCAGTGACTATCTGTTACTGGCTCTCTGCTCTTCCCCTCCAGCTCTCACTTGAGCACCAGCCTGTGGAGGGGGTGAGAGTGTCTGTCTCAGGCTCTCAGTGGCTTGCTGAGAGGCTTAACCAGCTACCAGTTCAGAAATTTGGGTGGATTCCTACAACATCAAGATCTCTCCAGAGTTTTGCCTGGCTCTCTGCTGTCAGCCAACAGTAAGCTTTAGCCCATTGACAGCTGAAAACAGGTCACAGGAGTGCAGAACAAAGTGCACTCATGTGATCCCTAGATGAAGTAGGGCCAAAAGAGCTTTGGCTATACATCTCCTTTAAGTGAAATTATACTTCCTCATTTCACAAATCTTTTCTGCTCTGAAATGTACTGTATATAATATGATGTATTTATTGTTTTGCCAAGTTAAAGGAAGGAGTATGTTGCTGCCCGACTGCTCCCACTTCTGATTCATCGCTCGCTGATTTTAGCAATTTAAGAGTTTGCGTAGATGGGCAAATGCAGAAGATTTACCCGTGCTTTAACTTTCAGATATATTTCAAATGCTTCTGTGTTCCTTCTGAGCTGCTTTTTACCTATTGTGAGCTGCTTCTTGTTGCTTTGAGTTGTTTTTACATTCAGATTTACCTGTGTGAAGAAAGAGGCACACAAACAAATGTAGTCAAACTGTTAAATGAGCACTCTAGTATCTAATTCACACTTCTCATGCAATTTGCAAGAAGTCTAAGTTAAGGCAACATCTGCATTTTTACCACTTTTGTTTGTCATACCAAACGTAATGTCTAGCACAATAATCCTAAATGGATATTGAGCCAAACCATGGCATCTCATGAGCCTTGGCCTCTCCCCAACCTTATTGTCCATCAGTTTAATCCAAAACTAAAGCCACATTTGCCTGCATGATCTGTGGTAACATATTGTTGTGGTCTAGATTTCTAATTAATTTTGACCTTTGTGGAATAACACAAATGTCAAAATCAAGGTTGAGGATGATGCACTTTACTAACCTTATTATTATTATACAGTATTTATAAAGCGCCAATAGTTCGCATAGCGCTGTACATTACAAAGGGGGACAGAACATGTGACAGAACAATAACAATACAATGCAAAACATGAGGGGATCGAGGGCCCTGCTCTTTCGAGCTTACAATCTGTACATGTTCCCTTAATAGACAATAAGCCTTCACCTTTTTTTATTATTATTATAAGCTTTTTTTTTTCCGAAATCTTTATTGTTATACTTTAGTAAAAATAACAGATGTTATATCTTATTGTCTAGTAGGGAAATATGCATATCAGTAAAGTGCGTCATTGCTAACCTCAATTTTTGCATTTTTGATCTGTGGTAAACAACACTTTAGTACTCTATACTATATAATGATGCTGGCCAAACATAATTTCAAAGGCTAAATTTCCCTTTGCAAGTATTCATTTTACTAAGAGCTCATTTATGTTTATATTTTTGAGGGGCAGAAAAAATCATCCTCCCCTTAAGCTTCAAAGGCAGTGGAGAGGGTTGTAATAATGTGAACTTGTGAGCTACTATGGTGGTATATAAATACTTATAAATAATTAGCTCCTATAAATGTGACGGTGCATCAACACAAAAACACATACTCATAATATTATGTGAAAATGAATAAATAAAATATTAAATGTGTCGCGCTCCTCAATATTGTTTAGTAGTGAATAATATGTAAATAAATAAATAAAATTTAAATAATTCTAAATGGATCCATGGTGATAAAATTTAAAAAACTCCTGGTGTTATATTTGATTAACCATATAAATAAAATAAATAATGTGAAAAAAGCTGATAAATTCAGATTATATGGACACAATATTAATCAAATCAGGTAAACTAAAAAAACCCCCATACGTAGTGGTATATTATGTGCAAAACTTATATGTGCAAAAATGCAAAAATATTTCATAAACAGTGAAGAAAAAAAAAATATATATATATAATAAAAAGCAGTATACTAATTCATATAAAAATTGATGAATCAAAAATAATAAATAAATAATGATGAAACAATACAAATAATATAGTTTGCTCACTCTCACTTGTGCAGCCTAAAAATTGTGATAATAGCTATATACTGGTTATCCTTAACTTAGGTGACAAATAATTGTCCCAAACGTGGAAAATGTATTGCTTTTGAGGTAGATTGTAATATTGCTTTCCTTCCACTAGATGGCCTTTTCTTCTGTGTTATAAGGGTTGGATAGATGGAAGTAGATATCTCCCCTCGTCCTATTAAAGACTATCTCCTGTATCCTCTTCTTCCCTTTTGCTCCTCCAGTTTAGGCCATGTAAAAGAAAGATTCCCACATAGTGCTTTATCCTTCATATAGGGTTTAATGTGTCTCCAGACAAATGCAAACTTACATTTTCACAGGGTAATACAGAGCGTTTTTAAAAGTGTGTGCCTTCGCACAGTGACAGTACTCGCCGTTCCGCTGTTGGTGGCGTCGTGACGTCAGAGCCCCTCCCCTACGCGTTACGCCACAGGGTCACGTGGCTTCCTCAGGGGGATGTGATGAGACGCCATGACGCTACTGCCCTTATATAGGTCGTTCCAGCGCCATTTTCCCAAAGCCCGCACAGAGGCGGCCATCTCAATGGGGCCAGATATTTTGCTTGTGTTCCCGCAATGTGTACATGCATAGATCACATAGCTTATATTGTATTTGCAAGATTTATTAGGAAACAACCTTTACTCTGACAGTGTGTCACTAGTACTGTGACCGGGCTGGGCACCAAAAAATACAATATTGTGTACATACAGAACCTTTGCTTAGACACCTTATTAATTTTTATTATCCCATGATTTACTATAAAAAACCTTTTAATCAATTTATTAAAATATATAAAAAATATAAAAAATATATAGAAAATAATATTTATAGAGGAGGAAGTTATTTTATTTATTACAGGGAGAAATATTTAAAAGATAAAAATAATGATTACTTGGACACCTTATTAATTCTTATTAACCCATGATATACAGTAAAAAAACCTTTTAATCAATTTATTTAAAATATATAAAATAATATTTATAGAAGAGGAAGTTATTTTATTTAGTACAGGGAGAAATATTTAAAAAATAAAAATAATGATATATAAAAAAAAAATAAAATAATAATTTAAAAATATTAACTAAATCCCCTTACTGTTTAATCGTACAATCCTATAATCCTACACAAATCGGTTTATGCTACATGCGTGTTCCTATCTTATTAAAAAATTAATTGTATTACAATCTACATTTGAAATATATAAAATGTATAAAATATTTAAAATCTTAATTTATTAGAATTTATTTTGATAATTATAGAATACTGATATGGAAAATCATCTACATTCATACACCACCCTTAAATGAAATCATGCTGCAATAACATAATGCATGTGTGTGTGCGTCTACCTAACATAATTCATGTGTGTGTTCTGAAGTTAGACAAACATTTAAAAGATATAATACCGGACAAACCCAAATATATATATAAGAGAGCACCAAATCTGAGAGATAGACTAGTAAAAAACATTTTGGAACCTCCTCATTCTAGAAACACTAGTTTCTTTCAGGGAATAGGTTTCTATGCATGTGGACGCTGCTATAGCTGCAGCAGGGTTCAGAGTAACCCCAGACGTAGACATACATTTTTCAATACTCACAACAATAAAGAATACAAGATCAAACAATTTATCTCGTGTGATACGAGAGGAGTCATTTACGCTTTAAAATGCCCTTGTAACCTCATATATATAGGCAGAACTAAAAGAGCTTTGAAAGAAAGGATTAAAGAACACGTGTATAATATAAATAGAGGCTATAAGTACCACCATGTATCACAACACTTTCGTCAAGTCCACAATTCAGATGCTTCCCATTTACAATTTTGGGGAATAGAAAGGCACACTAGGCACTGGAGAGGGGATAATATAATTAGAGAGATCAGCAAGAAGGAGTCTAAATGGATATACGAAATGAGTTGTTGTTTAGATCCTAAAGGCCTGAATAGGGAATTTGACTTAACTTGTTTCATTAGTAATTATTAGTGGAGAGCACACTATTTTATAAGATTTTGAATCCTTATAAACAAATAACAAATATAGCATGTTGTGTGTAGCAAGTACGTGTGAGCGTTAGCAGACACATGTACACAGGGAGTAGGTAGACGCACACACACATGCATTATGTTATTGCAGCATGATTTCATTTAAGGGTGGTGTATGAATGTAGATGATTTTCCATATCAGTATTCTATAATTATCAAAATAAATTCTAATAAATTAAGATTTTAAATATTTTATACATTTTATATATTTCAAATGTAGATTGTAATACAATTAATTTTTTAATAAGATAGGATCACGCATGTAGCATAAACCGATTTGTGTAGGATTATAGGATTGTACGATTAAACAGTAAGGGGATTTAGTTAATATTTTTAAATTATTATTTTATTTTTATTTATTTTTTTTTATATATCATTATTTTTATTTTTTAAATATTTCTCCCTGTACTAAATAAAATAACTTCCTCTTCTATAAATATTATTTTATATATTTTAAATAAATTGATTAAAAGGTTTTTTTACTGTATATCATGGGTTAATAAGAATTAATAAGGTGTCCAAGTAATCATTATTTTTATCTTTTAAATATTTCTCCCTGTAATAAATAAAATAACTTCCTCCTCTATAAATATTATTTTCTATATATTTTTTATATATTTTAATAAATTATTAAAAGGTTTTTTATTGTAAATCATGGGATAATAAAAATTAATAAGGTGTCTAAGCAAAGGTTCTGTATGTACACAATATTGTATTTTTTGGTGCCCAGCCCGGTCACAGTACTAGTGACACACAGTCAGAGTAAAGGTTGTTTCCTAATAAATCTTGCAAATACAATATAAGCTATGTGATCTATGCATGTACACATTGCGGGAACACAAGCAAAATATCTGGCCCCATTGAGATGGCCGCCTCTGTGCGGGCTTCGGGAAAATGGCGCTGGAACGACCTATATAAGGGCAGTAGCGTCATGGCGTCTCATCACATCCCCCTGAGGAAGCCACGTGACCCTATGGCGTAACGCGTAGGGGAGGGGCTCTGACGTCACGACGCCACCAACAGCGGAACGGCGAGTACTGTCACTGTGCGAGGGCACACACTTTTAAAAACGCTCTGTATTACCCTGTGAAAATGTAAGTTTGCATTTGTCTGGAGACACATTAAACCCTATATGAAGGATAAAGCACTATGTGGGAATCTTTCTTTTACATGGCCTAAACTGGAGGAGCAAAAGGGAAGAAGAGGATACAGGAGATAGTCTTTAATAGGACGAGGGGAGATATCTACTTCCATCTATCCAACCCTTATAACACAGAAGAAAAGGCCATCTAGTGGAAGGAAAGCAATATTACAATCTACCTCAACAGCAATACATTTTCCACGTTTGGGACAATTATTTGTCACCTAAGTTAAGGATAACCAGTATATAGCTATTATCACTATTTTTAGGCTGCACAAGTGAGAGTGAGCAAACTATATTATTTGTATTGTTTCATCATTATTTATTTATTATTTTTGATTCATCAATTTTTATATGAATTAGTATACTGCTTTTTATTATATATATATATTTTTTTTTTCTTCACTGTTTATGAAATATTTTTGCATTTTTGCACATATAAGGTTTGCACATAATATACCACTACGTATGGGGTTTTTTAGTTTACCTGATTTGATTAATATTGTGTCCATATAATCTGAATTTATCAGCTTTTTTCACATTATTTATTTTATTTATATGGTTAATCAAATATAACACCAGGAGTTTTTTAAATTTTATCACCATGGATCCATTTAGAATTATTTAAATTTTATTTATTTATTTACATATTATTCACTACTAAACAATATTGAGCAGTGGAGAGGGTTGTTCACATGCTGTGTTCATGACAAAAATTATTCCCTCTGTCAACCTGTCCACTGAACATGACCCATAGGGCCATCTTGTGCAATGTATGGGTTGTGGGGTTTTAAAGATTAAAATAGGCTCTTCAAAGGGCTAATGCTGGGGAAAACTAGCCCTAATTGTATTTCCAAAAAGGGTGACAGCAAAAAACACTTTTTTGGGGGGAAGTTGGCTTTGGGTGGTGATTAGAACCAAAGGTGTTTTTTTGTTGATCCCCTTGGCTTCCTGTCAAGTAATGCTATCCTACTTGTTGGCTTAATGTCAAAGGGGTAAAATGTGAGGAAAATATACCTAATGGAGTTAAAGGAAGCAATAAACAAGTTACAGCATTTTAATACTCTGTTCAAAAGTAGATAAAAACAGGCTTTACCTTGAGGTGGCCTTTAATGCACACATACTTTTGCCTGTAGGACTAGTGACATGTTTTAATGGTACTTTAAGCAACATTTTTCTGATTAATAAGTAAGCAAAGTAGTGCTGGACCTTTTCAATATGCATCCTAAGGAGCTTGCTTCTGCCTGCATAGTGCTGTCTGCCTCTATAGTCATCACAAAGTTGCTTTAAAGTGAAAATATTCACCTAATTTAGCACTGCACATCAAGTCTAATTTTGGCAGAAGGAGAGGCAAGATGAGTAGAGCTGCTTCAGAGAGAAGATGTCAGTGACTTCAGCATGAGGATGGATTGAGGATTGAGGATGTGGATTGCTCCACATTGCCTGAACCTATGGAGGTCAGTAAGGACTTGTTTTAAAATGTAGTTTCTGCTTATTAAGAATATGTAAATAGCTGAGTGTTTATAGCCAGTTACAGGTTCACGTTCAACTTAAAATGCACCTTGCATGCAGGCACCCAGGACATGCAGGCAACAGCATGCTGTTGTGGGAAAGCTATTGCTTTAGAGTCATCTGTTTTCTAAACAAGAAATGTCAAGATATTTAGGTATACTGAAGAACAAACTATGCTAGGTCTAAGAGAACATTGTTAAATCCCAAATTTCCAGAACATGAAAATTCTTCTTTGTAGTGGGGCTGCGCCCACACTGCATGTTTCAGCTGCTCATTTAGTCTAGGTGAGAGTAAAAACAGTTGAACTTACTCAATCTTCTGCCTTGGCAAATTGTGCTTCCTCATGCTCTGGTGGTGGACTATCCCTCAGTGTGCTCACGTCCAATGCAGAGGATTGGCTAAGTAATTCTACTTTTCCATGCTCTACCACCACAAAGTAGAATTTTCAAGTTTCCTGAAGTTTGTCTATAAATTAATTTACAGCTGATAATTAGACCGATGAGCCTACATATAAATGTGATGAAGCATGGCATACCTTTCTACATAAACACTCAAGTATGTATATATTCTTAAGCTGACCATACACTGTCCCCCATCCACACATTCGAGGTGGATGGGAGAACCCTCCCCCCTGCACTATTGTATTCTGACAGTGGGGAGACTCCTCCACTTCCAGAATACACAGATCAGAGCTGCTGCCTTTGGCTGCAGTCACTGATTGATCAGTTTTTAAGTGACTGAACAGAAGTCTAGTAGATTGACTTTTGTTTAACTGCCACACATGGATTGAAATTTGTCAGGTTCCTGCTGAAGTGTCCTAATTTCAATCTATGTATGGCCAACTTAAATAATCACAAGCCCCCATAGCTTCAGGCACTTTCTGGTACTTTGTTGGGATGCGTTATAGGTGGCCTTTCCATAGGAATGTTTGATATTTTGCTACACAAACATGGAAAAATCAGTGCTGCCCAGAAGACATACTGTGCAGAGGTTGTACAGGAAAGATCTCAGTGTAATCTGGACAATGTGTGCCACTGCCCTTCTGACAGAAGCACTGGTTGGTGGGTTCTGGCAGGCAGGCAACGAGGATGTCCCCTGTCAGAACACAAAGGCACAGTGGGAGAGATCCCTGTACTAACGTTGCTTAGTTAGTATGTCGATCTCTCAGTTTTTTTTTTGTTGGGTTGAACGAAAAGAAAACTGTGTATACCAGGCTTAAGACTTGATGTGATTGCTAGAGGCAGGGGTCCAGTTTCCTTTAAAGGATTTTTATCAAACACTATCTTATTTGAAAAAAATACATTCATTGTCACAGGTAGCTGTCTCCAAGCAAAATTACTTAGGATCTAGCTTTAGAACGTAATACATGACAAACAACTTCAAATTGTTCTTGACTGATAACACTTAGAAAAGATATATTTCTTGATATTCCTACACCTATGGACCACTAAATATATTTATGTAGTGTAAAATAAACATATCTGAGGCACAGATAAAGAGATTAATGATATACAGTACTAATGTGTGTTGTGTGATATTTTGCATGTGTTCAATTACCTCCAGGTAGTCTGACTGCTCAGAGATCATTTGCTGTTAATATAATGGAAAGCTGTCTCTTTGCAGAGGGCACACAAGGACAGGCAGTTTTCTTTACACCTTCAGCATAGCACATTCTGTCTCTGCTCACCCCCTATTTGATGGCAGCTTTGCTGTTTGTGTTTATATCATACAAATAGGCTGGGAAATGTGAACGATTTTTAAACCTAAATGCAAGCTATTTTATGTAACAAAGCTTCTATCATTACATGTATTTACTTATGCTGAGGCCCCTATTCTGCTATCTCATGAAATTTTGACAGCATGCTGTAGTGTGAAAGCTATTGTTTTAGAGTCATCTGTCTTCTAGGCAGGAAAGCTAGCACAGGTATACTGAAACACAAACTGTACTAAGGTTATGAAAAGAGTGTTTGTTGGTTTACAGCTAGCTAGAAAATATACAGGTTACAAATACATTTGTTGAAATGATTCTAGATAGATAGATGGATAGATAGAGGCAGAGCAGTGGCTAAGTGGTTAGCACTTCCTCCCAGGAGCGCTAGGGTTGTTGGTTTGAATCCCAACCATGGCACTACCTGCCTGGAGTTTGCATGTTTTCCCTCTGCCTGCATGGGTTTCCCCCCACACTCCAAAGACATGCTGGTATCTTAGTTGGCTACTGGTCTAAATTGGCCCTAGTATGTATATTTATGAATGTGAGTTAGGGACCTTAGATTGTATGCTCTTTGAGAGCCGGCACTGATGTGAATGTACAATAGGTATGTAAAGCACTCAGTAAATTGACAGCATTATACAAGAACCTGTAATAATAGATAGATATTAATTTACTAAAGGCAAGTAGGTTATTCACTTTGCAAGGAATTTTTCCTTTAGCTTAGTGAATGAGACAAAGCTCTCTTGACTTCCATCATCCAATCATGTGCAAGCAAAAATATTTTTTTTTCCTTGCGCATGATTGGTTATTCTTTGCAAAGTGAATTTGCACCCCATTCACTAAGCTGAGAGTAAATTCCCTTTCAAAATGAACAGTCTTTTGCCTTTAGTAATTCAACCTCATAGATAGATAGATAGATAGATAGATAGATAGATAGATAGATAGATAGAGAGATAGATAGATAGATAGAGAGAGAGAGAGAGAGAGAGAGAGATGAGATAGATGAGCTAGATGAATGAGATAGAAGAGATAGATTAGATAGATTGCACATCAGTGGGTATCCTTTGCAAAGTGAATTTTTGCCACATTCACTTAGCTAAGAGAAAATGTCCTTGCAAGGTGAACAGCCCATAGTCTTTGGTAACTTAAACCCATCAAAAAATACTGTAGATAGATAGATAGATAGATAGATAGATAGATAGGTAGATAGATAGATAGATAGATAGATAGATAGATAGATAGATAGTAGATTGGTGGTGTGATAGATAAATGAAAGGCGATACTGTAGATGCTGGTGAATAAATTGATAGATTAGAGAGATAGATAGATAGATAGATAGATAGATAGATAGATAGATAGATAGGCAGATAGATAGATAGATAGATAGATAGATAGATAGATAGATAGATAGATAGGCAGATAGATAGATAGATAGATAGATAGATAGATAGATAGATAGATAGATAGATAGATAGGCAGATACTTTATAAACTCTTTTTAAATAATAAAAATGCTATGATTTCTGAAGGGTACATGTTTTATTCCATTGCTAATTGTGCCTGGGCCCTGATTTTTAGTTACTTTCCCATTCTTCTAGTTAGCACCTATAAAATGCCCTTCCTTCCAGTATTGGTTTTGCATGAATAAATCAAATGTACAAATCTTAAAGTCCAGCTAAAGTCCAAACTGTATTTTGGATTTAGAAAGCATAGGGGAGAGTTACTACCTTGGTCATTTTTTGATGTCTGTATAACCTGTTTCCTCCAAATTTCGGACTCAATAACTATACAGGAAGTGAGAGGGATCAATCCAGTGGGGATACAGACAGAAGTAAAAAAATGACAGAATTTTTAGATTTTTACCACTCTAACATCATGAGAGCTATAATTGCCCTCTGTTGAGGAAAATCTCTTTCCTTCTTGACCAACTACCATCAATTGAAGTTAAAAGAATTCTCCCCAATGGGGTCGTAGAGGGTAAAAATTATGTAACAGAGGTTTTATTCCTCCTCTGCTCTGTTCAAACAATCAGACAAACAAAAACAGGCTTGGGCTGTAGCTAGATGTTAATTGCTGTTTTCTTCAACCTCATTAATATGGAAAAAATATAACTATTTTTTTAAGCGACAGGCTATCTATGTCATTTGATCCACACTATAAAAAGTTATTTTTCCATTTACCAGTTTTCTGGCTGTAATCCTCACCAGTTCTTACTTGATAATGGAGCCCTTACATTTCTCAGCATCATTCACTGCAGGTTCTTACAAGCAACACATGCTAATTTTCATTAGTCAGTGGGTGGTAGATGCACAGTAACTTGTATTGTGACATGTCTTGAGCCATGTCTACTCTTTAGTAAATGGTATAATTGACTTATGACACTTCTGTAGTATGTGATACTTTATATCAAGCTGTGTCAGCTGCATTTCCATTGTCATGAATATGATAAGATCTTTTGCAATATGAAAATATGATCATAGGCTGAAATCTTTTTGAATGGTTTCTATACTGTATGCATTTCTTTTAGGTTGTAAGATAAATTCCAGTGTATAAAAACGTGATCTTAATGATTGGGTACAGAAGTGATGGTTTTGTTAATCCAATGAAATGCCTTGATATTGACATTGGTATTTATATATTAGTACTATCTTTGGGATTTTTGAAATTAATTTATTTATTTCATAGCTTATTTTTCATCTAGGGTCCCATATAAACATAATTGCATTGTATTACAGCTCTACATCTAAAAAACAGACAAAGGTAATTGGTCAGTGTTGGTTAAATTAGATAGAAAGGTCTTGAGTGTATGACATCAGTATCTGTTTATAGATAGTACTCAAAAAATAATATTTTAAATCTATTTCTGAAAAAAAGAGGACAAAAACTGAGTTGTTGTCACACTATTATATTGATTACCTAAAATTAAATTAATATTTCAAGATATATTTTCAATAGAAAACCGAAGCTGAGTTGTTATGATAATATTCACTTTTGTTATTAAGGATGCATTTTGTTTTTAAGTGAGAATAAAAAGTTTTAATTAATACTAACATACTCCACTATCAAGTGTCTGTCATATATTCATTTACTGCAAGTTTATCTGGTACTTCCTTTGGCAAAAAAACATTGTTTTGTTTTGTACAAACTTTACAAATAGATTGAAAAGGTTTCTCATGGGAATTTGTAAACCATTGCTGGAATTTTCCTTTTAACATATTTACTATTTAACTTAGTCGGAGGGCAAACCTTTGACCCATAGAATAATGAAAGTAATTAAAGCCAGAATGCTACATTAGGTAGTTTTTTTCTGAGTGGACTCTGTTTATATGAAGGAATACAGTCATGGCCGAAATTGTTGGCACCCTTGATATTTCTCCAGGAAATCATGTATTTCTCACGAAACGTATTGCATTAACACATGTTTTGCTATACACATGTTTATTCCCTTTGTGTGTATTGGGACAAAACAAAAAAAGGGAGGAAAGAAAGCAAATTCGACATAATGTCACACAAACCTCCAAAAATGGGCTGGACAAAAGTATTGGCACCCTTTCACAACTGCGGATAAATAAGAATGTTACAAGCATGTGATGCTCCTGTAAACTCACCTGGGGCAAGTAACAGGTGTGGGCAATATAGAAATCACACCTGAAAGCAGATAAAAAGGAGAGACGTTCACTTAACCTTTGCATTGTGTGTCTGTCTGTGCCACACTAAGCATGGACAACAGAAAGAGGAGACGAGAACTGTCTGAGGACCTGAGAACCAAAATTGTGGCAAAATATCAACAATCTCAAGGTTACAAGTCCATCTCCAGAGAACTAGATTTGCCTTTGTCCACAGTGCGCAACATTATCAAGAAGTTTGCAACCCATGGCACTGTAGCTAATCTCCCTGGTCGTGGACGGATGAGGAAAATTGATGAAAGATTGCAACGCAGAATAGTCCGGATGGTGGATAAGCAGCCCCAAACATGTTCCAAAGACATTCAAGCTGTCCTGCAGGCTCAGGGAGCATCAGTGTCAGCGCGAACTATCCGTCGACATTTAAATGAAATGAAACGCTATGGCAGGAGACCCAGGAGGACCCCACTGCTGACACAGAGACATAAAAAAGCAAGACTACAGTTTGCCAAAATGTACTTGAGTAAGCCAAAAGCCTTCTGGGAAAACGTCTTGTGGACAGATGAGACCAAGATAGAGCTTTTCGGTAAAGCACATCATTCTACTGTTTACCGAAAACGGAATGAGGCCTACAAAGAACAAAACACAGTACCTACGGTAAAATATGGTGGAGGTTCAATGATGTTTTGGGGTTGTTTTGCTGCCTCTGGCACTGGGTGCCTTGACTGTGTGCAAGGCATCATGAAATCTGAGGATTACCAAAGGATTTTGGGTCGCACTGTAGGGCCCAGTGTCAGAAAGCTGGGTTTGCGTCCAAGATCCTGGGTCTTCCAGCAGGACAATGACCCCAAACATACGTCAAAAAGCACTCAGAAATGGATGGCAAAGAAGCGCTGGAGAGTTCTGAAGTGGCCAGCAATGAGCCCAGATCTAAATCCCATTGAACACCTGTGGAGAGATCTTAAAATTGCTGTTGGGAAAAGGTGTCCTTCCAATAAGAGAGACCTGGAGCTGTTTGCAAAGGAAGAGTGGTCCAAAATTCCGGGTGAGAGGTGTCAGAAGCTTATTGATGGTTATAGGAAGCGACTGATTTCAGTTATGTTTTCCAAAGGGTGTGCAACCAAATATTAAGTTAAGGGTGCCAATACTTTTGTCCAGCCCATTTTTGGGGTTTTGTGTGACATTATGTCATATTTGCTTTTCTGCCTCTGTTTTATATTTGTTCCAATACATACAAAGGGAATAAACATGTGTATAGCAAAACATGTGTTAATGCAATACCTTTTTTGTGTGAAATACTTGATTTTCAGGAAAAATATCAAGGGTGCCAACAATTTCGGCCATGACTGTATAGTATAATTTTTTTGGTTTTTACTTGCTTAGAAAATTATAACAGACAAATGTGTTGCCTAATGTAGGTTACTTAACATTGGACATTTGGGTTAAACATAAAAAAACATAAAATATCAGCCTAGTGATGGGTTTAATGGACTTTTTTACACTGTAATATAAATAGAAACATTGACACTCAGCTGAGAATTCTAATCAACATTTCACTAAAATCTTCCAAATGTGATAAATGAGACCTTTCATTTCTTGTGATCACTGTAACAAAATAACAATTTGACCAAAAATCCTTTGCACAATCAACTGTAGATTTGCCAAGGTAATAATTTTAAACCTTGTAAAATCAATTTGCAGAGTGTGTGGTGAGCTTTATATTTAGTCCTCTTAGATTGTAAGCCCCAAGGAGCATGGCCCTCCTAACCCTCTTGTATTGAACTGTATTGTTGCTGTATTGTCTCCCGTTATATTATAAAGCACTGAGCAAACTGTTGGTGCTATATAAATCCTGTATAATAATAATAGTGTTACAAATCTGTAAGACTGCTGTCATAATGTTAGCCATCCTTATGACTATGCTACAAGTATTATATTATAAATGTATATTTTAGAGTCTACTCCCTGCCTGCTATGTAAACAATGTGTATTCTGCAGTGATACATCAGATGTTACCGACATCAGTGGTAGGAATATTTTTTAAAGAAAACCTGTACATAGAAATGTATGTCTTTGTTGGCTATTCCTGAAAATGTTAGCTTTCTGTTTGTCCTGCTGATCCACAGGCTTTCATGCATTCTAAGCTACTGATCTCAAAAAAGTTTTCAGATAAAAAGTTCTAATTTAGCTTTGACTACTTGCTGTATACATGTCCCAAATCAAAGTGCTTAAGCTTAGAACAGCCAGGCAACTACCCTTTTCAAAAAGAGGTCAGCAATAACACTCTTCCTATACTTTCAATATAGATGGAGCTTTAAAAAAAAAAAGAAAAAAAAAGAAAGAGAGAAACAACAGTGTTGAAATTTGAATCTAGGTTGAGATCATTGGAGAGATTTCCCTTCACTTTCCAAAACAGGAAGTGAGAGGAAATCCCCACAAATTCAGGGATCCATTGCCCCCCCCGCAGGTCACCAGAACTAGTGTCCCCATTGGAAGATTTATTACCTTTCTGGAAACAACCCAAAATTTGGTATTTTCTTTAACTTTCACTTACTTTTACTGATAATGGTAAACAGGACAAAGAGAGAATGTGAATCTCCCTAATGGGGACAGAGGTATCAATAAAAACCTGACAGGTGTTCTAATCCCTCTTCACTCTACCCAAAACTAAAAAAAAGTGTCGCCTTTAGTTCTACTTTAAAATTTGATAAGAAGTTTAAAATGGTTCAGATTTGTTTCACGATAGCCTTTTCTTTTAACCTCACAAAGCTTTTACTACATTATTTATAAGTCTGTTCACTAGTACTGCATAACAGTCCTAAGAAAATATTCAAGAATAGCTATAGAACTACAATGCAGACAGGCAATCTGCTTCGGAATACAATAGGAGAGATGTTAGTATATTAATTTTAATGAGGAAGGCTATAGAAAGCAAGTAAATGATTAATCTGTGACATCCTGACAGTCGTCTCAGATGTGGTCTTTGCTGACAGCCTCTTTAGAAGGAAGCTAATTGGAGCAGAACCAGTTGATTAAACTTAGCAGTCATATGGTCACAGAGGAGATCATTTATAAAACTTGTCTTAGTGCGAAAAAGTTTGCAATCCAATTTGCAGAAATAATGGTTACTAAAGATAGCGTTCACAATGTTGAAATATATTCACCCAATGTAGAATGTACTTCTACACAGAAAATGTAGAGTGATTAAATAGAAATGATCATTAGCATTATCTCAGATATCTTTAGCTCTGATACACATTAAAGGTAAGTGTTGCAGGGGCTGCATCTGTGCCTAGGGTCATGTTTTTCCTGAAACATCTGGGAGTTATGCTTACTGCTAGAAAAGCTATTCCTTTTCATAAGTCTAAAAGTTCATAAATGCAGGAACTGGATGCAGAGGTTTACAATCTCCTTAGATTGAAGGCCCTGTCAGATGATCGCCTAGCAGAAAGCCCAGGAAAGAAAGTAACTGAGATGAAGTTGAATATAGGCTCAAACACAGCCTAATGCTTTAGTCCACATTTATTTTTCTATCCAAATTTATTTTGCTGTCACTCCAAGTGCATACCATACCATCAGCCACTTTTGATTTTAGTTAGTATGCCCAATAAATCTGTCTTGTCTTGGGATCAAGGAAGCAAGGTGAATGTATGTACCCTATTTTGTACCTATATGTCATACTGTCTCCAAGATTATGTATTGGGACTAGATTCTTACACCGGTCTACTTCCTACTTCCCTTCCTGTCCATTTTCCAATAAAACTGAAGAAAACTTGTGTAAGCTCCAAGTCACTTTTGTCGGATCTTACATAATCCTAGTTATTCTCTAAGTACCCCTGAATAATTATGCAGATGCCTAGTAATTGGCTGCACAAGTAGCCAATGCTATATCGTAGCAGAAAGGAAAGTGAGTTACCTGCTCTGTGTCCATAATTACCAAGTTTTTGTCCGATGAGCTGAATGGAGCAATGGAGAATTAAAGGTACATATACACAGCAGGAAGGAAATTAAAATAAGTTGGTTGTTTTGACCTGCGTGAGCAAAGCACAATTGCACTTTAATCGGGGGGCACTTACTCAAGATTTTTCACAGTTAAAAGCTTTTCCACCATTTTTTCAAAGAACATATTTATTTGAACCTTATAAAAAGTAGTTTTTAGCAGTACATGCTAGTTATTGAACAAGCTCAGTACTCCAAATTTAGATTTTGAAATCTAATCTAGAGACGCTCTCACAAGCTGCCTGCAGAATATGATATGGAGATCTTCTGTTTTACTTTAATGGCTCATCCATTGGGATAGCACATTCACAGTGTCTCATACTGCTTTCATTATTCTGTTCCATGTAGTAGTAGTAGTAGTAGTAGTAGTAGTAGTAGTACAAACAATGTATATATCTAAAGATATTATTATGACTTCATGGTTGTTGGAATTTGTTTATCTTTGAGCCCCCTACTCCAACACAGCCACCTTTTCTCTCCTTCCTCCAAAGCATGTATTTAGTAATATAGGTTTATATCTGTAAAGTTGGCTATATAGAGATCGAAATTCAACTGGTTCAGCAGGACCATTCCCACTTGACAGAAACCAATCTAACAATCAACTTCTGTTGAATGGGAATGTTGGAAATTTTTCATTTAGTCAGCAGCTGCAGCCAATTGGCTGCAGTGCTGATCAGTGTTCTCTGACAGTCGAGTCTTCCCCACTGTCAGAATACAACAGCACAGCGGTGAGCATTCCTTTATCCACCTTGTGTTGATGGGGGAATCCAAACCTTCTAGCTGATTGAAAAATCTGATCCATCTCCATGGAATTACATTTTCCAATTGTCTCACTGCTCCCAAACTTCAAGCAGCTTTGTTCCGCTATGAAAATGCCATGTGCCAGCTTTGGGAGTACATTCCTGCTCCGTATTTGCCTCATACACAAAGGGACACACACTGGTGATGTTACTTTCTCCAGAAAACCTTATTGAAAAAAGCGGTATCTTGCATGCGTCCACAGCCCCTAGTGTGCTTTACTCTTCTGGGCCTAATTATAGAGATTGCATAGATTACATTATAGATTACCTTCTTTAAATATGCATACTGAAGAATGGTAAAAGTGTGGATCACTGTCTCATTTTAAAAAATACTGTGGAATTGACTACACTACCTGAAGATCCAATTGATTAATTAAAACTCTAGTCATCCCAGGTACTGAATCTACTTTCTTCTGGTCTGTAGCATGGGTGGATGCAGGCTTCAGGGCATGTGTTGCTTCTTGCTGACTTTAGAGATGCTTATTTTCTTGTAGAAAAAGACCATCAAAGTGTCACCACACTGTCCTGAAGCCTTCAGGGGTAAAGTGAGGCCAGGTGCAGACACATGTCTGGTAAGTTAGACAACCAGAGAGCCTGAAGATCAGCCTATTATTACTGGTCATTGCTACCAGAAGTGCCCCAGTTGAGTTGACACTGGATTCATAAAAGTTTGTGGTAAGAAATGGGCCTTTTTGGCCCTTATTGAGCTTAAATGAATCAGTGTTCTTTATATAGCAACACCTCAGCCACATAAATAATAATTTTGTATGTTACTGTGGTTAGTTCATTAGTGTGCCAGTGTCACTTACATGGCCTAACATAAATGGTTCTATGTATTCTGAACATGGTACTATAGAAAATGCTATATGAATTAATAAAATTAAATGTCTCTACTACATGATAGTAGCAGCAACACAGTTATTAAATTTAGCCTCATTGCCTCAAAACGAGTATGATTTGTGTAACTATTTCCTTCGGAGCATAATCACACAGGCAGGGGCGGACTGAAGACTCATGGGGCCCCCGGGCAATAGGGGATCATGGGGCCCCTGTGTCCTTGCCCAAACTCAAAAAAGCCTATGAAAAAGGTACCAGGGGCATCTCACGGGGCCCCTACTGATCCCGGGCCCTCAGACAGTGCCCGAGTTTCCAAATGGTCAGTCCAGCCCTGCACACAGGTGTTTTGTTTCACAACAGATTCTCTTTAAAGAACAGCATTTTACTTGCTGTATTATTCAGTTGAACAAATGTCTAATTAACATTGCTTAACAGTGGATGCAAGTGGTTTGCAGACTGTAAGATGAATGGCTTTGTCTCTGCACTGTAAGCAGTTTCTTATCACTCAACGTCCCAGGAATACAGAAGTCTGGTCAGTACTGTGATTCCCAACAGGTGGTCATAAAAGACTGCAAGCAAAAGCTCATGCTGTAGCCTGGCAACAGTTGGCATGGGGGACTTGCCTGTACTCTCCAGAAAACTAAAAGATGATTGCTTGTGCATTAGCAGTGAAGAAGTATGGCATGAAAAGGGAACAGATGTCAAGAAATTCTGGAAAAAAAGCATGTGCATTAGAAAAAAAAAATCTATACTAAAACCCAGTACCTATCATTGTATCATTGTAGAATGTTTACGAAGTTAGTTTATATATATGGATGTACTACAATATTATAAGAAGGCAATGTCACATCCTCTGCATCCCTTACCATTTTGTAATGATCCAATGCTCTATCTACATGCTTCCCATATAAAACTCTTGTATAAACACCTATGAGCTGATCTTGAAAGACATGGTAATAGGCAAATAGCATGATAATTCTTGGGCACTGAAATGGAAGTGGAAAACACAGACAGGGGCTGATTAGCCGCTTTCCAATTATACTAAGCACATATTTGTTTTATGAGTCCCTGCTATTAAAGTATTATAGTTTTGTCAATGCTCCTTTGTTGTGGAATCTAACCATTATTAACAGCATTTTCCAAGATAAAATTGGTCATCAGGAAGATGCTTTTCTCTTATTCCAATACGATTGTCCTATTTTCCCTTGTATAAATTAATAGGTAGAGCAATGTCACTAAATTAGAACTATGTGTTCACAGTCCACAATTAAATTCTTCTGCTCTGACCTCTTGAAATCTCAAACACTAAATTTGATTGGCCAAGGGCTTACTTGTCTATTATGGTGTTTCTTTGCTAGAAAGCAGACAACTGTGATCATTTTAAATGATATGGCCAACACCCCAATGTTTTGTAGTTCTTTCTAGGTATAAATAATGTCCATTCACTTATCCATTTTTTGCATTTAATGCATTTAAAAGAAGATGTGATTAATCTTGCCTCTACACTCTTATTTTCTACATTGTTTAAGTCTCTTTGTAGTATACTCGATACATTTTAAAAATTATTTAAAATCCCATTGAAATCCTGATTGCTGTATGGTAAGAGGAAAAAATCAGGCGAGCCACATTATTTTGGACTGCTTGAAATGATTTGATGGCAATACTTTATGAGACTAATAACTGTTACAAAGAGGTGCCATTCAGGTTAAGGTTATTAATTAATATTCATTTTACCCTCCAGGAGCTTGCTAAGATTTGTGGTTATTAATAGATGTGACATCAGAACCTTCAGCAGATGGAAACTACAATGACTTGAAAATGGATAAAAAGAAATTGGAGGGAAATGTTCAAATGCAAAAGGCTGTATTAAGTTATCTTTGTCGCATGCATTAACTAACCTAGTGCTATTTAAATCACTCATCAGGAGAACAGAAGGCCCGTCTGGCTTGTTAATTAGGACAAGGGGGAGTTTTCCATTAAAGCATTTCTATACAGCTGGGTTAATTGTTACTTCCTTATTACTATGATTAGTCAATGGTTTGTGTGCATGCTTCGGGAATGCTGTGTAGTGCATGGTTTTTCTAAGGTTCCGTACATTAAAAGAAAAAGTTCACTTTGTTTGTTTAATTAACTGACATTTTTAATTACATTTTTTCCTGGGGAAAAATCAAAGACATTTCAATGCATCTCATCCATTACATGACCACTGTATCCCCAAGTTGGAATAATTGCAATAATTGTTCTTCTCTTAACACCTTTTTCCATGCAGTCTGTAGATTAACTTTAACATTCACAATGACCCCAATAAAAGTTGTCACCATAAGAGCCAGCAATCAACACTTCAAGTGACTGCTAGCTGCCAGTCCCAGGGGTCAATAGCGATAATAATCCCCACTAACAATATAGAACTGATTAGAGTGGTTACTGATCATGTGATCATTATGTCATCTGTGACATAGTGAACATATGCAGGCTGGAGGCTTCATTGACAAAAATCAAAGATTTTAGCCTTCTGGTGCAGTGTTTATCTGCAGTGCCATCTATTTAATAGTTCAACTGTTATTATTAAAAAGAAAAATCAATGATATTTTTTTTCTTTTAATGAATTTAGTATTCTTTTTATAGTAACTTTTGTTTAAAATTCATGCACATTTGTCAGTCTGTAATAAAAACGAAGCAGGGTTTTTTAAATAAAACAGTGTACCAAGTTAAAAATGTATGTGCACTTAAAAAGTCTAAACATGATTTAGATATGCAAATTAGCCATCAAATTGTTAAGTTAACTGATGCATGTTGACATAAATCTCTAGGCATCTATGGCCTATGGTCTTACAAGGGTTAACATTTTATCAAACAAAATTTTGGAAATTGTTCTTTACATAGTTAATGAAAAATCAAACAATTTTGTTAGTTCAGACCACAATGTGTACAATTGGGTCACCTAAATTACAATGAATAGATTATTTTGTGTAAAAATAGAGAAGGCTTAAAGCCAGCCATACAAGCATCGAAATTCAGCGAGTTCTGCAAGGACCAGCTGATATTCGATCCATGTAAGGGCAGTCTGATTGTACCCAAGTTGATTCATTGATCAACTTGGGTACAACCAGCCTGTAGGATTTTTTTTAAATATGATTACTGCCAATGGCTATAGCTGCTAGCATTAATCATTGTGTTCTGCCAGTCAGGAGGGCTCCCAGGGTCCCCCACCAGAAGAACACAATAGCACTGAGGGAGATATTCCCCCGTCAACACTGACTGTTTAGATGAGGGAATCAAATGATTTTCTTTCCTTCCAAACATGGAAGGCAATAAAATGTAATCATCTTTGGGCTGCCTAAGTGTTCAGCCACAAATGTTTTCTTAGTTTTGGATGGAGTGCTAAAGGAATAGGAAAAGGAATAGGATTTCAATACAGGGCCCACTTTTCTTATGGGATTGTGTCAGGGGAAAGTTTCAAGTCTTCCCACTGTATATATACAGTGGAAAAAGTTCCAGATGATCAGCAAGTTTTTAATCCCCCCTTTGTTGTATGAGGTTGAAAAAAGCATTCAAAGTTCAAGCTCCCCAATAGCTATTAATAAAATGGGGTGTTTTAAGCCCCCCACTGCACCTGGGGCATGTGGGGAACACCTGGAAGGCAAACTAGCCAATCAAAGGTGGACTAGAAGAGATGAGAGGGCTATAAAAAGGGGGGTTTCAATCATAGGGGAGCAGACACCTGGGAGGCATCTCTGTGCTGCTCCCCTCCCACCTGCCCCTTTTTTGTCGTGGCCAATTATTATTGATTGATGTCACCTTTATTTAAAGGAGGATGAGTCAGTGAGTCTATTACATTGAAGTGAGATTGGAGCAATAGATAGGTATGGTTAATAAGTTGTTGTGTTTAATATATACAGCTTGAGTTGTAGTGACTAAGCTGTGGTTGTGTAGTGATACTTTAAGAAAAATTTTTTTTAAAATATTAATATTGCTTTAATATGTACAAATAAAGAGTTATTAAAAAACTATATATTTATGTACAGTATATACTAATAATAAAATGGCCGAGGCCCAGTTATTACCAAAAATAAAAGTTGTATGTCTTTTATTGGTTAAAGGGAAAAAGCATACTGCCTACAGTCCCATAGAACTCCTGTTAGGTTTTTACATGCAAAACTAGATAAAAAGTTTTTGGTTTGACATACACTTTAATATAATGCCTTTGTCTTGTCTGAAGTCTAAACAGTCCATTTAACAAAGTATCACAATAACATTTTCAAGATCAAACTGAGTAGATAAGAGGCATGAATGACAACTAAAGGCATAAATCATAAGTACAAACAGAGTAGAGCTTCACTGAACAAAGTCACATTATTTTTAATTTTACAACAATCAGAGTATCCAAATATCCATATAAATTTTATTAATGAGATAAATTACTTCTTCTGGTGACAGCTATCTGACGCATACTGCTCGCTAGGCAGAGTTGCCTGATAATAAAGCCTGCAGCGGTTCTCTTGGTGGAAAATGAGTCTAGAGCGATTGTCAGATTATCTATTTGTCATGGCTGACTGCTTTCTGGAACGGCAGTTTGTTAATGTGCTATTAGTCAGTATTATTAGCCCATGCAAATGATTGAAAGGTATATCCACTGTAGTACTAGGGCTGCAGATAAAAAAAATAAACTTCTTGCTGGAAGAGCCTGTGTCAACTTTAAAGCAATTCTGTCATCAGAATGAAAGAACTCATCTGCTATTAGTACAGCAGCTGACAAGCTGTTACCAGCCCCATGTTAGAACTAAGAACTGACACATACAGTGTAATAGTGTTAGATAGTTTAATACTCTGGCTAAGGTCTGAGTTTCAAGATTACTCTACAACAGAATTGAGCAGAATTTAAAAATGGTAAAAATGAAACTAATAACATACCAAAATTATACAGTACAATATTAAAAAAATAAAAATCAAGAAAATATTGACCCAGTAATCATTTTTAATTTAATATTTGTGCAATGTGACATTTATCCTTTATGGTGGTGAACTTGCACAGAAATATAATATAATATAATATCATGGTGTTTTTATAAAGAATAAAGAAATTAATAAACAATTTGTTTGTTTTATAATAACACTTATAAAATGTGCATTGATTTATTACCCCTGAGCCCAGTGATATTTGTGCCATAAATGTGAGACTGAGATAAAAAATAAATACATAATTCCAAAAAAATAATTTCCCAAAAATATCAAACTATGTATTAAATACTTGTTAATAAGTGTTATGTAATAACCTACAAAACACAATAGTGCTACCAAACAGACAAAATTAAACAAAGGAAATCAAAGAAAATATATTTAAAAATGTAAATATGTGCTTTCCTTCTGCAGTATATAACAGTTACACTTCAGGTTTCCAACAGTTACATCCACAGAAAAAAAGGGATTTTTTAAGTATAACTTACAAATTATTTGAAAAAATTTATACATTTATTACAAATTCATAAAATATTTATAAAACAGACAGATGTACGTCACAGTTTTTCAAAATGTTGTAACACTTATTAAATATATTTGTTGGATCTTAATTGCAAATTTTGCATAGTATAATATAATTAATCCACAGTATCACTGATGCAGTGTTCAAGTTCTCTACACGCTTCATAGGTCAAAGGCCCACTTCCTCTGAAGAAGTGTAGGTGTATGAAACTCTGTGCATTCTAATTTCATAGGAATAATAAAAAAAAAAAATATTGCTGCAGACGAGGAGCTCACACATTACTGGAGAGGACTGTTGGTTATCACAAGTAAAGAATACAAATATTTACATCTCAATAAGCAACATACAGGGATAAAAAAATTTCCTCTTGGACTAAAGCTGGCCATAAATGGATCTAAATTCAGCAAGTTAAGAAGGAAGCATCCAACTTACGATCCATCTATGGTCATTCCGCTCAACAGAGGTCAATCTAATGATTGGCTTCTGTTCAACAGGACTGTTGGAAAGCTTTTGTTAATCAGTGACTTGCAGCCAATCGGTGTATGAAACTCTGTGCATTCTAATTTCATAGAAATAATTAAAAAAAATAAATATTGCTGCAGACGAGGAGCTCACACATTACTGGAGAGGACTGTTGGTTATAACAAGTAAAGAATACACATATTTACATCTCAATAAGCAACATACAGGGATAAAAAAAATTCCCTCTTGGACTATAGCTGGCCATAAATGGATCTAAATTCAGCCAGTTAAGGAAGCATCCAACTTTCGATCCATCTTTGGCCATTCCACTCAACAGAGGTCAATCTAATGATTGGCTTCTGTTCAACAGGACTGATGGAAAGCTTTTGTTAATCAGTGACTTGCAGCCAATCGGCTGCAGCCACCGATCAGTGTATTCTGACAACAGAGGAGTCCTGCTGTCAGAATACAGTGGTTTTTTTTTTGTTCAGCCGTGTGGCCGATTGAAAACAATGAACCGTCTATGGCCAGTCTAAAGAAATAGTAATCTCCACAAGCATTTATGGATTTGTATTTCCAAATCTGATTTTGATGTTCATATGTTTACCAAACTTAAATATAAGCTTGATCAATTTATAAAAGTTTACAATGGGTTCTTTAAAAAGAGGTTTCAGGAAACCTGTGATGTTTCTAATAACTATTTTATTATAATTGTAATAAAATTACTGATTTTTATTCAGATATTCTGTTGATTGATTCAAGACATGGGTATCTAAAAAGTCCTTTTGCTTTCTTCAATATACTATATATACAGTGTTACTAATCAATTGGGATGTTGGTACCTTCAGACATAATGTATACAGTATATTTCCAGATTCTTTAATTTCACAAGTTACACCCACTGCTCAATCTCCAAGGGCCTCTGGCTCACCAATCGCATGAAGAGAAGGTACTTCATAGGGTACTAAGATTTACTAAATTTAAAAACAATGTAACGTTCCACATACACCAAGGAGTGGTATCTCAGCACCAGACAATATGCTTTCACTCTTCTGAGAGTGCATTGCATTCCACACAAATATTACAAATGACAATGTTACTAACACATTTTGCCTCCATTCACTAAAGCATATTTCATGATGTATTTAGGTGATCTGACACATTTTTCCAAAATATGACATGCAATGCTGAAAATGCCAATTCACTGTCCCTTTATGCGGTATTTACATCAAAAAACAAAAACGCACCGTAAATTACCTCATACAACAGCATTACAGTCAATTCATTAAAGGAAATAAATAAATAAATATGTTAAATAAATATTGGTCCAGGCATGCAATGTTTAAGTAATGTAAAAATATAATAGCCAATTTGGATCCGACTCTTTGGATAAGTAGTCTCTCAACAGTAATGCATTGAAACCTAAATATGGATAAAAACACTTTGGGGTTGATTTACTAAAGGCAAATAAACTGTGCACTTTGCATATGTAGTTGCTCCAGAGCTTAGTAAATGAGCTACAGCTTCACGTTTCAAAGAATACTCAATCACATGCAAGGAAAATAAAAAAAAAACATTTTGCTTGCACATGATTGGATGATGGGAGTCAGCAGAGCTCCCCCTTATTTACTAAGCTCTGGAGCAACTACAGTAAATCCCCAGAGTCTATTTGCTTTTAGTAAATCAACCTCATGACGTAGTGAAATATATTTATTTTCTTCTGTTATTTTGCCAGATTTTCAGAGACTTTTTTTGAGTATATACAAGTATATACACAATTTTCAGCATAAACCTCCATATCACTCCAAACATGATACAATGCACATGCATATCACAATGGTCTAATCCCTTGGCAGAACATTACAGTATGTCATATGCAGTAGGAAGGCTGTACTTTTTCTCAAATATCTTTGGAGATATTTTTCAAATTAGATTTAGGAATGGACAAGTATTCTTACAAAAGTGTGGAACTTGAGCTGTTAGGAGAGGAATGTCATCAATTTGAAGGTTTGACAAATGGATACCAGACTGTCACTTTCAAGAACATCAGAGAATGATGACAAAACAGACCTGTCCAAAGATATAGAAATGGCAAGTATCACAGCAAAAATTAATTTAAAATGAAACTAAAAACAAAATGTTCTTTTTCATGTTGCATAGAGTAATAGAGGGATAGAATCCCTGTCAGTTTTTTTTTTTGCCATCTATGTCTATTGGGAAGTTACCAAATATTAAACCAGCCATAGATGGTTTGGATCTTAGCTGATTAATTCCGGAGATCAGCTTCTGCACAACCAGCCTGCTCATAGATCTATCTATGACCGACTGTACTTTAAAAAAAAAAAAACAGGTTTATGTAATATGGCATTTTGTGGTGGCAGTCTTTCTTTCCCACAGTAAATTTTGTCCTGATCAGACATTTACCATCATCAAAAGCCAGTTGACTACCTTCATAAGTATCTAGTGTTTGATCATAGTCACCTTTACCATAGTATCAGTCTAATCTCATACCTACTAAGCCTTTCAATTAGCTTTGCTTTGATTTCAACAGCTCTTCATCCACCCAAGAGAGGCTTTCATGACAGGTGTGAGATATATGTCTACTTTTTATCAAATTGGATAATCTGTTTGCAGTTGGTAAAACAATCCTCTGCCTTGTCTGCCAGCTACTGAACACATTATATAACAAAACGAGTTGCATTTCTAGATGAAAAGTTAAACTTTCCTATTACGAGTGACATACCAAGTGCCTGTCTAAATCCCCAGAGTTAAGTTCAATGTAGACCCAATAAAGACACCTGGAAAGTAATTTAGCAAAAGATTAAGGTTAAGCAGTTATATATTTGAGATATATTAATATTTAATATAGATGGAACAAGCTCTTAAAGAATCTTTTTTTTTCCTCCCCAAACTGTACAGTAATTTTATGACTGCATTTTACCTTGTATAAACCCAATACATGTTATATATCATTAATTATGACTGCAGTTTAGCATTTCAACATTTATTGATGTTAATATTATTATTCCTATTATTGCATATATATTTGTGCTTTTTCGTGCATTGATATTTTCAGTTGTAGAATATATCTCAGGTTTTGCAGATAAAGTTTTAATTAAACTACATGATCATTCATTTGGTTTTGGCTGAAAAAGGCAGCTCTAAAACTGCTAAAAATGTTTGCAAGTGAAGCTTATGAAATAGTATCACTGTTAAAAGGTCTACCAAAGTATGGTGTCCGTTTGTGAACCAGAGGTAATAGATCGCTGCTCAGTTCTCCGGCATTCTCGGAGAACAAAGTTCTCCTGTGAATGCAGTTTATGAAGCAGTTCTCCGAACGAAGGGAGAACGGTTTCCAAACGCTGGATAACGGTCTACAAACTGTGAAAAACGGCTCATTTTACTATAATCTCTCCAGATTATAGTAAAAGACCAGTTTACTAAGCAGAGGTAAATTATCTCTGCTTAGTTTTCGGTCCCTCTGATTCTCCAGCTCTGGGCTGGAGAATCTGGACGGAGAACACAGATCTCCAGAGAAGGGCTGACAGGATCTCCTGAGTGTTATAAACTGTGAATGACCAGAGAATAGCTGAGATCCGTTGAATCGCAGCTATTCTCTGGTTCACAAACGGACACCTAAATTGGAAGTGTGAAAAACAATTTAGTCTGTGCTACAAAAAGTACAAATAGAATCAGGCTGGCTGCTATAGACATCAGCTCCATTTTTGCATCCTTCAGTTTTTTTCTATAATCCTTTTTAGTTTGGATAGCTATACATTTATATGTTTTGAATATTATTTTCATTCATTATTAATTGTAAGTATATTTGTAAAGCCCAACTCCAAATTTCAATTATTTATTTATTTTTCCAGCTTGATAAATTCGGAAAAACAGGTGGTAATGCTCTCTCCCAGCACAACCACTTCAAAACCATCCACTAGGCTTTTTCATTTTTGATAGGAGTGGGGATGGTTCAAACTCCTGTCAGGTTGTTCTTTTGTTTTTTTTTTTGTCATCTGGGTTGCATTTGAGAGATTTGCTTTCACTTCCTATCCTGCAGACACAACAGGAACAAAGAAGAAAACTCAAAAAAATTAAAGAAACCCCCTCTATGGAGGAATGAAATTTGAGATAGCTGCTTGTTTGCAGGTACAGGTTTCAGGGTTGTTATGCCGATCCTTCACTTCCCTACTTTGTTTGCCATTGACCTGGAAAAAGAAATTCAGCCAATGGAGTCTACAAGATCTGAACATCAATCCTGCATGCTTTTTCCTGGTCATTGACTTGTTGGATGGTGTGGTCAGGATTACAGTGAAAAACCTGTTGCCTGCACCTTTAAAAACCAAGTCTGCAATGGTTTCTATATTTCTGTCCTCACAAATTCATATTAAGGAAAATTAAGTTGTACCATGTAGACATTATGCAGTCTTTGAGGATATCTTACAATGTGAATACAGAAATATTTTGCCATGGTTGAAACCTTATGTTTTATACTAGTCAATGGACTAGTTCTTACAACAAGAGTTGATAAACTTGACAGATTGCTCTACGGCGGTTTGCACTTGACTTTTCCAATGTTTGTGTGCCTGAATTCCCCCAAACTTTCCCGTTCAGTGCTTTTGTTGCCTTTTAATTTTTTATTGTTTTCTTAGTGTAACCTGCAGATGACCCGTACTGATTTCCTTTGACACTGTGCCAGTTTATAGTAATGCATTTTCTGACGCTGTGCAGAAGTCATACTGCCAAGCTGGTGCCTTGGGTGTCAGCTCTAACAGCAATCTCCCTTGGTGAGGAGCAAAGCATGGCTTCACATCTTCTCTAATTAATATCACCACACCAACAGTTTTAGCAAGCGCTTAGTTGTTTAAAGCTGCTTTGAACAAAATGTTGGTTGTTATGTTGGAAAAAATAAGATCCTTGAAAGATTTGTTTGTCACTCATTATGAGCATTTAAATATTCTATGTGGTGCAAACTTTCCAAAGGCCGTTAAAGAAAAACTATTATCATAAATTGTTTGCATTGTTCTGCCCCCCCACCATAGGTCAAAGTACATGTAGTACTTTGTCCCATGTAGCCAGGTGCTTCTTAAATCTAATTATGAGCTACAACCTGCCCCGACAACAGCTAGGAAGGTGATGGAGCCATCATCACTGCAGTTTGTCTTGGCTCAGAGCACTTTACCCACATAAGCTGTGGCAAGAGGATTGTAGAGAGACACGAAGCTGACAAACCCCCTCCCCTGCATTCCTCTTGTCTCAAACTCTCCAAAGGCCATTAAAGAAAAACTGTAATTACAAATTGTTTACTTTGTTCTGCCTCCCTCCTCCTCCCACCCCCACATGGGACAAACTACATGTAGTACTTTGTTCCCATGTAGCTAGGTTCTTCTTCTATCTAATTATGAGCTACAACCTGCACCCAAACAACAGCTAGGAAGGGGATGGATCCATCATGACTGCAGTCTGGCTTGTCTTGGAGCACTTTACCCAGATATGCTGTGGCAAAAGGATTGCAGAGAGACATTAAGCTGACAAACCCCCTCCCCCACATTCCTCTTGTCACAAACTCTCTAAAGGCCATTAAAGAAAAACTATTATTACACACTGTTCTGCCCCCCACATGGGACAAAGTACATGTAGAACTTTGTCCCATGTAGCTAGGTACTTCTTAAGTCTAATTATGAGCTACAACCTGCTCCCCAACAACAGCTAAGAAGGGGATGGATCCATCATGACTGCAGCTTGGCTCAGAGCATATTTTCCACACAAGTTGTGGAGGATTGCAGAGAGACATGAGTCTGACAAACCCTCTCTCCCTGCATTCTTCTTGTCTCAGAAAAGTATCTGAGCCGTAAACAAGCTGCAGTTGTTATTATTATTATTATTATTATTATACAGTATTTATATAGCGTTAAAAGGTTTGCTCAGCGCTGTACATTATAGTGGTGGACAGAACATGAGACAATACAGTAACAAAACAAAACACGAGGGATTCAAGGGCCCTGCTCTTTCGAGCTTACAATCTAGGAGGGAGGGGATAGTGGTACAGGAGGAAGTGGCTGTGGGGGATGGAGTGGTAGGAGGAGTGGAGGAGATCAGCTGTTAGGTGAGGGCGGGATAGGCCTAAAGGTGAGGAGGGTAGGTGACAGTCTGATGGATTGGGGTAGTGAGTTCCAGAGGATGGGCGAAGTCCTGGAGAAGTCCTGCAGTCGGGTGTGAGAGGTGGAGACCAGGGAGCTAGAAAGTAGGCGGTCTTGTGAGGAGTGAACATTACGGGTAGGGTGGTATTTGGGTATCAGGTCGGTGAGGTAGTTTGGGGCCGCATTATGAATGGCGTTGTAGGTCTGTGTTAGTAGTTTGAATTTAATGCGTTGGGCAATCGGGAGCCAGTGGAGGGAATGACAGAGGGGGGTGGCAGAAGCAGAGCGGTTGGCAAGGTGGATGAGTCTGGCCGCTGAGTTCAGGATAGACTGAAGGGGGGATAGTCTGCGATGAGGTAGGCCGGTGAGAAGGGAGTTGCAGTAGTCCAGACGTGAGATAATAAGGGAGTGAACGAGTTGTTTAGTAGTGTCTGGGGTTAGGAACAAACGTATTTTGGAGATGTTGCGGAGGTGGAGCCTGCATGAGTTTGCCAACGATTGGACATGGGGCTGGAAGGACAGGTTTGAGTCTAGAGTGACACCTAGGACTTGCGGGGTGGGACTGATGGTGGCGTTGTTGGTCGTGATGGAGAGGGTGGGGGGGGGCACGGGCTGGGGGGAAAATCAGGAGCTCTGTTTTGGAAAGGTTCAATTTGAGGAAATGGAATGACATCCAGTCTGATATGTCATTCAGTAGGTGGGTGATATGGGCGGAGACTGAAGGGGTGAGGTGAGGGGTGGAGAGGTAAATTTGTGTGTCATCGGCGTAGAGGTGATAGTTGAAGCCGTGGGATGGAGGAGGAGGGTGACTGGAGGAGTTGTGTGGGGACAGGGTCAAGGGGGCAAGTGGTGAGGCGGGCTTCTGAGAAGACCTTAGAGACCTCCTCAGTGGTAGCAAGGCTGAAGGAGCGGAGTGTTGGGGAGGTTATAGTGTGTGGGACGTTAGGTGTGGTGGGGGGTAGGGCGGTTGCGAGGAGGGAAGAGTTGGTGGGGTTATGGTGGGAGTGAGGCTAGGTGGGGAGGTAGGTTGAGCATTGGCGATGTCCTTACAGATTGCGTCAATCTGATTTTGGAAGTGATTGGCAATCTTGTGGGCGGTGAGTGAGGTACTGGGTGGGGGTGGGGGGGGGAGAGAGTAGGGAGTTGAAAGTGGAGAAGAGCCGGCGAGGACAGGTGGAGAAGTTATTGATGAGGTTACGAAGTAGGCTTGTTTGGCGGCGTGGAGGGAGGAAGAGTAGGTGAGGAAGGTGGATTTGTAGAGGGAGAATGCTTGAGGGGATCTGGTTTTGTGCCATAATCGCTCCAGCGCACGACTGCGTTGTTTAAGATTTTTAGTGTGGTCGTTCTGCCAGTGTTGAACGGTCGGGGTCTAATGCTATGTGTGGTTAGGGGTGCTAAGGAGTCTAAGGCAGCTGACAGTGAGTCGTTATAAGCAGTAGTGGCCAGGTCAGGGCAGGACAGTGGAAGGATACTGTCGTACAGACGGTCAGCTGCAGAGTGGAGAGGGGCCAGGTTCAGGTTGCGGAGGTTATGTCTGGTGATGGTTTGACGTTTGAGGGGGAGGCGTTATAGGACGGGGAGATGGAGAACGTAATGAGGTTGTGGTCAGAGAGAGGGAAAGGGGTGTTTGTGAGGTTGAGGAGGGTGCAGAGATGGGAGAAAATGAGGTCCTGAGTATTCTCATTGGTGTGGGTGGAGGACTGTGTGCACTGTGTGAGTGCAAAAGAAGAGGTTAAGTGGAGGAGTTGGGATATGGCCGGGTTGTTGACATTGATAGGGATATTGAAGTCTCCAAGGATGATGGTGGGTAGCTCAGAGGAGAGGAAGAAGGGCAGCCAGGCGGAAAAGTCGTCAAGGAAGTGGGATACGGGTCCAGGAGGCCGATAGATTACTGCAATCCTCAGAGGGGTGGGAGAGAAGAGTTGGATGCAGTGGGCCTCGAAGGAGGAGAAGGATAGAGAGGGGGGATTTGGGAGGACCTGGAAGGTGGTCAGCGGTGACAAGAGCACGCCAACCCCACCACCTCTACGGCCGCTCGGTCTGGGTGAATGGGACCAGACGAGACCTCCATAAGAGAGTGCCGCGGGGGAGGCGGAGTCAGTGGCTTGGATCCAGGTTTTGGTGACCGCTAGGAGGTTGAGGGAGTGGGAGATAAAGAGGTCATGGATGGCGGTGAGCTTGTTGCAAACTGATCAGGCGTTCAGGAGTACAACCGAGAGTGGAGGGATGGATGCAGGGAGGAGGGGGACAGGTATAAGGTTGAGGGGGTTGCGGCGGTTCGTGGGGGTAGGAGGGTGCCTAGTGGGTAAGTGAGGTGGAGAAGGACCAGGGTTTGGGGAAATATCCCCAGAGGTTAGGAGAAGAAGAAGGGTGAGGAAAGTAACATAGGAGCGGGATGTACACGAGCGCACATGCCTTCCAGTCCTGGTGTTTGGGTCAGCAGAAGAGTGAAGTATCAGCAGGAGGTGATGAGAGCAGTAGTAGGGAGATGGTAGCAGTGAGGGTGAGATGTACAAGTTTTGGGGTGGAGCAGAGGGGTAAAGAAATGAGCTTTTGAGAACACAAGAAAGTGATATGAAAAGGAGGAGTAGAGGGGACATATTAAAAAGGTACATGAAGTGGGACAAAGACTTGCAAGAGATGTTTCCCAGGGTGTTTGCTTGCAGTCTGTCCAGCGTGCAGTAGAGTTTCTTGCTGTTGTGTCTTCCTGCTGCTTGAGTTCTCCTGCTTGAGTTCTCCTGCTGTGTTTAACTGCTTCTTCTTAGCACTCCATCAACGCAGCACTCACGCAATGCAGCACCCCATCAGAGACTGTGCCCCCCCATCAGTGATCTCCCTCCATGAGCTGATCTAAATTTATAGGGAGATGCTCAAATTAGCATTCAATTCCACCCCAATTACATGAATAGTGGGGGAGTTTCTCAGGAAACAGACTACAGTCATAAAACGGGTGCAGCTAGAGGTGGGAACTGGTCAACATATACACAAATATAAATACACTATTTGTTCTGAATTTAGCAGGAGTCAATGCGTTTCCTAGTTAAGAGTGGAGATAGGAGATAGGTGTATTTACCCAGAGAAAAGCAGCAGGAGTCAATGCGTTTCCTAGTTAAGAGTGGAGATAGGAGATAGGTGCATTTACCCAGAGAAAAGCAGCAGGAGTCAATGCGTTTCCTAGTTAAGAGTGGAGATAGGAGATAGGTGCATTTACCCAGAGAAAAGCAGCAGGAGTCAATGCGTTTCCTAGTTAAGAGTGGAGATAGGTGCATTTACCCAGAGAAAAGCAGCAGGAGTCAATGCGTTTCCTAGTTAAGAGTGGAGGTAGGAGATAGGTGCATTTACCCAGAGAAAAGCAGCAGGAGTCAATGCGTTTCCTAGTTAAGAGTGGAGATAGGTGCATTTACCCAGAGAAAAGCAGCAGGAGTCAATGCGTTTCCTAGTTAAGAGTGGAGGTAGGAGATAGGTGCATTTACCCAGAGAAAAGCAGTTATGATGCATCTGTGTCCTTCATAGCTGATGTTAGATTTGCCGCAGGTTGAGGAGAGGATAGCAGGTCAGACCTAGACCTAGAAAGCAAAGTGCAACTTTGGGACAAAACTTTTATCTCTGCACATCAGAATAAACCATTAAAAAAATGAAAAAGGGTTAAAAGGGCCCCTATAAATCATGATCTAATTTGATCCAAAAGGAAAATAACTCCTTGTCCTGAAAAGGATGAACATATTTCTTATTCATATATTACACTGAATACTCTGTTAACCTTTCTCAGTTACTCATGATATATCAAGGAAAACATAAAACAGCCCTTGGAGCATGCACGTTCAAAAACTGTGCCGCTTTAAAACTACCCTGTTGGTTTTAAAAATTCTAAATGGTAGCTACATGCACTAAAAAAGATATTATAATCACCTTCATTCCAGTACTGCAACCTCCTTTATGCTAGGTTCACACCTATGCAGGTTGCATTTTGAGGCGTTTCTGCATTGTGTTTCTGATGCTTTTTTGCCACATTTTTTTTCATTTTTATTTTCTGGTTGCTAGGCAGATTTAAAATGCAATCACACACACTGCAAAAATGCAGCAAAAACGAATTATATGCTTTTCTGCAGCATTTCTATTGAAGTCTATAGAACCAAAAACACAACTTTTTGCGTTAAAAAAAAGTCCCTGACCCTTTCCAAAAAACACACCGAGTGAAAATGCAGAGATGTGAACATGTCCCATAGGAAATCATGTTAAATGGACTATACTGCGTTTCTGTAAAATGCTGCGGAAAACGCTTAGGTGTGAACCTAGGTTTAGACACATCAGCATTTAACACTTATGGGTCTCAGATGCCTGTGTTCGTTCCCTGCGGTGCCCTTTGATTCCATCATGCAACACCTATGTCACTACAGGAAACAGTAGTAATGTAGGGGTTGAGAGAACTAACTGCAATGTTCAATGGGGACACTGGATCTTTATTTTAACTATTTTTTAAATAAGCGCTTATTTTGTTTTACAGGTGTTTTAAACTCATGTACAAATATTTTTATAATCTGTATTTCTAAATATGCTTTAAAATATACTGCAGTAATGAGTACCTAGAACTAGTAGATTGTAAAATATACTGCAGAAATGAGTACCAAAAACTAGTAGATTGAATTACTGAGTTTCATACACATGTCATTTGTGCTAAAATGTAGTTAGAAGTGTAAGTCGTGATTTTGTGAAATTAAAGACAAAAGAGGTAATTAAAGACAATAACACGGAAAACAAAACGCACAAGCCTTAACATTTACTCTGCCAGTTACTGCAACATTTTAAATTATACTTCAAATTATATTTTAGATGAAATCAACAAATAGACTAATCTGACATGTAGAAAAATAAATTGTATGTAACAAATGCAGCATAAAAATAAAACAACTGAAAAGTCACAGTATAACAAGTGTATCTTAAGCTGAGCATAATAAACCTTATGAGATGGCAATAGCAACAAGCAAGGTTTTGTTCTTTAATTGGATATTACAGTTTGCACTTTTAATCAACCCACACAAATAATCTACTTCATTTCAGGCTTTCAAATCAAAGCAGAGATATTATCTGAAACAGCAAGGATGAAAGTTTTGCTGCTACAAAAGAATGCATAGAAAAAAGCTTAGCAAAAAAACAGCTTTGTCTAATAACTTTATTGGAGAAATGTTCATATTTTAAAATAGATGAATAGGAAAATAATATTATGTAATTGTTCTAGTCCATTTTTTTATTTATTTATTACAGGTACTTCTATAGTACTGTCAATATATGCAGTGATTTACATACATATATTGTACATTCACATCCCTCAAGGAGCATACAATCTAAGGTCCCTAACTCACATACATACACATACTAAGGCCAATTTAGACAGGATCCAATTAACCTACCAGCATATCTTTGGAGTGTGGGAGGAAACCAGAGTACCCGGAAGAAACCCAGGCATATTTATTGTTCATTTTTATGTACTGACTAACACAATGTATTTTTTATGTTTTAATATTTTTGGAATTGTGATCTTATACATTATACTTACATAAACCTGCTCATAGCTGAATTAAATTTACATTGAAAGGACCTATTTGCTCATTGAGCCCATTCACTAAAGAAAAACGTTTTGGGCTTTATCCCCAATGCTGTCTATAAAACTGACAATTTAAGTTTAAATTTGATTGTAGTCTTTTTTTTAGCTTTTAACCAATAATCTGTTATCTACAGTTCAAATAATTTGCCAGATTTGTTCAGCCATATGATCAGAAATGTCAAGGCAATTGATTAAAAATGTTTTTGACCGATTTTTAGCACAATTTTTATTGTTTTGGTATCTCAAAATGTGTAAGAAAATGACAACAGATGAGAGACAAACTGCTATGATTGGAAAGCAACAAAATCTCCAACAAAGATACCAATGTATTTCCATTATAAAGGGCTCACATGTTTGCATATACCCTGTGCTGTGTGGGGGCATCATCTGAGGTACAGTATATGCACTCTGACAATTGCATCTCTCGTAGAAGACAATTGTCTCATTAGTTGTAGCACTCAAATGCTGTATCCAGTAGCCCAAACAAGGGGATGCCAAGACAGCCATATAAATATAGGCACTATCAGACCAACTGTTAACTATTTTTGTTGAGTTCCTGAATACAACAATAAAAAAAAAAACTTTTTCACAAGGGATCACGGATTATTCACTATTTGAGTTGGAGTGTTCACAATTATTGATTGGGTGGATATATATACATGTATTTATATATTAATATATATTTTTTTAATATATATATATATTTATTTTTTTATTGTTGTATTCACGTGTGATTAGAGTGTACACAATATGTTGTTTGCATGATACACTTGTTTGCTCACGCCTGTGTTTATGAAGTTTGGTGTACCTTTATTTGCACAGATATAATTTTTTATAAGGTAATACACTATTATAAGTTTATATTTTTTTGAGGTTCACGGAGAATGTTAAGACTATTGGAATTACCACACTGGATCATGAAAGAGTGACATTTTGAATCTGATTGCACTTTGGAGAGACACTTTATCAGAGATATGTTTTGGACACAAATTTTGATTTTTTTAAATTTATTTATTATTTATTTTTGGTGTGATGATATATATTTGATTATGTTGGTATTGGGATAGGAGTGATTTACATATGCAAAAGAGAAGGTTGGTTATATTGATTTAACTTTCAAGGGTGAAAGTTTTACTGTTCTTTAAGGGGTTTTGGAAGTTAGTATACACCAGTTAGTAAAGTGTGCAGAGGTACTACTTATTGATTATTTTTGTTGGTCATCCAAGACCCCCAGAAGTGTTTTCTTTTTCTTTCTTTAAACATCTAATAGCACAATCATGAATCTTGAGTGACTATACTGAGTTTTCATTTTATAAGACATAAAAGACACCCATCTTGTATTTTAAATTCTGTTTATTATACATGTAAGCTGGGTTTTATTGTTGCTTATACTGACAGTTGTCCAACATCAAAGAAAATAAAAGGTTTTTTTGTGTGTGTGCGATTTCTCATGCTCTATATGCAGCTTGGGTACGTTTTCTAGCTATGAAGAGTTAAGATAGAGCTGTTGTTGATATTGTCAACAACCAACATCAAACAGCATTTACTTGATCTTCCCATGTTCTGCTACTATTGCATGAATCATTTATTATTTGCACACAAAAGCACTGAATGTGTTAAAAAAAAGGAGCAACTTGTAAGTTAGAGCATATACTGTAAATGCAAGGACAATGACCTTTGTAGTTCCCTGTTCTTGACTAAAGAGGTAAAAAGGCAACAATGTGGAATGGCTGACATTTCAATGTGAAGTGAGATGAACAAAGTCTCAACTTAGCTATGGTACAAAATCTGCTCAACTATTAACACAATGCAGCGCAGGTGAATCTAAATGTGAGGAATGGCCAAGGTTTCCTCCAGGCAAATCTTCGTATAGCTTTCCTGCAAAATTCCCCTTACACAGCATCATCGTTTCTCACTGTGGACTGGGTCATCAACATCACAGCTACAGTTTTGAAAAATGAAGGACGATGTGTGTGAAACAAGAGCTTTTCCTACCTGTGGTTTCTTTTCTGCATTACATCGGATGAAAGGCTCTTATCCCAAGTAAGGCTACACAAGTGACAGAATCAAAGTGTTTCTTCAACTTCCCCACTGTTAAGGTACAGTGAACGGGAACTAAATTTAGGATTACATGGTATACAATTAGAATAAAACACTGGTAGGAAAATATATTGTGTGACCTTGCCTTGGTTTTATAATGACATGAACAAAAACACAGATTCACAGGCCTCACACAGATGTTTGTATTTAGCCTAGAATATTGGGCAGGGGAGATATGCTATTGATACTTCCAGCACTGGCTCATTGGGGGAAAATTGTAGTAAGACAATAGGGTTGTCAACTTAGCAAAGTCAATTTTATTTTGCAAAGTGAATTGTATCTAAAGCCGGCCACAGACAGTTTGAATCTCAGCTGGTTCAGCAGGAACCAGGTAAGGTTTGAACCATGTATGGGCAGGCTGAAAGTTAATTAATCAATCAACTTGGGTACAACCAGCCTGAGGGTCTGTAGCTGGGTAGGGGCAGGGGAATACACCAGCTTGGCGGGAGGGATTCCCCTGTCACCACTGACTGTGTTGATAGGGAACTGTACTGTGGTTGCAGGAAAGATATTTGATCTATGTATGGCCTACCTTAGCTTAGTGGCTGAGGTGAAGCTGCTCTGACTTTATACAATCACGTGGGAACAAAAACCTTGTTTTTTTTTAAATTATAGCATGATTGAGTATTCTTTGCAAACGTCACTAAGGTAAGTAAAAGCTCCCTAGCAAAGTTAACTTGTTTTATGATTTAGTAAATCAAGCTCAAGGTTTATTGCTATCCCAAAGTTTACCCCAACTTCACCCAAACTACCCAATTCTTATTCCTCCAGATGAATCTTAACCTACGGTCTGCAGATTGCTTGAGACAGACTTGACAAAGAGGCGTTGCCACCTTGAAACACATAGCCATGCCCCCTCCACACCATTCTGTGTGTCATTGGCCAAGTCCTGAGCTGAGGTATCCTATGGTTTTGAGCTTGTGCATCTCCTAGCATTGGTGGTGTTGCTTCCATCTGCTTCAGATGACCCAGGTCCTCATGGATGATGGGTTTTAAGCTTGATATGCACTTTTATTCCTACTTTATGTGAATGGCTAATTTACATTTTTTACTAATATATGATTTAATCTGCTGAACTTCAAAGTGCCCTCTTGTGTCTCCTTGACAGATATTAGATTGTTACTCAGTTAAGCTAAAAATGTCTAATAATGGGTATGGTCATCTCATGCTTATGGACACCTTACTTTGATATTGGATGGGTGTGGTTTTTGTTTACATAGGAAGAATATTTATTACATTTTAAAGCCTATCGGAACAATTAAATCTCTTTGTTATTGAGTGATTTAACCTGTTGCTGGCAGTCATCAATTTTAGCACACCAAGTTTAAGGTGCTGAAAGGATTTAAATGATTTTTGTAGCTGGCTTCAGTTAGAGCACATCCAAGCACTAATTCCTTTAATAGGGATATACTGCTACAACAATAAAGACATTGTGACAGTCTATTGTAAATGATATATTACTGTCAGAAGTGTAATTATTTTAAATTTTTAAACATGTTTCTCTTATTTTAAGTCTAATTCAAAATCCTAAAATTGCTGCTAAATTCAAATGCTGTAAACTATGGGATTGGCAATGCAAATATACAGTACACAACTTTGTCAAAACATGTATAAAAACTAGAGAACTAGCAAACTCAGAGGTGATGTCTATAGCAACTCATCAGTTGCCTGGTTTTGTCTTTTAAATTGCAGTACAGAACAACCACTGGGTTCTAAGTTCCAGATATTTAGGGTTGTTGTGAATGGTAATTCCATTACTATGCTCTGATTTTTTTTTTTTATAAAAAATTATTATATAGATAATAGTGGAGTAGATCAGAAATAAACCAGTACTTTATATCACAGATGTACATTAGATGGTTAGTTAACTCTGAGTGAAAATAAATGACTAGGCATATGTAGATACCATGTTTCCCCAAAAATAAGACACACTAGGTCTTATTTGCAGGATAGGTCTTATTTTTTTTTATGTACAGGTGTGGACAGGGGGTGCAGAGGTGAGCTGCAGACAGTTGTGGATGAGGGTTACTATAGAGAGGGCCGGCTGATGACAGATGACAGTTGTGAGCTGCAGTCAGGTGTTGCAGAGGTGAATTAACAGGTGATTTTCAAACAGGGTGCAGAGATGTGCCACAGACAGGGTGCAGGGGTGAGCCACTGACAGGGTGCAGGGGTGAGCCACAGACAGGGTGCAGAGGTGAGCCATAGACTGGGTGCAAGGGTGAGCTGCAGAGAGGGGATTCAGAAGTGAGCTTCAGGTCCTATCTTCCCGCACAGTGCACCAAGCGCACTCACCACTCCGCCTCTTCCTCACTAGCCATTGATTACCCCTGGGGCATTGGCTTCCATGCATTAGGCTGCAGGAGGAGATACCCCGCCTCACCCCTAAACACACTGCGCCCTCAGATATCTGTTCCTTCCCTGTCCCACAGTGAGTACAGAGGTAGGGGGGTTCTGTGGGAGCAGATGGTGCTGTTACTTACAAGAGGGATTGTCACTTGGAAACAAAAAATCCGCACTTCTGTGTTTATAGGAGACAGTAGATATTGGTGTACAAAGAGCCAGTGCCAGAGGTGGTGGAACAGCTGATCACAACTAGGTCTTATTTTCAGGGTAGGTCTTATACTTCAGCAATTCACAAAAATAGTACTAGGTCTTATTTTCAGGGTAGGTCTTATTTTCGGGGAAACAGGGTATGTAGAAATGTGTCTGCCACCCTCCACCACCTTAGTTAAATTAGAGCTGTCATTCTATGCCATGGTTTGGAACTCCATTAATATATGAACACAGAGGAGGAGATTTACTAAAACTGGAGACTGCAAAATCTGGTGCAGCTCTGCATAGAATCCAATCAGCTTCCAGGTTTTATTGTCAAAGATTAATTGAACAAGCTGAAGTTAGAATCTGACTGGCTACCGTGAACAGCTGCACCAGATTCAGAGTGCTCCAGTTTTAGTAAATCTCTCCCACAGTCTTTTTATTTCTCCAGGTTTTATAAGTCAGACCGACACTTGCTGTTTTTCATCTCTTTATGAAGGAGAGTATTTCTGTTGGTAAAAGTAAACAATCAACATCCACTTGGTTAACATTGCCAGTTGGAAACATTTACTTATGCTAAAATAGTTGGCCAGTGATGATGTATAAAGGTCTTTTATTTTAAACACAGCACTATTTAACACAATGTTATGCACATAAACAGGTTTATTAATAAACACTAAAAGGGGTTTTGCTCTGGTTGACTATTTGAAAACTCAACAACAAAGCCAAATTTAAAATTCCATGCTATGAACTGCATATCTGCCCACCAGTGGGACTTTCTTTTGACAATTTTCTACAAAGTCATTTGTATAAGAAATCTTTTCACTTCTGGTTCTCTACATTCTCTTTTTATTCTCCACACTCATCTCTGGCGTTTTACCCCCTCTTGCTAGCTTTCCAGCCCAGCTGCCAAGAAACTGTGAACAAATTTAATGTCTGAATAACTACTTGCTCTGCCAGTGACCTTGAAAAATTACTTTGTGTCATTAAAAATTCATAGAAATGAAATTTTGCGAGGAGACAGGCACATGCAAAATTAGCACTTGTTGAAATGCGGCAAGAGTCATGCGACCTTTTGAACTGCAGATATTGTAATTCCACTAAATACAGCTTGACCCTCTTTTACATATATTATAAACCTATTTTTATTGGAATTTAGAGAAAGATGACAACATTTTACATTTACCATAAACATAAATCAACCAGTTATAAATCCAGTACATACGGATTTTGAGTAGAATTATACAGACATTTCTAAACAAGAAAAAAAAACCTAGTTTGACAGCCATCTTCCTTAAAGAGGAACTTCAGTAATTTTTTTTTTTTTTTAATTAAAAGGCAGCAGCTACAATTACTGTAGTTGCTGACTTTTAATAAATAGACACAAGCCCAGGAGTCCAGAGCTGTCTTCACCTTGGCCAGTTTCTTGCCAGACTTTAGGTCCCCAGTGCCACCATCTTGAGGGAAGCCGGCTGTGACTTCCTGCTGTTTCACAGTTGGCTCCCCACTGCACATGTGCAAGACACACCATTCTTGCAGACTGGTCCAGCAGTCTCCTGGGATGTGTGACATGTGCCAGGAAGTTGCAGGTGGGGGTAGGGGGGCAACTTCCACTATTCTCACCTAGGTGAGAAAAGCAGAAGTGGGAGCAGGTACCCATCATAAAAAACTTCCCATGATGGCAGAGGAGGAGGGGAAAGAAGTGGATGAGCAGAAATTTCCATTTTAGGTGAAGTTCCGGTTACAATTGTCTGCACTTACATTGTTTATTTCACTTATAGGACGTTTTGTTCATCTGATTTTGGCCATGCACAGAAGGATATGATGGTTCTAAAATTAATGCTTAGGGTTGGAACAAGCGATATTTCAGCCTTCATTTACAATACTGCATATACTAGGTGATCCTCCCATTTTGACCTGTGTGTTATGGGGAGCAACTGGTTAGCTTCATCTGTGTCTTTTATCATCAGTATTGAAGAGAGTTGCCCAAGCTGTCAGAAATTTTGCAACACCTGATCTCCGATAGTTCACTGATGCATATTGCAGGGATATTGTAAAAATGCACTGGAAATGTTCACATTGTATAACAATATTGCTCGGTGTATAGTCACCCATAACAGTAGAATTAATTTATTAAGTTTGAGAAATGTTATTCATTTATCTTTAAAAGAATTCATTCTATTTTGTACATATTTCATTTGTTATAGTTTGGATTAAAATCCATAAAACCACACAGTGATATTTCATATTTACCATGAGCAGTCAGGAGGTGGAGCTCTACAGTTGCCTAACTATATATTTTTGTAGTTCCTCTATGCTATAAAGACCTAAAGAGACTTTAATTTAATCCCCGTACTGTTCACATCCATTCAAAGCACAGCTCTATGATTCAGTTGAGGGACACACTGTCCTCCCTGTCCCTTGTTCATATAGCCCACTGTGTGCACAATCAGTTAAGCCCCATTCACATCTAACAACAGCAGAGCGTTGTGGTTTTAGTGCAATTTTAAATGCATGTATTTTGCCATATATTTAAAGCAGCACCATTCATTTGAATAAGCTGCTTTCTGCTACAAAAACATGCCAAAGTAGCTCCTGTACCTTTTCTTGAGCCAACTTTGATGTGTTTTTTAAAGTGCTGTATCAAGTGTTTTGTACACATTTTGTTGCACTACAAAATGCCAGTTTATTTTGTGCATTTGGGGTACCATTTACAATAATGCATATTTTAACATGATTTTACCAGGTTCCAGAATCACAGGCAGATTTGTGTAATTCTGCCAACAATACTAGAATGCCCAGATGTGAATGGGGTCTTAGAAAGACAGCACACAGTAAGCAGCTACTACAAGGCTTTCTTAATAGAAAGTTTAGAAATTTCTATGGACAACAAATCATCAAAGGTATTAATTCTTTATTTCTAAACTGAACATTTTATGCAAGCAAGGAAAAAGTGACACAAAAAATAGTTCATACAATTGTAAACTATGAAAAATATAATATGTATAAAACGTTTGCTCAGGGATGGAGAGCACTGTAGAGATGTACAGTTGTGGCCAAAATTATTCAACCCCCACTGAAATTGAGTGTTTTGGCCAGTTTGACATTGCTTTTGATCATTCAGTCATCTTGCTTACATTTACATTAAAGAGGCACTTGTAGGTCAGACAAATATAACATAACAGTTATAATGAAATAACCACAAATGTCTTTTCTGTGCTCACAGCATTATCAGTTTTATTCAACCCCCAAGTGACATTCAATCTTAGTACTTAGTACAGCATCCTTTTACAGTTATAACAGCTTTTAAACGTGAAGCATAGCTTGACACAAGTGTCTTGCAGCGATCTACGGGTATCTTCGCCCATTCTTCATGGGCAAAGGCCTCCAGTTCAGTCACATTCTTAGGCTTGCGCACTGCAACTGCTTTCTTTAAGTCCCACCAGAGGTTCTCAATCGGATTTAAGTCTGGTGACTGCGATGGCCACTCCAAAATGTTCCAGCCTTTCCTCTGCAACCATGCTCTAGTGGACTTGGAGGTATGCTTGGGATCATTGTCCTGTTGAAAGGTCCAACGTCTCCCAAGCCTCAGGTGTGTGACGGACTGCATCACGTTTCCATCCAATATCTCCTGGTACTGAAGAGAATTCATGGTACCTTGCACACGCTGAAGCTTCCCTGTACCTGCAGAAGCAAAACAGCCCCAAAGCATGATTGACCCTCCACCATGCTTCACAGTAGGCAAGGTGTTCTTTTCATCATAGGCCTTGTTCTTCCTCCTCCAAACATAGCGTTGATCCATGGGCCCAAACAGTTCTAATTTTGTTTCATCAGTCCACAGAACACTATCCCACAACTTTTGTGGTTTGTCCACATGGCTTTTGGCATACTGCAGTCGACTCTTCTTATTCTTTGGAGACAGCAAGGGGGTACGCCTGGGAGTTCTGGCACGGAGGCCTTCATTACGCAGTGTGCGTCTTATTGTCTGGGCTGAAACTTCTGTACCCACATCTGACAAATCTTTTCTCAGTTCCTCAGCAGTCACACGGGGACTTCTCTCCACTCTACGCTTCAGGTAGCGCACAGCAGTCGAAGTCAGCATCTTCTTTCTGCCACGACCAGGTAGCGTTTCAACAGTGCCCTTTGCCTTGAATTTGCGAATGATGCTTCCTAAGGTGTCTCTTGGTATGTTTAACATCTTTGCAATCTTCTTATAGCCATTGCCCTTCCTGTGAAGAGAAATCACCTCTTCTCTTGTCTTCCTGGACCATTCTCTTGCCTTCACCATGTTTGTAACCACACCAGTAAATGTCTAGAAGGAGCTGAGTATCACAGTCATTTTAAAGCTGCCTAATTGGTGCTTATTATGCTTGATTGCTGCTCGGTGACATCCACAGGTGTTTTCAATACCTGATGGAAAGCACCTGTATGAACCTCTGTTCTTCAGAGTGGTAGTCTTTAAGGGGTTGAATAATTGTGGCAATGAAGAAACCACATAAGAACCATTTACTACTGTATTACATAAACAATTGATGTCATTTTAGTTGCATTTGGGTAGTTACAACGTCCTTGTAGGATTTGATTCTGAATACAATTCCAAATGTACACTATAGTCCCTAAACCCCTTTACAGCATTGGGGGTTGAATAATTTTGGCCACAACTGTATTGGACCACTGAAAGCTGAGGTTGCTGCTTTGTGTGTGAGCTTGTGCTTGGAGGTTCGGTACAGCTGCTAGCACACCAATTGACAGTGCTACATGTGATATAAAAAACTTGGATCATGTATAACTTAGATGCAAAAAAAATATACATAAAGTGATGTGTGTATATATAAAAAAAATTGCTGTGAATAAGGAATAAAGAAATATAATAATGAATAAAGCCCAAGGTGTATAAAAACCACAGTGACAGTCTGAGAATCATGTCCAAAAGTCACCATAAGCACCTTTCTGTGTTCAAGAAAGCAATCTGTGACTCATGAAATCACTCAGTGATCTGCCACCATATGAAAACCATGCACACTTACCAGAGCAAGTGGACTCTCATACAATAAGTATAGAGTTAGACAGGTTTATGCAGGGGGGGACTGACCATTTGGAAACTCAGGCACTGCCTGAGGGCCCGGGGTCAGTAGGGGGCCCCATGAGATGCCCCTGGTACATTTTTCATAGGCTTTTTTGAGTTTGGGCAAGGACATAGGGGCCCCATGATCCCCTATTGCCCGGGGGCCCCATGAGTTGTCAGTCCGCCCCTGGGCTTATGTTATTGAAAACCACCTTTCAGTAGACTGTACCAATCTTAGTAGGTTTCCACTGCTCTCTGCTCACAAGGACAAACACTTCAATGCAGGTTCCATATAGGCATTCATGGAGGACACAAGTCAGCATCCCATTCAGTCACCATATGTAAGGGAACATCAAACATGGCCACATGGTGTAAAACCACCAGATAATATTTATTCTAAAAGTACTAAACACTTATAAAATCAGGAAAATAACAGCACTTATCATAAACATCCATTCCGGGGATCATATTGGATCAGTCAAACACCGTTTATTAAGCAGCAGTAAATTATCGCTGCTTCGTTTGCGGTTCCTCCAATTCTCCACCTCTGGGCTGGAGAATCTGGAGGGAGAACACAGGTCGCCAGTGAAGGGCTGACATCACTCCTTCATATACTGGCCATCTGTGTGCTGAGATGATCAGCGTAGAACATGTTCTCTGCTGATCATCTCTGTTTCCTAAACTACTAATGATTGGAAATCAGCAACGATCCTCAGGATCTCCGCTGATCTCTGTTTCATAAAAGGACACCATAATGTTTTGTATTTATGTTATACATTATTCATGTTTTTTGTATCACGTATATCGCTGCACTTTCTTTTATTCTTATTTTGAGTCAATTTATGTTAACCTTTGCTGCAGCCCTTTCCGATAAAAAAACTAAATTAAAAAACCCTGTACTTATTGCCAAAAAAGCCTGACTGCATTACAGTAATAAATAGCGAGGGGTCAATTAGCCTTCAGAATAGACATATCATTAAATATAACACTTTACTTGAATCAATATGGCCCCAGTCATCTTTTGCCAAATCACACTATATTTTTGATTATCATGGTATTTCTTTTCTACAATGAATAAAAATGCTGCTTGGAACTTCCCATCATGTCATTTACAGCTTATGCAAACATGACAAGGTTGCCTGGCTATTGCTGGTGTTTGATTTCATTAGAGACAGACCTTATCTGTGAGATAGGAGGGCCACCAGGAATCAAGGACTGTAATGGGAATGCATGGCTTCAAGGCTTTTAAAACATTAACATGCTTTGATAGGTATATTTACATTTAGTGATCTTTCTTACATATATCTCTAAAAACATTATAAAGGCTATAGGTACACTTTGTTAGAAAGAATAGACATTTGTGTATATGATTGTGGTTGTGTGTATTGCACTTAAAAAGCCTTCCTGTGAAAGATTAGAACATAAGAAATGATATATAGATTTATTGGCTGAATGGCACAGTTAGTTAAAATTAAAAATTGGGGCCGGTACACAGATCTGTCATCGGCCGTGTCCGAGGTACACGGCCAGTGACAGATCTATCTGCTGCATGGCTCTGCGGACAGGCAAACTGCGCATGCCTGAAAGGACGCCATATGGCGTCCACCCGGAGGGACGAGGTGTTTTGCCGACCGCCATCTGGCTATAGGCCGGGCGGGAACCTGTTAAAATTGCCATGTTGTCAGTAATCTAGCCTTATCAGAACACCAGCTGCCTGGTTTAAATGAATACCGTGTATTTTCAGCACTTCCATGCCTTTTTCTGACGAACACAAAAAGAGAAAGAAAAAGGAATTCTATAAACTCAGAATCATATAACCTAATGTTGCATTCCAACCCAAAACACAAAATTCACAGGTAGCAATAGCTCTTCATAAATTATTTTTACTTGCTACATGCAGTTGTTCTTTTGAGCATTTTCACACCTATATGTGCATGTTGCAGTGCTTGTGATAATACACACTGGTAGTTGTGAATGGCCCTTATAGTTTCCCATCTTAAGCTGGCCATAGATGGATTTTTTTTGGATCAGCTAGGCAACTGGTCAGAAAAACAAAAAAAACAAATAGTTTCCCCCATCCACACATTTGAGGTGGATGAAGGAATTCTCCCTGCAGTGCTATTGCATTCTAACAGTAGTTCTTCCCTTCTGTCAGAATACACTGATCAGTACTGCAGCTGATTAGCGAAACATTTTCCAACATTCCCATTCGAAAGAAGCCGATCTTTAGGTCAACTTTGTTTGAATGGGAATGGCTAGAGATGGAGTGAAATTCAGCTGGTCCTTGCTGCACTGGTTACGTGTTGATCCATCTATGGTCAACTTTAGTGTGCTTTGTGTATTTTTTCCAGATCTACGTAGTAACCCAGTGTGAAATGTTGCCTCTGTGCAGAAGCTTTCATAAACAAGACCATTCAGTGCTGCTCTCTTTCCATGTGCAGGGTGACTGGACTTGTGTCTGCCCCTTCTGTAGTTTTCTGGTGGTAGCACCACAGCTCTGCTGTCAGTATAGGCAATGTGCAGCACAATGATGATTTCTGTACTTCTTTAACCAGGTAATAATCGGGGTTGTAACGTAATTTAGTGCATACAAAGGAATAGTATCCATTGTATCTATTAGGGAAAATATTACATCTAAAGTCTTTATTTCTGGAGTTCAGCTTTAAATACACTCATTAAACATAGGTGTGAGCTAAACCCACAAAAAAGAATGATATTTCTACTTTAGATATATTTGAATACAGTAAAACATATGTGTTTTAGTGCAGAAAATGTATGAAAAGTTCCTAATGTAAGTTTATCAAAAGGATATGCATCATTTACTTTCAGCATCTTCAAGAAGTAAAACAAAATACATGGCAATTACATGGAAAAAATGTTTAGTGATTTTTATTTATTTTTTTATATATAAATATATATATATATATATATATATAAAACTTGTATCCTAATAAACATGTGACATAACAAGAGCCTTACAGGGCCACCCTTCCGCATAGAACTGTCCCCTAGGTGAAGCCCCCAGTGGTGTAAGATGGCTGCAAGCTACAATTTACCGAGTCCATTATCACCTCTGGATGTGTAGAATGATAATGGAAGTGACAGAGGTGCAGCTGAAAATTGGTTCTTAATATTTCATGTGTTAAGGCCGCGGATTGCAAATCTCACACTACTCTGTAGGGAAATGAAGTGCATGTACATATGGGGCTTTCCATTGCGCATACACATTCAGCCTCTAGGAAAGTCAAATGCATTATTCGAGGGCCAGAGCATTCTTGATGTGTTAGGTAATATGCAAAGGAACAGCACGATCCAGCCAGCGAGAGCAGGAAAGCCATGTTGACTGGTACAGGCTTATCTGGAGAAGCTGCTGCAGAAAATCTATTATGCTAACTTATTTAATAATATATTTCAGTACAATTTTACAGCATAAGTACTCTTTCTAAAACTTTTCCTTGAAAAAAAAAACTTCTGTAAAAAGCAGAAGGGAAATGGAATGTCTTATGAAGCTTTAGGGATTGATACAGCAATTATAAAAGTCAAACAAAACCCAAATAACTGTGCAAAAAAGTAATTTACTTAGAGAACAAAACTGCATAATGATAGCAATTGTAATTCACTTAGCAATTAATTGGTACAGATACAGACAACATTAGATGCATAATAAATAAGCTAAATAATATTTATAGGTATTTAATATGCAAGTTCACTTTCCTGTGACACAAGTTAAATTGACAGAAATGTGGGAGATTTGTAAATTAAACTGCAGGTATTTTAACTTTTTTTTACAGTGTGCATTGGGGTTGATTGACTAAAACTCGAGCCTGCAAAATCTGGTACAGATCTGCATAGAAACCAATCAGCTTCCAGGTTTTATTATCAAAACTTAAATAAACAATCTGAAGTTAGAAGCCAGGCACAGATGCACCAGATTCTGAGTGCACCAGTTTTAACAAATTCCCCCCAATATGTACTTCTTAAGCTGGCCATATATTAATCCAAATCTGGTCGGTTCAGCAGGAACTGGCCAAATTTTGATACATATATGAGCACTGTGGTGGTACAGAAGTTGAGCTACTGACTGACTTTTATACAACTTCCCTGTTGTACTTATAGCCTGCAGCGCTGCTCAGTGTATTCTGACAGGATGCCTTCCTGCGCCTTCCTGCTGTCAGAGTACAATAGCTCAGTGGGGAGGATTCCCTTATCTATTAGGAGTGTGTGAATGGGGGAATTGGGTCTGTTTTTTTGTTCAACCCACCAGTTGAATGAAAAAAATCCATCTATGGGCTTCCTTACAATGGCTAGGCTATACAACTTTTGGTCTGCATGGTGAAAAGCAGGGTGGATCAGTTTGCATCTACAAGTATAAACTGCCAATACACAGGTAGAATTTTGTTTGAACATTCATACAGAAATTTAGAAAAATCATTCACCAAAGCATTCAATACTATTATGAATTTTACAATTTTTTTATGAAAACCATTAACTTTTTTGTTCAGTTGCCAATGATTTGATGTCTGCTTTTGAGATGCACATGTACATTACAATAAGCATGAATTTTACCAAGCGAAATCTTTACTCACAATTACAAGTTTGTTCAATCAAGAAAAAAAATTCATCTTTTTCCTTCAATTTTCCTCATCACTACTGTTGAAGATGATCTTCAATTTGACCCCATCAACTATTAGTATAATGTATAAACATTCAGAAAATACATTTTTTCAACCAAAATTTTACTGGTGTATGGCCAACTTAAATCACATTACTGTACTAAGCTCGAGTTCCTCCAGGCACTTTGCAATATTTGTATGGTGCCACTGACCATTGAACCTCCATTTTAAAGACAGTCTAGCAACCAAGGCATGGACCATTCTAGGTTTAATGTTAAGTTAAGCTAAATGATACACAATACCAGTTCTGATATTTGATTTACAGTATGTGTTAAGTATTGTTATTCTGCTTTTTTATGGATTTTATTTTTTATGCTAGGTTTAAGTCTGCCTTCTAAACAGCTGTTCCTCTGAAAGTGATCCTTGTTCAGACTGTTTTTCAGAGGTGTTTGAAAGGTGTGAGGAGGAAATGTGACGCTTCTTTGTTTTATAATAATTTCTGCAACCATGTGGTTCTGGCACAAACGCTCCGGAACATGCTTGCACCCAGTTGTGGGGCATTCACAGCACTTCACCATATCACATGAATGGGTTACATTGGACAGGTTTGCTTGCCACATCTTTTTTGCTGTGGGAACGAAGCATCACTACAGCAGCATGTGAACACCCTTTATGGGCAAAATATTGTAGGCACTAAAAAGACAGCTCAGTTAATAACAGAAGTAATAAAAAAAACCTCATAGATTTTACAATAAATGTTATAAGAGAATCAAGCTAACCTTAAATGGACTAATGACCACTGCATGAGCAATCATATCATTTCTGTTGGACCTTGGCTTCAATGACTTTACACTGCAAACGCTGCCATGGCAGATAATTAAGATTAGTAGCTTTCTTTTGCTTGCTAAAAGAAGTGCTCAAACCTGCTACCTGTTAATGAAGCATAAGATAGGCCATAGATCATGCAGTTTTTCTTTCCACCACGGGTGGAGGGAAAGAAAATTGCTAAATTCCTCTATCGACACAGTCAGTGTTGATGGGGAAAATTCCTTCTGCAGCTCTGTGGGGAGCCTTCCCTGCCGAAAGAACACAATGATTAGTGTTGCCGGCTATATCTGGTGGCACTAAACGTTCAGGAAAAACCTGACAGGCTGGTTGTATACAAACAAATTAATAGATCGACTTGTGTACAACCAGGGTGCCCATACATGGATCAAAATTCAGCTGGTCCCTGATGAACCAGCAGAATTTGAATCCATATATGGCCGGCTTTAAGGTTTAGAGTGTACTTATAACTGACTAAAAATGTAAAACAACACTGGTATGTTCATCTTGCCCTAATTTATATTGTAAAATAATAAACTTCAACTATTGGACATCAATTTAATTCTCCATTGTGTACACAACTCCTTTCAAATGCTAATTCAGTAGTGGGTTCCAAAGCTTCTGTTACCCAGAATCCCACCTGCTGCAGTTAAGCTGTCACGGGCATTCAATGACAAGACAATAATATAGAATAATTATAAAATTGCTTCAGAACCATTAGACATTTTATTTTTTAAAAAAACAACCTTTAGAAAATTGTTCTGTGCACTTACTTAAATCTGGATCTAATGCAAAGCAACATTTTAAGGAATTAATTCCATTTTAACAGAAACAGGTTTGTGTTGTGAGTCTATTTTGTTTAATATAACAAAGACAATCTACAGCAGTATGAGTTGAAAAACTTTTTATGAAATGTACCATTCAGGAAAAGGATACAATAAAATAATGCAAGTACTATGTCTGGAAAATGGATTTGGTGACTTGGAAATTTTTATATATTCCTCTTTTTTGGCTCTTGTCATTTCCATAAATAACAGACAGGATGTTATTTATTTTGGTATAGCTGTATAGTACCTTTTAAAGTAAGCCGCTCAATACAACTAGCTCTTTCTGTGATTTCTTCCAATAATCTGTAGAGTAGCTTGCCTGACATATGAACGTTTAGCTTTGACTGATGGGCCATTCGCTTTTATGAATGCTGCCACATGGAAAGGTATTTTGGGGACTCAATCATTTCTATACCTTGCAAGTGCAGAGAAGTATTTGCTTCCCATTGAGCTTTTCTGCAAGTTTAGGTAATCTTCGAAAAATACAAACCATGTCTACGGTAGTATTAGGAAGTTAATGGATACTAGATAGGTAAATATGCCTTAGTGATCGAGGCAACAGTATGTATGAATACAGCTGGAAGCTAGTGAATCACTAATATATATTTTTGGTAATTCACATTACAGTAAGCCTGGAAAGATCAGGACAGAGAATTCAGGAATTTTCCCACTTTGCAGTCTGTGTACACAATGGCATTACTTTACTAAAGCAGTATAGGCTGTGCACTGATCAAAGTGAATTTTCACTTTGCAAGGATATTTTGTAATGCTTGTTCAATGTATTGAAAATCACTTGACAAAGAATGCTGAAGTATGTCAGTACATCTTCGTCCAAACCTAGTGAATTCATTTTCCAAATTAAAATTCACTTTTCCAAGTGAACAGGCTGTACTTTAGTAAATCAAGCACACTGCCAACACATATCAGCATGTGGGTTAGAAGTCAGCACCCCCTTTTCCCCATGTGCACAGCCAGACTAACTTTGTACCCCTCACAGGTACAACCAGGGAATCCCTCATATCTACATAATAGACAGCACTGTCCTCATCTTAGCCAACCAGTTACAGTGAAGTGATAGCACACTAGTGCATGGAGAATCCAAAAGCTTTATGGAAGTAACCCATAAATGTAAAACATTACAGTCATTCAAAACAAGGAACAAATTTCGACATGTTTCACGCTAGAAGCGCTTAATCAAGACAAACGTTTTTGTTATGATTATGAGTTTCTGCCATGAAACACATCAATGTTTGTTCCCTATCGTGAGTGGCTGTTATTGCTACAATAAAGCTTTTGGATTGTCCATGCACTGGTGTGCGATCATCCACTTTTCTTTTTCAAGTCTCTGCAGTTGGGCTGACTTGTGTGAAGTAGGGGGCTAGAAGATAGGCATACTGATCTGGGACAGTCCATTTTCTTTTGTTATAGTGATGTATATTTGGGAGAATGCACTGTGTTACGTAATTGCAACTGAGCACTATCAACTGTTTAAAGTCTTAGAATTGGAAGGTGTTCAAAGGTACCACCGTGCAGGTTGTATAAAAGGGTGGCCCTTACTATCATCAAACTGTTTACTTGCAGGAGAGCTGCATAAATGGTTTGGACACATATCAGCTCCCTCTGCCTCATTTTCCTGGTTATGTATGCATACCATTTCTGCTAATAGTATTACCATGCTATACAATGCAAGCACCGCTTCAACTTTTAAGCTTTCTGTTAGTATGCTTGGTATCATTTAAACAACTTTCCAAGTTCGGAGCACTCGCATAACAGCCAAATCACTCTTCAGCTGGCTAATTGTAAAAATAAATGTTTTAAAACAAGAGAGAAAATTCACATTAATTTGACAAAAATTGAAATATTGAAGAAGGGCATTTTGATCTGTGACAAAATTACAGTCCATGAGCATGATAGCAATCGTTGATGTGAGGATACATAATGGTGCAAAGAGTCTCATTTTCTGAATATCATCATTGTCACTATTATACTGAATAACTTCTCCAGTATTTTAGTGATTTTAATAAGCTCAGCTTTCCTCTTGAAATGATTAGAAGGTTTTCTTTGCATCACTAGAATAGCCGTAAATCATTCAGCCTACTTTCATTAGCTCAAAAGTTATTCAGATTTAAAATTCTCTAACCACAATCTTTTCTTTTTGGTTTTAACCCTGCCTGTTTTTGTGACACAGCAATAATAAACCTTGATCCATAGCAATTTATTATACTTAGTTCTATGATCCTGACCACACAGTGACCAGACACACATATACAACGTTGTGTTTGTCATAAAAACAGATATTGCATAGGCACTGCAAGTAAAATCATTGTCACATTTTCCACGAGTGTCATAAAATAGCACTTACATGCATTAGTTTTAAGCAGATGCCAGGGATAGCAATGCCATTAATATTCAAGAAAGGTACCTCAGGCAAGTAGAAGAAAAATCTTGCATGGGAGCCCCTCGTCCTGTGGCCCTGTAGTAGTTTGTTTGAGCTTCTATGCTGGTCTCTTTAACATCATATGCCTAGTGTGCAATTATTGTGGACTGGCAAAGGTCTACCCCCTCCAACAGCAAAGAATGTCAGGGTAGGTTAAAAAACTATACCATCTTGTTTTGAGGCAAGGGGCTTGCATGATCTGAGCAATACCATGCGACATGCAAGAGATGTTCTCAACAAGCCTGTCCACTATCCAGGGCTTGATTTCTACATAGCCAACAAAGACTAGCAGAGACAAATGACAATTTACCCTACTTTTCTGGTCCTCAGTTCTTGGTGAACTGATTTAGAATATGCAAATGTTCTCTTTCACCTTCCCAGCCTCTTTTAATGTGTGCATATGATATTCAGTCTAGTTGGTGTCATACCAAAGTAGCCAGTCTACAGGGGTAGGATGGGAACATTACAAGTTGGTCCACTTACTTAGCTCTAACGTTAGCAATATCTATGTTTGTGACTTTTTATTATAATACTACAGAATACATGTAGGCGATCAGGAAGTAATCTCTTTCTTTGCAGTCTTGGACTACTCAAACAAAACAGCTATAGATTATACTCCTACCCAAAGAATGCAAGAAAAAAGCAGATAGTGGCACTAGCTAGTGGGTGGCACTAGCAACCCTTAAAGTGAGTATTTTATATTGTATCTAGTGAAAATATTACAATATCTCTGTGTAACCTCAAGCCATTCTTTTTAATCACAGAAGGTAAAATAATTTTTTTTATATAAAAGGAGTTGTCAGATATAAAGTCCTCAGGCTCGACTTTCAAGCAAGTAATTTTGTAACAAGCGGCCTTTAGTAGGTAAACTCCAAAACAATGCCAGCAGATCCTCTCTGGTAATTATTTCTGTTAAAGTCTGTGGAAAGTGTTGTGATTTTTTTTTTTTTTATGAAGCACATTTCAAGTTATGACTGTTTCTATTATTACTGTTTTTTAATATAAAAATGCACCACATATATTTGTGCCAAGGAAAAAAAAATGGCAGAAAACAATAAAGGATGATGTCCGCTGTAAAGCAGCATTGTGGTTGTTTTTCATTTTACACATGCTGCAAGGCTTGAGAAACAAAACAGAAAGATGAGCAGTAAATGGCATATCGTAAAAGTACTACTATACCTGATTAATGTCGACTGCATGCAAAACTAGGCCAAGTACATAATCCCCTTTTTGATCAGAAGGAGAAATATGCCTTTTTGCTGATGACATGAAGATCAGGGTTGACATCTCAAGGGTTACAACGTGATTAAATGTTGTAGCTGAAGCCATTCATATGGCATTTACAAAATAAAAGCTTTTTCTCTGCACTCTCTGCAGTCACAGGTTATCTTCATTATATTCTTAGTTCAAATCTCTTGCTATATTTGTAGTTGTGCTCCATATGCAGTACAAACTAACAACTATAAACATGTAAAATGATTAGGGGGAAATAAATGGAAGATGTTTAAAATGTTATAATGTTTTATAACTATTATATTTAAGCTTTAGCAAAAAAATAAATCTAGCATAGTTTTATTCACACTTTCTAAACGTTCATCCATTGGTTAGTGGCAACAGATGTAGCAATATTAGTTAATGCCCCCTGACTTTGGATGTTAAGGTCCATAATACGCTAAATTACAGGTTCTTTCATTGCCATTCAGGTAATGCTTTCTAGATCAAAACATAGTTAAAGTATATCTAAAGCCATTTTATTACTGTGGACAGAATGGGAAATGTTTTTTTTGCCATGTTTATCTCGTTGGAGAGATTTCCCATCACACTCAGTAGTATAAACATAACAGGATGTGAGGAAATCTCTCTAAAGTGAGATTGTCACGGGAACAGTTGTCCCCATTGTAAGATTTCCATTCTATTCCTAAATAAAAATTTAGGATTTTCCCTCTCATTCTCTGCTACTGTCAGTAGTCACTGGAAAAAATATGGGTTGATTTGCTAAAAGCTCTGTTCACATAAGAAGACAGTATTTTCTTGCACATAATTGGATGATGGAAAGTATAAAAGTTTCACCCTATTGATAAAGCTAATCCAAATTCGTTTTAAAGTGTAAATTGCCTTACAAAGTGAACTGCATATTTGCCTTTGATAAACAAAGCCCATACAGAAAGTAAAGCTCCCAAACAGGAACACAGCCAGTAATAAAAACCTGAGAGTTATTCTAACCCATCACCACTCAAATTTAAATAATAAAAATTCTTGCTTTGGATACACCACATAGTTATATAAGCATTTCTGAAGCAGCAAAAGTATGGTTCTTTGTTCTGAGTTTAAAACATGATAACTGAGCACAGAACTGTACAGAATGTGTCAGTAGTCACATCTCCATAACAATATGGGTGGCTTTGGGTGGCCATACACAGTTCAGTCCTTACAGACTCAGATAGGTCTTGCTCTTTAGGCTACCCAGTGGGTGATAACAACGGCATAAGAAGGATATCTATCACACATATAGATTTTCCAACTTGTTCATTATGCAGCAGGCCGAACACTTCGCTCTCCTGCTAGCCTAATGTGTGCCTCTTTTGTCCAACGGGAGAATCACAACAGCAGGTCCCTGTGCTACAAAGTATGGGCAGATGTCTCCCTGCCTGCCATCCTCAGTCAGACGTTTCCTCATCTGTAGACAGACACAGAAATATGTCAAACACAGCATGCTTGTCATATTCTTTCAGTGTCTGTTGCAGCCTTCCCATGTCCATGTGTATCCAGCCTGATAATGAAGAGATTTTTAGAAGACTTAGCTCAGATCTTTCATGGAGGTTAAAGATCTATACTATTGTTTTATCCTCAAATGGATGCTGCAGGTCTAAAGGCTTTGCTGTTATATCTTGCAGTTCTTTGATATTCCCTTCCAACAGAAAGAAAAAGTTCAAAGATAGGCTTTATTAAAAAAGACCAAGTCCAATTCTGAAGCTCACATTAGTCAAAAATGAAAATAAGACATTGAGAAGCATACAGCAAGTATGACCTACCTGCTCAATACTTCAGGTCTTTTTGCAGACATAGGTGTCCAGCACCATATCACCAAATTTTCTTTTTAAATAAGCTGATAATGCTGAGATATAGCTTGTTGTGATTGAACATGCAGTGCTGCCTTTCACAAACAGAAAGCCTTTGCTAAAAACCATTATCGAAAGATAGCAATAAAATCAAACCTACAGAGTAGACTTCAGGAAGCACCCCTGACCCTGAATAGTAGTGCATTTGCTGCGGCTCCTGTACATTATACAACCTACATTACTGTAGGTGGTCTTTATGTTGATTTACTAAGGGCTAAAAGCCTGTTCACTTTGCAATGGTAGTTGCACATTGCAAGGGAATTATCCACAGAGCTTAGTAAATGAGGTGAAACTCTGTTGACTTCCAACATCCAATTGTGTGCAAACCAAAATGCTGTTTTTTTTTAATTTTCCTTGTATGAGAATGGTGTGCAAAGTGAAATTTCACCACATTCCCTAAGCTCTGAGTGAATTTACCATGCAAAGTGCAACTATCCTTGCAAGAGAACAGTTTATAAGCCTTTAATAAATCAACCCCTAGTACTTTAACAGGGTTGCAGTGTTTGGCATAATTAGTTGCTTGCTTGATTGCATCCATGGGTTGCCAGGCACCAAATGTTTTAAGTTGATCTTTTTTGAAAAGAGAGAACAATTTGGGAACATTAATATTTTAGAGAAAACTATCGCATTTTAATTGAAGTTTTGATCATTATTTGGATGGAACTTAATGGAATGTGTCACAACTTAGCATATGGGCTTATCAAAGTATGCTGGTCATACATTAATTCTTACATTCATGTTGTTTTATTGTACATTTTAAAATAATATACTGTATAATATGCAGAAAGAGTGACAATATTTAAAAAAATAATATTTCTAATATATATATATATATATATACTGTATATATAGATATAGTATATACTATATATGTTGTATATTTATTTATTTTGTCTTTTTATTTCTTGTACATGAATTGAATGACTACCTATCCCTAGGCCTTCTTCTTTGATGACTGAGTTGGTTGGAGACAGGCAGACAGAACTGGTCCCAGTGGCCCAAATGATGACACACAATGAGCTCTGTGCTGAAGTAATCTCTAAACATATTTTATGTTTCCTGTCCATCACCCATTGCTAGATTGCCGTCATTGGTTGTTCATTACACAGCTATTCCTAATACAATTTCAAATGACTTTCTAAGTACTCAGCCATAAGCTCTTTTCCTTAACAAATCAAGCCAAATATCTACATCCTTTGTTTATAAAACTGGTCTTATTACTTTTCCTAATGCAGCCAAAACTATTGTACTTAAAGGCTGTAAGCTAAAGTGACTTATTTTTTTTTCTTTTTTTGGCTGGACATCAGGATAAACATATTTATAAAACCACAGAGAACGGCATATGTCGGATTTCCCCCTGGCTATGATTTTATCTTTACTTACAAACAAAATAAGTTGAAATGACCAATCTAATCACAGTGTATTCTTTGAACCAATAAGGATATTGTCACTTTTCATCATGACTCACAATACTCATTTAGTTTAATTCTGTTTTCCTGTTTTATTTCTAATGTCACATTACATATCCTTGACATGATTTTGTTGCCAAAATGTTTTACTAATAAGGAGACAACATTGTAGGGGGATTTGTTCTCTTGTTTACATAAAAGCAAACCAGTGTTCTTGGCACATACTCTTTCATTCAGGTCAACCAGCTTACACAAGTCTATACAGTGGAGAAGACCAGAGGTAGAACCTAGACAGAACCTAGGCAGATGGCCCAGATTTGAACCCTAGACTTAGTGCTAACACCAGAAATTGAATGTCAGAACAAACACAAAACTGAACAAACATAGCATAAACCTAGTGTGAATAACCTGTATCAAAGAGGAGAGCACAAAAAATGTGTTGCTCACCTGAATTCCAAGTTTAATATGAACTTGTTGGTATTAGTTTCCTCTAGCTGCAGCCTGGTAATAATTACCTAATTACTGGGAGATTTATTAATTTACTTGCTACACAGACAACATAATTGGCACAAGTTCATACAAGAACATAAAGTACTGACCTGGAGTAAAAACACTCCTTCTGCATCACAGCAGAAAGTCTTGCATAGACATCATGCTGTCCTAGATATACTTGAATGATGACACCCTTTTTTTAGGGAAGGTTACATTTACCCTGACTACAAACAAAAACTGACATTTCACACATATTACCAACATTATGGGTATTACTTTAGACTTTTGTGTGAATGCTGAGACTTTCACACAGCAATTTGTTTTTACAAATAGACCCCCATGTATCCCTGCACAATACAACAGTTAAAGTTAAAGCTTTATTTACTTTGTGTAATCCATGGCCCAGTTTTATCTCAACTCTTTTCTTACAAATGAACAGTGAAAGGGCTACCTGTGGATTGTTTACATTGAACTGCTGGGAGCTAGGAAGCACAGTAGCAGCACATGTCAAAATAAGATCTATTGATGGCTGTAACAAGCAAAGAGACTTTATTCACAGTAGCATGGCAATACCTCCTGCAGAATGCAGCTTAGGGTCATGGACTTTGGCCAAACATACAACCTCCCATGAACATGCTTTTGTGAATTCCTACCTTTATTTTAAAATAACATCCTCCATCTAAATCCATGGTTTTATTCTAATGATGGCAGTGCATTACCTATGTTAACGCACTAAAATAGTCATAAAAAAACCTTTTATATCTTAATAAAAACTGATTCATTTTCTTTTTAAGAGTCTCTGAATATACGCTATATTGCTAAAAGTATTGGGACACCTGCCTTCACATGCACTTGATATTTAATGGCATCCCAGTCTTAGTCTGTAGGGTTCAATATAGAGTTGGAATACCCTTTGCAGCTGTAACAGCTTCAACTCTTCTGGGAAGGCTGTCCACAAGGTTTAGGAGTGTGTCTATGGGAATGTTTGACCATTCTTCCAGAAGCGCATTTGTGAGATCAGGCACTGATATCGGATGAGAAGGCCTGGTTCGCAGTCTCCACTCTAATTCATTCCAAAAGTTATCTATTGGGTTGAGGTCAGGACTCTGAGCAGGCCAGTCAAGTTCCTCCACCCCAAACTCGCTCATCCATGTCTTTATGGACCTTGCATTGTGCACTGGTGTGCAGTCATGTTGGTACAGGAAGGGGCCATCCCCAAACTGTTCCCACAAAGTGGGGAGCATGACATTTTCCAAAATATCTTGGTATGGCAACACCTTAAGAGTTCCCTTCATTGGAACTAAGGGGCCAAGCCCAACCCCTGAAAAACAACCCCACACCTTAATCTCCCGTCCACCAAACTTTACATTTGGCACAATGCAGTCAGGCAAGTACCGTTCTCCTGGCAACCACCAAGCCCAGGCACGTCCATCGGATTGCCAGACAGGGAAGCATGATTCATCACTCCAGACAAAATTTCTCCAGTCCAGTTGCAGTGTGCTTTACACCACTGCATCCGACGCTGTGCATTGCACTTGGTGGTGTAAGGCTTGGATGCAGCTGCTCGGCCATGGAAGCTGCTCTGAAGCCTCTGCTGGGAGCTGATTACATGACCAGACTGAAACACCCTCTGAACAGGTGAGTATAATCATCTTCTTTTTTACAAGATAGTTAGATTAGGAGTTGGAAGGGGGTGGGAGCAGGTTTAAGAATAGTTAGGAAAAGCCTGTAATTCTACTTTAACATTTTTTTATGAAGGTATTAGTTGAAAACATCATACACAGCAGGTAATATGTATATAATTTCCAAGAAATGTACCACTTTGAAAACAATTTCTGTGTCTGCAAATTGGCAAAATTATAGTTAAAAGCATAGCTGTCTATTGGAAGTCAAGATATAGAGGCTTTGCTGACATATTTGTCAGCAATACATTAAACATCATGAGCTTTAGAAAATATAGTAGCTGCAAGGACATCACTAAATATCATTTTAAAAAATAACAAATACATAAAACACAGTCTGAAAAATAAAAATATATCTAAAGTAAATTCAAAATTATAACATCATTTGTATATGTAATACAAAATATGTGCCGATTGGCCTTGAATGGAATATAAATAAATCCATTAAGAAGGGTACATAAGTCCATCCAGTGTTTGGAATACCCCAGTATTATAGATTTTTTTGCTCTTGCTGTTATTATAGCATGTTTCTAAATGGTTTATTGCTGACAAGAAGGTGCATTAAAGTCATTATTACATCTGAGTTAATAGACACACAATGGAAAAGAGCACATAACAGCTAAGTCAATTAACAAAATTAGACAACGATTCTTTAGTACTGTATCTGCGTTCTCAGGCAGACTGAAATGCAGCTAATGTTTCAAGTGAATAAATTGTCAAGCACTGAAATGAAACTGTAAAGTACCGAGGACCATGTTCGAAGCTGTATACAGTTGTTGAGAATAAATACAATTAATTAGGATTTTTGTCCTTCTATATTGTGCCCACAAACATGCCAGCACTGTTTCATTGTTGTTAAGTAAATTAAAGTGGACCTGTACCAAAAACGGAATATTTCTAGACTAATTCCTCCCAGAAAAATAGCAGAGCAATTCCTGCGATGTGAGTGTACATAAGCACCCCTATGCCTGTAGCCTCATAGTTTCATATTTGCTGTGACTGCTATTCTCACAATATATATGAGATTTAGTGATGTAATTACTTTGGTATTTTCTGAAGAGAATGCTGTGATGGAGGACCTGCACTTCATGCATCTGCTTGCTTCTGTTTCACCCATCCTGTGGGTCAGTGCTTCTTACACCTCTTCTGCTTCTTCTTGAATAATTACCCACCTGTCCTCATATCATCAGTCTTGGGGGGGCTGATATGACATGACGAATCAAAGCCCCAAGCCTCTACCTGATACACTATATTGCCAAAAGTATTGGGACGCTTGCCTTTAAACGCAAATATTTAATGGCATCCCAGTCTTAGTTCGTAGGATTCAATATTGAGTTGGCCCACCCTTTGCAGCTATAACAGCTTCAACTCTTCTGGGAAGGCTGTCCACAAGGTTCAGGAGTGTGTCTATGGGAATGTTTGACCATTCTTCCAGAAGCGCATTTGTGAGGTCAGGCACTGATATCGGACGAGAAGGCCTTGCTCGCAGTCTCCTCTCTAATTCATCCCAACGGTGTTCTATTGGGTTCAGGGTAGGACTCTGCAGGCCAATCAAGTTCCTCCACCCCAAACTCACTCATCCATGTCTTTATGGACCTTGCTTTGTGCACTGGTGCGCAGTCATGTTGGAACAGGAAGGGGCTATCCACAAACTCTTCCCACAAAGTTGCGAGCATGAAATTGTCCAAAATGTCATGGTATGCTCACGCCTTAAGAGTTCACTTCTCTGGAACTAAGGGGCCAAGTCCAACCACTGTATAAAAAACCTTACACCATAATCCCCCCTCCATCAGTTACAATGCAGTTAGGAAATTACTGTTCACCTGGTAACTGTCAAACTCAGACACATCCACCAGATTGCCAGACAGAGAAGCATGATTCATCCTTCCAGAGTACACGTCTCCACTGCCCCAGAGTTTAGTGGTGGAGTGCTTTACACCACTGCATCCGGCACTTTGCATTACACTTGGTGTTGTAAGGCTTGGATACAGCTGCTTGGCCACCATTCCATGAAGCTCTCTATGCACTGTTGTGCTAATTTTAAGGCCACATAAAGTTTGAAGGTCTTTATTGACCCTGCAGACAGTTGGCGAATTCCGCACACTGTGCGCTTCAGCATGCTCTTACCTTGCTCTGTCATTTTACGTGGCATAGGTGGCTGAGTTGCTGTTGTTCCCAGTTGCTTCCACTTTGTTATAATACCACTAACAGTTGACCGTGGAATATTTAGTAGCAAGGAAATTTCACGGATGGACTTGCACAGGTGACAACCTATCACGGCGCCATGCTTGGTTTCACTGAGTTCCTGAGAGCGACCCATTCTTTCACAAATGTTTGTAGATGCAGTCTGCATGCCTTTATTTTATATACCTGTGGCCATGGAGGTGATTGGAGCACCCGAATCCAATGATTTGGAGGGGTATCCCAATACATAGTGTATATTCCTCCACACAGAGACATGGGACTTGATTTGTTAAAGGCAAATTGACTGTTTGCTTTGCCAGGGAAGTAGCACTTTGCAAAGGAATTTACCCTAGAGGTTAGTGAATGAGGTTCTGTGTCTTCCATCATCCAATTATGTACAAGCAAAAATGAAGTTTTTTTAAATTTCCCTTGCACATGATTGGATATTCTTTGCAAGGCGAAATTTCACCACATTCACTAAGCTCTGTGGCAAATTCACTTGCAAAGGGTTACATCCCTTTCAAAGTGAAGCGCCTATTTGTGTTTAGTAAATCAACCCCATAGTACAGAACGAGGCAAGGTAAGTCTGTAACAGGAAAAATATCAGCTGCAGGGAGCCTATGTAAAAAAATGGTGATTGATCCATCACCCTCTGTTTGTTGTCTTTAGGCACATGCCCCACAGTTCAGGTCCTCTTTAAATTGTATAACAAAATAAGATAAATTAAAAATCAATTACTGATTTTTACAATTATCTACACTTCTGAGACCTGGTTTACCCCATTTTGCTTGTATTTTGATGTTATGAAGTTACAAAAGTCCCTCCAGGTTACTGACTGAGTAGTGGTCAATGAGAGATAACATAAAAATCAAAGTAAAATCTAAAATGTCTCTGATACCTTTCTGCACACATACCTTTCCCACAATCGTACATTGCTTGTGCATAATCCATGGTCCCTCTGGATGAAGCTACCAGTCTACTATTATGCAGGATAAACACAAGCAAAGCAGAGGAGCTTAGAGTGAACGATAGAATCGGAAGGTAAATTATAACTGTTCAAAGCCAGCTGTGGTAGCAATAGGAACTTATAGCAAGGTTTCCTGCTGAATACAGGATACCAAACAGCATACAAAACCTGCTCTCCTACAGGCCATGATGCAGAAGGTTGCCTGTGTTCTCTTCATGAGTCCTGAGCTATGTGTCTAAACCCATTGCTGTAATATGCACTAGCTCACATGTGTCAAACACAAGATCTGTGGGCCGAATCTGGCCCACCAGCGCATTTGATGTGGCCCTCTGACCTCGCCTGCAATTTCAGCTCCCTCCTTGTCTCTATCCCCACCTTGTGCTAGCAGTCAGAAGCAGAGAGGAGGACAGAACTCCTCCTACATATCCTGTGCCTCTCTGTGCATTCGCAGCACCCCCTGTTCCTGCCAACCCTGATCTCAGCATTCAGCAGACTCCGCTAGCTGACTCCAGTTCTTCTTTGGTCCTCCTCTAGACCCTGCACTTTCTGCTTCCCAGCTGTGACCCCAGCTTCTTCACAGCACCAGCACAAGGTAAGGGGGGTGAACTGTGATGTAAGGGAGGGTGGAGGACTCTTAACTTCTGATGGTGGGGGGCTTTTGACATCTGGGGGTGTAAGGAGGGGTGGGTGCTCCCGACATCTAGTCTTACTGATATAATCAGCCTTTGAGGGCAACCATAATGCTGAGGCAGCCCGCAATGAAATTGAGTTTGACACCCCTGCACTAGCTTCATGTGCGTTAATAGGCATCTCCACCTTGGTTGGCTACTAAAGGGAATTCTACAACATTCTCCAAAGTTTATGTTGACAGTGTAGCTGAATATACCAGCTATTTGTTTGTTCTGTTTTATTGAGAATGCTTAGGGAGAACATAATATCATCATTTGGCTATGCAATGGCCATGGTAGTTGAATGGAACTGGGAATAGAGCTGGAAAGATTGCACCACTGCAGCCTCTTAGAGATGCAAGTAGCCAGCCTGTGATTCTGCTTGCCAGTAACCATGCAAAATGTCAGTGTCTGGAGTAATTGGCTTTTAATCACAGCCAATAATGTGTGATTATGTGCTTGACTGTGTGTTATCTATCATCTGCAAAACACAATAAAGAAATCTGCTACACAATATGTAGAAAGTGTATCTGTTCCTTGCTTTGCTATGTACCTACATGTAAAGAGAGTGTTCATAACAATCTCTGAGCAGCTAAGCTCATGTGTAATCATGTGTGATGAACCTTGCAATAAAAATGTAATAGTTTTAATCAATACCCTAAATAAGAGTCTGTGATATAAGCCATATATTTTTACATTTCTCCAATGAAGAGTAGATTAATATATATGCATGTAAAATAGTGTAACTATTTTTATACCGAGGCTTGTAGTCTGGCGGGAGCTGTAAAATATATACACAAAAGAGCTATGGTAATAAGAACATTTTACTATCAAGCAATCAGAACTGGGAGTCAGAATTTTTAATTGGCTTGTTTAATAAAATACAATAAACTTATTTTAGTCATCAGTGTGCTACAGTTATGCAAATGGCACAATTACAGCTGCATAATTTATAAGCATCAATAGAAAAGGCTTGAAAATGTGGAAAAATTACACTAAACATTTAACTGAGACTTTATTATACACAGAATATGATTTCCTCCGAATAATGCAGTATTGACTTAACTCATTCTTCCATCACAGCTTATTTCCATAAAGAGACAATACAACAGCTGCCTTTATAGAAAATGTAGAAGATAAATATGCACCTAAGCACACCAAATTAATATGTTTGGGTATTGTTTTAATTTGAAGCATTGATTTTGATGACAGTGTGGGAGGATGAAGTTGCATGTGACCATCCGTCATCAAGGGGGATTTTCAAGATGCCATCAGTCTGGGAGGGGTATTTCAGGTAACAATCGATTCAGGGGTAATAAATAAAAAAGAAAAAGAATAAAGCATGTCCCACGGTATAAATTCCTCATCAATCACATTGTCCAATGATTTAAATCCATTGTCAATTACACTGAAAGGCACCCCACCGACTCAGTGACAGGTACACAATGACCAATGCAGACGATCCTGCCAAACTCTTGCCCCAAATTACAGCAACCTGGTTGGCTTCTGAATGTCAGTAAACCAGCCGGTAATGCTGGCTGATGTAATTGACTAAACATGGTCATGACCATATGTAATCAATGATATCACCTGTGATTACCCAAATGCTTTGTTTACAAACAGCAGCAGGAAATTTAGGGAACTGTCATTTAGCTGCAGTAGCCCCCCCCCCACTCACACACCCTAAATGTCACTTTTGCTGTAGTACACCTGCAAGTGTACTACTTCCTGTGAACATTTACGGCATTGTGCAAGCATGTTATTTTAAGTAATAATGGATTTTTTTATGTTGCTTTTAAAGCCTTATTAAAGACCCCTTCCCTGCTGCACAGCATTCTTTTCCATTTGTACATGTCCCCCATTGCAGTGCCTAGCTACCCATCTTTTATAACCAAAAGTTTGAAAACTGGCTTTAAAAAAAGGACAGAAAAAAAAGATTTGGCTCCCTTAGAGTTTGCCATATCTCCCATGAACCAAACCCAGGCCAGTTTTCTCATCACTAGTGTTTGTCTGATTCTTTCCTTTCTTTCTGTTGAGACTGTTGTATTTGGCAAGCCATGTGCATGCACCTAGAGGGGAGGGGTCCTATTTTGATCAGGCTTAGGATTTGGGAAAATTCAGAAAGATTTGTATTTTATTGGTTATACTTTGATAAATAAGGCTGAGTTGGATGTATTTATTGAGAATAAGGTGCAATCATTTGCAATAACCAAAAGCATCTTTGTAAGATTTCTACATTCATCAGCTGAGAGCTTTTAGAACAAGACAAGAACATTCCTGATTGTTGACTGTGAGCTACTGCATTTTCCCAGCTCTCTCTGCCTTATTAAATAAAGGCCACTCTAGACGTCTACTTTTATTATAAGTCAGCAGTTCTGTTATGTTCGTGATATGCTAAGATGACTTCTAACTCCTTTTAATTTCAGTAATGGGAGTCATAACATATCTCCTTTGTGTTTAATGAAATACTCCCATCCAAAAACATTTCCACTTCACAAACTGCAGCACCAGGCATATCCACATTGTGTCTGGCTGGTTGGTGCCCAACATACTAAATTACAATATATTTGTTTATTAAGAAAAAAATGAAGAAAAATGGCAAGTGTTTAATTGAAACAAGAAACTTCCACACACAGGGAAATGTTTTCTTAACAGATTGCTGCAGAATGCTGCCCCAAGCTTTTTTGATTAAATTAATGATGGAAATGATAAGCTCCATTAGCGTTTCTGTTTCCGGAGGGAATATTTCTGCAGTGTTCCACCCTGTTTTACATCCCCTGGAAACCTGGGGTTCTGAGATAGAATTGTTAATTGAGGCCAGAGCAGGGCACAAGGACAGGATGTTTTATTAGTATGCAAATGAAGACATCTCAAGGAGGTATCACTCTGCCTCTCTGTGACTTGATACAGTGTGTTAAGATTCTAGAATTGTTATCATTTAACCTGAATGTTGGTTGAGAAGGCTGTTGGAAATAAGGTCTTGAACCTCATTTTTTTGTTGCATGATGTCCTCTACCTGGAGACTGTGCTATAAAATGTTAGTTGTCAGAACTTAGAGCTATATAACCAAGAGCGTGAAATGAGCATATTGAGATGTGCACAAAGCGTGCCAAGATCCATTTGCATTCCTCGCGTAAACATAACTTTATATCGAATTAGTGCAAAAATCATTTCACCTAAGACTATTAGAATCCAAATTCAATTGACAATATCAGTTATGCCAAAAAGTGTGTGATGATAAAAGTCTGTGTTGCTGGAGTATCATTCTTAGATACCTGTATTAATATTACTTAATTTAATGTGTTTGTTAGTTAGACCTGTTTATGTTATCTCTTTTTGAAATGCTAGATTGTTTAGTCTGTCTTGTTTGTTGAAGGCATTTAAAATGTCTAAGATTTAATAATAAAATGGAGAGTTATTACAATATGCTTGAACATACATGCTTTGCATTCTAACTGATCCAGATCTTTTCAGTGCTATTGAAAGAGAAAAGTAAAGAACAAACATTATATAAACAGGTATATAGATCAATACTAGTACACAGAAAGAAGAATGCTATAAATCATTGCAAGAAACCAATCAAAACTGTGTTCATATTTTACAATCTACTCTCAAATCATCACCTGCTCCAAATGTTACTGTAAAGGCAATTTAGTCTTTTCTGTTACTTTTTAGATATACAATCATCATGATGTAAATATTGTTGTCATTGTGTTTATTGTTGTAATAAAACCTTGTGTGGTTTGTAATGATATTCAGTATAAACATAAGGCAGACATATTTGTTTCTTAAGTACTTGGCCTCTGCTTCATGGTTGAAAGTGCTCTGGTGGTGTTTTATTGCCCTTTCCAATAAAGCAAGCCTGTGAGTTGGGCATCTCGCAGAAAATAGTGCAATTTCCTGCTAACTGATGTCAAAGGTTGCCAAGTACTGCATTGAGACAAATACAGAGCTCCCTCTAGTGGGTAATCTACAAATCTTCATATTTGATATAATAACAAAAATATGGAAGACAAAGTATTTCAAAATGAGAAAACCACACCAAATATTATGTTAAGGCAATAATATGAAAAAACAATGTTCCCTCTGCAAATGCACAACATCCTTTATGCAAGTTGCTTTAGTTGTGTTCACTGCAAAGAGTAGCTACCCTTTTTACAGGAAAACGTAGATACGTAGGTGTGTTATGCATAACAAGAATGCTGGTGCTGTAAAATGTTTACAACATTTTCACAAAACCTTCTTGCTCTATTTGTATCTACCTGGGCAGCTGCCAGCCATTGTGGTGCACAGAATCTAACTCTCTAAAACACATTTATATTTAGAATTTTTAGCAGCTCCTTCAGTGGAATTTAGATTTAGGGTAGAGAATAGAAAACAGTGTTAATCTACCAACCTGTACCTTCTATTTTGTGTCTCTCATATTCCATAGCTTCAAACACTAGACAAGCTTGATTCCTGTATAGCACTGCCTTAGACAGAAGTGACCAGAATATGACAATGAGTTAAGAGTGAGCTACTCAAATGTGCATTTAGTGGGCCCACCTGTCACAAACCCATATATCTACCTTCAATATGAATGTTTTCATTATGTACAATATTAATATAAAACCTGAAATGACTGAGCATTTTTCTCAATACATTCTAACCAGTAATATAAGGATGCTCCCATACAGTCTGACTCCACTTATGTCCATCAGATAATAAACTGTAGTATTATTGTAGAAAGGGAAAGTGCTTTGACTGGACTTTCTTATCTGGTCCAGCAAGCGTTCAAACAACCCCCAATAATTTCTTATTCCATTTCTTGTTTTTCTGATCCTATCAATATTTACAATGTAAATTGTATACCTCAAATCTGTTGCTCCATTTTGTCCACACAGCTATTTTATTAGATCTTTGTGAAATGACTCAATAAAATAAATGTCCTCATGGGGAGAAAAGCTATTCATTGAATGTAATGAGAGACTACAGGGCAGAATTTTACAACCCCACAATTTGTTTTTCCATTTTCTTTATGTGCGATAATCATTCAGTACTTTATTACTAGTTACCCACTAGGACATTTTGTTGTTGTCTTCTAAATGAAGAGGCTGCTTACTGTATTGTTAGCTGGTGATAAACCTATTGGGCCGTCAAAAACTCGGTATCGCCTTTTTATGACTTGTCTTCTAGCATATAAAACTCTTGTATTCATTTGCTTTGGTGGGCCCATATCTTCTGATATTCATAATAGTTTTTCATGCTTATGCATTAAAACTATTTGTGATTTTTTTTAATATACCAAGTGCATAGAGATTTCTATGTATAAGTTACTTATCATTGTATGGAAATCTACAGTATATCTTTGATTTGTCTGTTTTATACAGGTACAGCACCATACACATGAAAGTGATCATCTTTTATTTATTTCTTTATTTAGATATAGTACTATATAGATAGATACAAATGATACCCAAATATGCTAATGTTTTAAAAACATCCTTTAGGCATAAAGTTTGTAATTACATACTGTATGTAAGTAAGGCATACTGCATATGCAGTCTGTTCTTGTTGCTTGGCTGGGCAATGCAGTGATTGTGCTATAGCAGTCTTGAGTACAAGACACCTGTACTTTACCAGGAACCAGGGCGGACTGACCATTTGGAAACTCAGGCACTGCCCTAGGCCCGGGGTCAGTAGGGGGCTCCATGAGATGCCCCTGGTACCTTTTCATAGGCTTTTTTGAGTTTGGGCAAGGACACAGGGGCCCCATGATCCTCTATTGCCCGGGGGGCCCCATGAGTTGTCAGTCCGCCCCTGCCAGAAACAATGCAAATACAAAAGCCTCACCCTATTTTAAACACCTCTTTCTGTAGTTTATTCCACTTCTACATTTCCAACTACATAGGATTGTAATTCTTACCTTAAATTGTACATGAAGAGAATCAAAGTAGTTGCTGGCATACTATGAGCATGTCTACTGTACACCTTAATACTAAGCACTCCCTGTACAAAATGTATCAAGGTCTTAATATGATATCTGATGTTTTGTGCGGCTTAATCTACAGTAACACCCCTTGTCTCTTTTGCATGCACTCAGTTGGACTGTTTTCCTTATAAATATGTATTGTATAACCCACTTCCAGCAGCTGAGTGCTGTTCCGATGGTGCTTGTTGAAAATGTCTAATGCACTAGTGGTTATAAATGTAGCATTATATTGGTATTGATAGCAAAATAGATAGCAGCAAAGAGATGGTGGGGATTGAAAAATGGAACTGTAAAAGTAATGCAGCCCATACACTGATCTTTTTTCTTTTTTTTTGTTCAACCAGCAGGTTGAATGAAAAAAAATTATCTGATTCTACCATTCACAAATTCAAGGTGGATAGGGGAATCCTTTCCCCTGTGGTATTGTATTCTGACAGTGGGGAGCCGTCTCCACTGTCAGAATACACTGATCAATGTTGCAGACTATAGCCGGATTCACTGATCTTTCGGGAAAAACCCTACAGGCTAACCCTACAGGCTAGTTGTACAGAATTTGATTAAAAGATCAACTTGTGTACAACCAGCCTGCCCATACATTGATCGAAACCGGACGAATTTCGATCCATGTATGACAGGCTTAAGATTGATCTTTTTATAATGCCAAACCATTTAACAATGTGGAAGATATATGGTTAACAGTATAGGAGCAGTGTACTGACTATTAGCGTAATTCAGATTATGTGTTTTACTGAGTATAGTTGTCAAGGCTGAAAACATCCATAGCCCATCAATGTTATTCTGAACTTGAACTATAGAAATCAATAACAAAATTTTATCATAAACTAACAAAGAAAATTTGAAATAGGAATGGTTTACTTTGCTAAAACAATCTAAGAATTTACCCGGAATACCTGCAGGCAATGAACAGCAACAGATTGTGTGCTTAATGTTTATATAAAACTCAAAATGTTTTCTTTGGTTATGGATAAATAATATGTTATCTCTGTCAGATTGTTGTCTGTGTCCCTACTGGGGAGATTCACCCCCCCCCCCCCCCCCCGTTGGCCTACACTGTACAAAAACTGGGAAATCCAAATTTTGGAGTTGTTACAGGAACAGGAGGTAAGGGGACAAATTCCAATGGTTAAACCTGTTTTGGTGACAGCTGTCTAATTGATGTCTCTGCACTTTGGAGAGATGTTTTCTTGACTTCTTCTGCATCTCTGGAACAGGAAGTGAAGGGGAATAACCCTAATGAAACACAAATAGAAAAAGAGCCTGACATGGGTCTTTGGTCAATCCCTACTTTAGTTTTTTTTTTAAACTAAAAAAAAGGTTGAGCTTAGCACAGACTTTAAGGGATAAGTCCCCCTAACATTATCTCAGTTATAGGTGAGCCTGATTTTTGTATATCTGGGGACTCCAGCAGTGAGACCTCCCTTTAAGTGTTCCCATAACTGCATTTACCAGCCTGATAGTGGTTGATGCATACCTTTCATTGTTTCATCTTCCTCTATTGTATTTTCTAAAATACAGTATAAGATGAAATAGATCCCCATTGGCAGTGGCTGTGGCAGGGGTGTAGGCCTTAAAACTCAAGTATGGAAATCTCACCACTGAAGTGTCTCTTCTAATGTAAAAGAAGGCAATTTGTTTTAACACAAGGAGCTGTAGAAATAACTAAATACAACCAATTATTTAAAATCTCCATAAAAATGAACTGATTGCAGTCATGGATTATCGTAAACCCATATCAAAGTATTATTCTACATTATCTGTCAAATGATCATTCAAATGTCAGTTTAAAATTTCAATTAATGGGTTGTCTACCTGTTACCTGCATCACCTCCTGAGACAGAACAATTAAATTTAAAGTGTCACAAAGCTAGTATTTCAGCAATGCATGCTCAAGTTACATTGTTCCAGCACTCATTTCTATTTTCTGCATCTTCAGGTAGTATACACAAAATAGAAAAATTGGGAAACGGGAGACTTTTTTTTTTTGGTAGAAGCTATTTGCAAGTTTCTTGTTGTAAGGTTTAGTTCCACTTTAATAAGATCTCTTTGTATGAATCTACTAACCATAGTTATATAGTTTATGCCTGAGTTGCTTCATATTGTGCATCCACTTTAATTATTGTATGTTGCATAATATCAATATCATTATATCAAAGTTTTGCCAGCAATGCCATTAAACTGTGTAGAACCATTCAATAAAGACCTGTGTAGCCTTGTGGATTAAAATCCAAATGGGCTTGTTTTGTTACATATCTTTTGAACTTAGATAAGGAGCAAATGAACTGTGGCAGAGACACAATGAAATCTTGTGCTGAGCTATCATACTAAAATCTGTTGCTATGAAACTCAGAAATTGGCTATGTGTTTTGCATGTGGTTTGTATCAGGTAACACTAATTCCTTATTACTTGTGTAGCTTGAACGTATAACTAGATGCCACCCACGGGTTTGGTTCTGTGTGAATTCCTGGAAAATCAAAGTTCATTTAACAGAGACGTAATTTGAAATCACTGCCCAACAGAGTAGTAACTGCAAAAGCACTAACAACTATACTGTGATTTATTTAGAGCAATAGTTCTTAGTTATATTCTTAGTGATGAATTCTTTTAAATAATGTGCAGTTGAAAACTATATAGTACTAGTAATATAAAATATATAAAAGTGAAATAGATTCAAGAATTTGTCAGGTGTTTACTGTACTGAACTGTAGAGCAGTCATACATGTCAATGTAAAACAATTAACCAGTTGTAATTGTACCATTTCAGCTACTAATGCCCTCTAATAGGCTGCATAATGAAGTATTGATCTGCAACACTAATCTGAGGGAAATTAATAACAAACTATCAATGTACTTTCCTGTGAATTAATTTCTTATCTTCATTCCTGTGCTGAATGTTAACCTAGTAGAAAGCAGATCTACCCTAGAACCATAAACAGCCAGACATTTTGGTCTACTTGATCCAATTTCAATGACTTTTCAGGCAAAACCATGTTTTGTTCTTATCTAAGCACTTGCAAATGGAATTATTTTGTTTAGCAGTAAAGTTTTATATTTGTATTAACTATTAGCAGAATAATTTAATTTTTTATTATTGTTCATTTTTGTATTATTATTTTATTAAGTGTATTCTAGAGCTACCCACACAAGAGAAAAGTTGTAAAATGTGTGTTTCAATCCCTTCTAAAAAGAATTCTTTTGTTCAGCACTGAAGTTTTGGAATAGACATACTTAGATATTTTTTTCTGTGCAGTACATGTCATTGACAGGCATATTACCTTTTATTTATATTGACTATTATCATAATTCTTTATTAGGAATATTCTAAATCTGACCATACAAAGTAGCAAAATGTGCATCAAATGGAGTAATAGTTTTTTCAATAATACATTTAATGTGCATAATTACCACAATAATATTTTCAGATCCAAAATATAGGGTCTTGGGTAAATAAAAACCCAACCCTAGATATCTACTTACCTTCTCCAACTTTTTGGACTGAAAGCACCTGGATGTTCCAACTCACCACTTGTCTGGGATCTAAGAATATCTGGAGAATGTACAGTATGCTGAAATAAGAAAGAGGCATACCACAATAAAATCCTGATTGAACTGATTTGATTCTCTTTATTTGATTTAGATATGCTAAGGTCTCTTGACAGTATCAGTGTTGCCTAGATGAATATTGCCCCTTCCTCAAGAAGTACAGCTTTTGCCTGCAGATGGTAGAAGAGGCCAGATATTTTACTGGCTATGGAAAAAATAATTTTGATAGGTTGGAAATGTCATTCCATTCTCCACTATGCAGGCACAGAGGGGGAGATTTACTAAAACTGGAGCACTTAGAATCTGGTACAGCTGTGCGTGGTAGCCAATCAGCTTCCAACTTCAGCTTGTTCAGTTAAGATTTGACAATAAAACCCGGAAGCGTAATGGTTTCTATGCAGAGTTGCACCAGATTTTGCACTCTCCAGTTTTAGTAAATAACCCCCAAAGTGGTTATAGTCAGCCATCTAAAGTAAGATTATCTTACATTAAAGCATATCTAAACTCTGAAACAAAAATGTTATTTATATGGTGATGGCTACATTTTTTTAAGCTAAAACATTCTCAGTGAGTACAGAAAATACCTGTTGATTTTGCCAGAAATGCAGTATCATCGTCACTTTCTGTGAGCAGAAAAGTTTAACTAAAGACAAAACTTTATTTTGTTGTTTTTAGTTTTGGATAGAGTGGAGAGGTATTGGAACACCTGCCAGGTTGTTGTTGCTGTCTATGCCCCCATTTGTTTGTCATGCTTACTGTTATCATTGAAAATGAAAGAAAATCCCAAATTTTGGGTTGTCCTCAGAAAAACAATAGAGAGGAAATCTTCCTTTGTGGGCACTAGCTTTGATGACCCTGGTGACAACCAAAGATTCCCTTTGATTTCTCTTCACTTCCTGTTTTGGTCATGGAATAGGAAGTGACATCTTCCCAAATGCAATTAAAAAAACGGACGGGTTATAACCCTGCCTTACTATGCAAAATTAAAAAAGTTTTGCCTGTAGTTCTATTTTAAGCATAAACATTCTTTTTTGTGTAAGCTACTAGTCCCATGAATCTGCCATGTAATGAATAAAGGCAGCAGACATGTTTAAAGTTCTGCCTGTGTAACAACCAGGGGCGGACTGACCATTTAGTCACTTGGGCACTGCCCGAGGGCCCGGGGTGGGTAGGGGGCCCCATGAGATGCCCCTGGTACCTTTCATAGGCTTTTTTGGGTGTGGTTTGAGTGTGGACAAGGACACAGGGGCCCCATGATTGCCTATTGCCCGGGGGCCCCATGAGTTGTCAGTCCAGCCCTGGTAACAACCATGGCTCCCTAGATAGAAACAGAGGGAAAATGAGTGTTGACAAGAAGTGACAGGAAATGTGTTATTTGCAGAATTGCCAGATGGAGATAAAGTGTAAAAAGCCTGAAGAAAAACTAATGCAGGCACTGCATCCAAGGACTGGTAGCACTAGCTGCAATATATTACATTTTTGTTTTTGGGTGTACAACGTTGTAGATTTACTTTAACTGTGTGAACATGTTGGGTTTAAAAAGAATTCTATAAGAGTTAGGTTTTTCCTACTCATGAATAGGTAAATAAATTAGTGTGGTAGATTCCAAATTGCAGTTGTCAGATGACAAGTATAACTTGTAACATTGTCAATAATTTTCCTGCTATTACTGCATTCATGGCAAAAACTTATAAGGGAATCCTAGATTAGAACACATTCAATCAGACATGTTATTACACTATTTGTTTCCCTACTGACAAATAAATTGGCTCTTGTTATCAAATCCCATTAGCTGGTTTCCAGGGACTGAGGTGAGATAATGAGTGGTTAATCATTGTGTATCTTCCTTTAGCCCAAGGTATAAAAAGGCTTGCACACCAAATTTCTTCAATCAAAGTATCTGTAAAGCGAATGAATAGATTTGTGGGTAGCCTATAACAAATAGCTATCTCACATTTAATCTGCATTGGTTATCTGATGCCCTTGGGTATGTTGTTCGATGAGTGGTCCACATTTTTTTTTTTACTTTTTTTAGTTGTCCTTTTGTGTAACATAACATTCAAGAGAAAATGATTGTGTGCAAGTCTATATAGTTTGGACATTTGGATTTGTTTTCTATTTCTGCTAAATTGATTCCTTGCCTTTCATTTCTAAAAAGAAGGTTTTATTTTCTTTCTTTTTTTTTTTTTAAATCAAACAGCAGGAGCTTTTAGAAGTATAAAGTCTTGCAGATGGTAGAGCTGAAAAGAGGACCTAAAATGCTGTTTAGTTTTAATCAAATATAAACACAACCTCACTTTCCATGGGCACATCAAAGTTGGATTTGTAAAGCTTTGAGGTGTTTGTTCCTGGGTTTGTGTGTGTATTCCAATCCTATGGAGAAAACCTCATGGTTCCACAAAAACAATCTTCTGGCTTGCAAATTTTTTGCAGATTCCCTATTGTTTCTCAGTGTGAGTGTAGAGGAAGATCATATGCTACCTTCAAAGCCTATCTTTATTCCCTGGAATATCCACTGGAATGCACGTGCTGTTTTTTGGCCCAGGCAATAAAATTTCAAGCATCACTTACAATAAGCTTGTGGGGTAGGGGTGATGACAACTGAAAATAAAATGTTTTTATTATAGTGGTGAAAAACAATAACAGAATGTAAAGTAATCTTCAAGCATGTTTAAACAAAGTTCAAGAGAAGAATCATTTACAGAATTTTAGAGCAACTGAATCACAGGTATGAACCTTTTCCACTACACTGAAATGATAAAAAAGGGATAATGAAAAGAAAACTGGAATCAAGTCAGCAAAGAAATAGTATACCTTTTTATAATAGAAAAGAGATGATCATTGCATGCTGGTGCTTGAAATTTTTTTTCAAAAATAAAGTTGCATGCTGTATAATATGTACCTGTAGATGACCCCTTAAAATGAACATATGCTTTACCCAAGACAGCTTTTCCCTGCAGTACCTACTTACTTTCCTTTGGCTCTTCTGTTGCACAAATACATTGGTCTGTCCAGCTGCTGGAAGTGAAAGCAAAGCCCTGTATAAGCTGAAATTCACACACAGGGCTATGGACTCCCTTGTGATAGCGCTAGCCAGCCCACCACTGGCACATAAAAAATGTCAGGGGGCAGGGGATGGGAAGTCAGCAGGACAGTATACAGAAACAGGAATTAGTAGGGCAGAGTACAGTTGGTTAGCAGGGCAGTGTCGAACGTGTGGATGGGGGAATTGAGTCATATTCCTTTTTTTTTTGCTCAACCCACTGGTTGAATAAAAAAAAAAAGAATGAAGTGTGGGCTGAGCCTTCTTTAAAGAACTTCTTTATAACCAGCCACAGTTGAGACAATGAACACCTTGGTCAGGTTTATGTATATCTGTACATAATGTACAGAGTACAGGGGTCAGGAGTAAGCAATAACAAAAACAAAACAACATATACTGTAGAGTACAGCAGTCAGGAAGAGTGCCATGTTCACATCAGAGTCTTTCATTACCTCAAAGTCCCTAGCATTCCTCCTATACATCAGAGTTTCCCCTTACATCCATGTCTCCAAAGTCCCACCTTGCATACATGTTTTTAGAGGGCCACCACCTTACATCAGAGTCTCCCCTTATATCCATGTCTCCAAAGTCCCACCTTGCATCAATGTACCCAGAGGGCAGCCACCTTATATCAGAGTCCCCCCTTGCATCCATGTCTCCAAAGTCCCAGCTTGCATCAATGTCCCCAGAGGGCCACCACCTTACATCAGAGTCCCCTCCTATTTCCATGTCTCCAAAATCCCACCTTGCATCAATGTCCCCAGAGGGCAACCACCTTATATCAGAGTCCCCCCTTGCATCCATGTCTCCAAAGTCCCAGCTTGCATCAATGTCCCCAGAGGGCCACCACCTTACATCAGAGTCCCCTCCTATTTCCATGTCTCCAAAATCCCACCTTACATCAATGTCCCCAGAGGGCTACCACATTACATCAGAGTCCCCAGAGTCTTGCAATGTGCCCCCTTACACATATCTTCACAACGGGTGGGTGGCTGGTGTTAAAAGATCTTAAAAATAATCCACTTGTTTCTGGCTCCGAACTGTGCATCCGAAGTTACGGAGCCAGCCAATTACTGAATTGCCGGGCTCAGCCTAAAGTGGTGAGGTTTGTAAATATAAGCCATGCTCGATAAGCACTATGATGTCACTGTACAGGTGCTGCCCTGCTGCCTGATCTGAAGTGGAACCCAGCAGTTCTCTAATAGGCTGGCTCCAGAACTGCACATGCACAGTTCAGAGCTGATGAAAAGAGGATTTTTTTATAGGCCCTTTTCTCCAGTCCATGGACATTTACAGACAGGAGAAAAGTGCCTGTTTTTCACAAACCAACTGTAAATTTAAAGATGGTTGGAAACACAGGACTACAGATGTACACATACTGCCAGTCTGATAGTTTGTTTCCTGTCTGATGCAGAAATTAAATCCTAAGTTGATTTCTGTGGGCACAGGACATGCTTACCGCATCCCATTCAAGTAAATGGAGCTGCTCTGCAAGCATGCCACAACTGCATGCAACACATATGGTTGCAGTACACTAGTGTGGGGTTCTAGGTGTGAAAGCAGGTGGTGAGGAGCGAGGAAGTGATACAACAACTCCTCACTGCCTGCCAAATACTTTTTAAAGAGCAATCTGAATGCAGATTGTTCTTCAGAGACCAAAACACTTGTAAACAAGCCCCTAAAGGGATGCTAGGGCTGGGCAGGAAGGGGTTAAAACAGAGGAATCACAAACTTGTCAGTAAAAACCCCCATGAGTTGCTCCAACTAGCCTTCTTCAAATATTTCTGAAGTCGTTCCTGATGCTAACTTCACATGGACAGAGAAAAGAAGGGAGGGAGAAATAAATCTTGCAGGCACCATGTAGTTCCCAGCGGCTGTGCTTCAAATTTCCCCACTCATACATCTTCTCAGGCACAGCACCGGGCGGGAATAGGAGTGTGGGTGAGGCGGAGAGGGTCGGGAGGAGGTGTTGCACATCGATCCATCTCTCCTATCCATTCAGGGAAGGGGAGGGAGGAGTGTGCTAGCTGGGCTGTGTCACAGACACTCAGCCTTCAGAGATGCACACAACTGCTGCAGACAGCTTCTCCTGACAAACAACATCCATGGGCTACCTGGGGAAGGGGGGGGCACAACTGAAATCTGGAGCAGGGGGGCGTAGCCCACCCCAGCACCCCCCTAAATTCGACCATGATGGGTAAGCACAGTTAAAATTAATCTGTTTTAAAAAGGAATTTATAGGATATTTAAAGAACATTCCTAAATTAAATAGGTAATTATTAGATACTACACATGGCCCATTGTTTACTATTGATGCAACCATTTTTACTATCACTAGTTTGTTAGGGTTGGTAGTCACAGTGCCATTATAGGACCATCTCCAAAGCAGGATCCACACTCTAATGGTTTTTCACCAGTTGTTATAATATTTATAATAGTGTACAGGTTATATTAAGTATTGCTTTCTATATTTTTTTATTACTCATATAAATATTTTTCTCAGCAGCTCAGTTGAGGTTGTCCTGGCAAACATGCAAAAAGGAGCATGAAGTGCTACCTGCTGGATCAAAATAGTATATAATCAATCAATAATATATATGAAATAATCATACGCAGAATGCATCATTTATCTGGCTAAGAGACTGTAACAATTATTAATGTATTTATTTCTTATTTAACATATACTCATTTATTATTCTTAAGATTACTTTTTTCTATTATGCACATAATAAGGAAAGGGAAAAAACAGTCTTTAAATGAAGGCATCTTATTTGTCTTGCACATAGCAAGTATGAGGCACTTACTGGCATTTAGGAAATAGGGTGTAATAGATTTTTTGTAAAATTTGTTGTATGGAATATAATTACTAAAGAATCATATGAGACTTGAAATCATAGGTGCTATTGCATAGATGTTCATACTACAAACCAAAAGGATTGAATTAAGGGACACTTCAAACACACATGCAGAATGTACCTTCTGCTCCACAGCTCCTCCAGCAAGTTGCTGAAGAATTAGGGCATATCAATGGCAGTGCAGCCATTTTAGAAATAATTGAGGAGTCTATTCGAGTTATTAAGACTTTCTGTCTCTTCGGCAGGGACCTCTGTCCCACTCTCTAATGGCATATAGTTCTGTCGCACTTTCAATGTAATTAATGTTTGGTGCATGTCTATCAAACACTCTAATTTACCATTACCTTATACTAACTTCCAAGGCATTGACTGAGAACTCGGCATTAGATTTTCAGGCTGACTTTACTGAGAATGAACCTAAAATCTATGTCATTTGCTTCTTTGTGGAAAAGACTGAGATACTAAAATGTCACTTTCTTCTTTGCTGTCATGATTGTTTTTGCTTGTAAAGGTGCAGAAGAGAACAGTGAGCATTGCTTTGCACGGTCTACCAACCAAAACACATATGGGTCAGTGCTTGCAGCGTGCAGTTGTGACAGTCAATCTGAGGCATAAATATTCTCCTTTTCCCTAAGCCTGTTTTGAATATACTAAAAACCTAAAGACATTTCCTTCTGTTTAAGGTTAATCCGATATTTCATTTGACCTGTGTCATTTTCCAAAGTTCCTTTCGTTATCAGTTGTTGGATGTAAAACAGTGGTTTGCAAAGTGACCTTTACAAAAGGATACCGTTATCATTTTCTCATTTCTCGCTTCAACATAGTCAAAACCCTTCCTCTGTTGTGAAACTGAGTTTCTTAGTTGTTATTGATTGCTGCAAAGAATAACCAATCTTTTATATCTGTCACTAAAGTAAAGTGAAATTAATCTTTGTCTGCTCTCTAAATTGGATCCTTGGACTTCTATCCCATTGCCACTATAGTAAAAGGGTCAGCTACAAAAGACAATTATGTAGTTCTGTTTGTTAGCACATTCATTTGACTCAGCTTTTTACTTGCCATCCAAAATGACTTGATTAAAAAGGGCGCTGAGAATGATTTTATTTTCTTGATAGAATTAAAGGGAGTCTGTTACTGGCAGTACATGTACATTCAACAATTTAACAGTTAAAATACATTAATTTTGCTAATTCTCTTAGTGTTACATTAGGCGCAATTCTCAAAGCTTTACGCCATCTGACTCATTGGTCTCAGCTGAAAATAACTGTCATTTTAAAAAGATAATTATCCTTATCGTGATGTTTAGCTTTGTAAATTTGGGAGTCATTTGTGTACTGGTAAAGGTCTCTTCACCTACCACTGAGAAGATAAAAAAAAACCCTTCATGTGCCTTCATGTCTCCTCTGTCCTGTGCCAACATCATCTAAGTTTATTAATTTCAGAGTGCCACATGCCCAAATAATATTATCATATAGGGTATTGGTAAATGCTCCCATAGCCCAATTCCTAGGCTCTGATTGCTAAACTACTGTACTTATTTAAAAGATGTTTTGTGATTTAGGAAAACCTGTCATAGGAAAACATGGAGACTGTCATCACTGACCTCTCTATCATGCTAGTTACTTGGTTGTGACCCACTTTCTACAATATTTTGAGTCTTTTTCCCAGAGCAAAAATTCAGCTAAGGACTTTTTGTACTTTCCTGATTGTCATACCTGTTTTGGGGCCAGCCACTTGGTAAGTACTGAAACAGGAGGGTGTGTATACCAGTTAGTACACAAACATTTTCATAAGGAGGTCAACAATGGGAGCCTCCAACTCTCATGCCAGGTTTATTTTAAAGTAGATGCAACACTATATGCTATAAATTACATAATAATCTATTCAACAGATACGTTTTCTTATCTTTATGCCAACCTATTTTTTTTAACCTTAATTTTTTTAACATCCAGAGTCAGTGCTTACCCAAGAATCAAGAATGTTAATCTATAAGGGTGATAGTATAACCAATGGCGTCCCGAGGCAGGTGCGGGGGATGCGCACCGAGCCAGGTGACACCTACCGCATGGGGTGACGGCGGACCCGCTCCATTCTGCGGGGATCGTCGGCATGCAACCTATATGGGGTGACACCGGACCCGCTCCACCAAAAGGTAAGTTGTAAAGAAAGCAGAAGATCCCCGCAGGATGGATCGGATCTGCGGATTGAGCATAATGGATCGGAGTCTGATCCATTATGCTCAATCCGCGGATCTGATCCATTCTGTGGGGATCGTTGGAGGGGGTGTCACCAAGTGTTATCGCATCGGGTGACACCCACCCTAGGGACGCCCCTGAGTATAACAAATTGAACTTTAATGTTGAAATTGGATATAATTATTTTATACCGTGAGGAGCCTAGATTCTGAGGACATGAAACACGTCCTCTTTATTCCATAGTTTAAGAGTTATAAAGTTTATTATTTATCACAGGTACTTATAAGCACTGTTAATTTTTGCAGCGCTTTACATATATATTGTACATTCATATCAGTCACTAACCATGAAGGAGCGTACAATCTAAGGTTCCTAACTTACTTTCATACATACACATATTTTAGACAAGTGACAATTAACCTACTAGCATTTCTTTAGGAGAAAACCCACACAGACACAGAGAGAACATGCAAACTCTATGGAGGGAGTGCCATAGTTGGAATTCGAACCAATGACCCTAGGGCTGCTAAGCACAAGGGCTATCCACTTACTCACTGTACGGCCCACAGTTGACATGAGGATGGAATATGGTAACTGGTCATTTTTCTTCCATATTGTTCATAAATTCAAGTGAATCTATAATTTTATACAGACTTAGCATACTAAATTGTTATTCTGACTATTAAACATATACACCATGTGTTAGCTATAGGAAATTGGTCAGTGAGCAGCTATCCAGCAAACTGCAATTGGAGATAGAATATACAAAATTAGGATTCAAATTACATAAGGATTAATTATAAATTTAAATCATGTACTGAATAAACACAATTATACATTAGCCAAGTAGTCAGTGGGACAAAAATTAAAAGTTGTCAGGCCAGTCTGTTTCTTAAGGTATTTACTGGCTTTTAGCTTTTGTGTAGCTTTTTCTTTTATGTTCTCAGGAGTGAAAAGAGCAGGTAAATAGAATCATTGCTTTATTAGAAAAAAAGGAAGGGAAAAGCAAAGAAAATACTTTGGAAAAAGCTGTTTAAAAATTGAAGCCTAAGGGTACCATAAAGATAACTATTTTGTGAAATGAAAACTTCACAGCACACAGGCGCATTGCATTTTAAAGGTACAAAAAACAGTCATTTTGTGAATTCTTCTTTTATTAGAACTCTTTTACATTCTGAATCCTGTACATTTGCTAGGCTAAACTTCTGCAATGCCACTTGCATCATACAATGATTTTTTTAGCAATGTAATAAAGCAATTATTTTAGGAGTGCCTCAATTTTTTACAAGCGTTGTACAATGCAATACATGGATCAAGCTGAAACTCTACCTTTCAATGAAATTCTGTGTAACGCAGGGTACTGAAAGTGTATGTGTGTTTATGTATGTATTCATCTTGTTTCCTTTTTTTACAGCTTCTTGAAGAAATTATGAAATTGTTCAAATGTTTGTTGTCATGCTGTCATAGTTGTGTCTATGTAGAGATAAGTCTAATGCCCTTGCTTTTCGAGAGCTGTTAGTGAAGCATTCAATAGACATACGTAGCTGCATATGGAAGAAAACAATGTAAATACAAGATGTATTAAAACTTTCCTACAATGAATACAGACAGCACAAAGGATTTTTTCAAAAGCCTATACAGAACATTAAAGTGAACCTTTAGTTGCCAAAACCACTTTACATGTTTGGAACCCTCAACAATCTGCGATATTAAAAGCCATTTTTGTGTTCTATTTCCCTTTCTTTTTTCTTGTCCTTCTTGTCCACTCCCTTCATTCTCATCTAGTGAAATGTTTCTCTTTTAGCCACAGTAGCCTCCCAGGATATCCATGTCAAATATCTCAGGTGGAATTGTCTTACAGAAAGGGGCTAGAAGTGGTGGGCTCAGTGGTGTGTCATCAGGGGCCCACTTCAAAAACCTGGGTAAGACAGCCAGCTTCCAATGACATAAGAAAAGAAGGTGGCTTTTTTTTCTTTCCCATTCCCTTGACCAGCAGATCCTTTCTCATTTAATTTTTTTGGGACGCATACCTTTCCTGTGCCCTTTCCATTTACCTTGCCATATTAAACTGGGTTACATCTCCGGATGCTGTATGCTCTTTATTATTATTATTTATTATTGTTCAGAGGCACCATGTAGTGACTGTGACTGGTGTGCAGAACAGTTAGTCTAAACTGAAAAAATTAAAAAATCCTTTTCTGTCAGTTAAATACACTGTAAGGACTGTAGCAAAGTTGCTGTTGATTTTGTAATGAAAAGCAAAGATCCTTCTTGTTCCATACTTTTGCAATCTCTTCCTTTCTACTGAACGCAAAGTGGGGGAATCAACCTTCATAGTCATTTGATCTGTACTATTGTTTCAATGAAATTAAAAGAATGCCAAGAATCAGAACCAGCTAACATATGAACAAGAGATTACATTTATGGGGAATTTCTGTATATAAGCAGTATGTGTTTACCTGGTTTTTGTCATGGTTGTTATGATTTAAAATTTTGAAGTTTTAGAAAATCATGCCTGGCTGCTAAAATGGAAAGGTTATTTAAAAACTATGGAATTAAAATACAGCTTGTGTAAAAATAATGCAGGTTGTATCAGCAAGGTAGAGTCACCCTCAAATCAAATGTCAGAGCATAGGAGCAGCATGAGAAATAGCAGAGAAGCATGAAAAACAGGTGTCATGACTTCACTATAGCATAATTTGCTTGCACTTGCTGTCATTTTTTATTTTGTGTGTTCTTTTGTGGCATTTGTTATCATGACACTTATTTATGCGACAGATACAATGGAAATATGCTGTTATATTGAAAGCAAGCTCTTGCAATTATTTTAGTTTGTCAGGATGATACGTAAAATAGGTGAGAACTAAATGTCATATGTGACAGACATGCAAGACGTAAATAAAACTGTTTGGGCAAAGGTATGTCTACTGCTTTTGCCTGCCATGGCAATGCAATTAACCCTTAACATGTGAAATATTTCTTCTTTGACTTCAGAGATTTCCCACCTGATTTGTCTAGCTGTACAAAACAAAGTGTGTAATTTCTTTTAAAGTACTGTTCACCATAAGCAGACTGGTGTTGACCAAACTGTATTCCATCTGGGTATGTTTTTCCTATAAGCTTTACTGGCAGCACTAAATGTAATGTTCTCTTTGATATGGGAAGACTTGTGTAATTTAAAATTGGCTGAATTGCCACCAAGACTGAAATATGCTGTTTGATTTTTTATTATTATTAGTAGTAGTAGTATTATTAGTATTATTTTATGTTATTGCTTTAAATGCTTTTTGGTATTGAACCATACCAAATGGTACTATTATTGGCTGTTTTTATGAACCAGTAAAAACGTTTCTATTTTGCATTAGGTGTTGCTGCTTTATGCAACCTGGAAATTTACATGGATACATAAGTAACAGGGAGCAGACTAACAAGGATTAACCAAGATTAAGCCCAAATAGGGCAAATTTGTGCATGTTCACTTTGCATGCTTGACAGATATGCTAGGAATATCCAACTAGATGTGAAGTTTAGTCTTTGCCATGAAGGACCACTGGTGGAATGGATTTTTTTAGATCGACATTTCACTATTTCAGTGATAATGTTGTTGCTCTGCTAATCATTGGTAGGCAAACTAATGTAAAGTGACCTTTCCAGAACAGGTCAGCATAGTGACTTGCAGTGCTATCTCACATGCTGAAGTCACAGATGCTTTCTTTGTCTATCTGTGGTTCCCTCTGAGTGCTCTGGTTTTGTTCTACAGTCTCAAATAAAATATAAGGCAGTCTAAACTGATCCTAAATGGTCTGCAGGTGCTTGCGGAACTGTAAAAGGAACATTAAATTGTATGTTTGGCCACACATGACTAATTTAGAGTTTATCAATAGTAAAAACTTTTTTTCCAGTTTTGGATATGGTAGGGAGGTGTTAACCCCTCTGTCTGGAATTTAGAGAAACCTCCCAAAGTGAGAGAAATTTCCCTCTTAGACAGGGGTCCCCATCAGAGGATTTCCTCATACCAAATGTTCTCAGTACAACTCTAAAATATTGGATTGCCTTTCAGTTTCTTTCTCTGTGGCAATGGTCACCAGTCCAAAAAGTGGTATGACAGCAATAAAAATTGACCAAGCATCTAACCAATCCCCATTCTATCCAAAACTTAAAAAAAGAAGGTCTATGGCTAGCTATACACATTAAATATTCTCTTGTTCAGCCGTAGGTGAATACAATGGATTCTTCCACCCAGCTACTTGAATTTCAGATCAAATTTTTGTCGATCCCCAACAGGGCCACTCATCATTCAAAATTGAAGCCGTATATGGCAAGCATAATCCCTTCCCTCTCTAGCCAAAACTAAAAGAAAATGATGTTGCCTAAATATACACATTAAATTATTTTTGCTGAACAACAATCTTTCAAAACAATCAAGAAACAAATTATTTCATTTCAAATAGATACAAATTACACTGAATACTCTGATGCACTCATACCAATTTTTTAAAAACGAATATGAATACCGATACTCTTTATCAGGTACTCGCCGTTAACAATTACCAACACTTATTTCTTCATGTGGTTCACAAAGTCACTATGACAAGTCTGGGTTCACACAGGACTGGAGCTAGAAACCGCATGTGGTTCGGACAGGAATCGCACCGCATACCTGTTCAAATCACTTGCGATTCTTTGCAGTACGATTTGAGCCCATTCATGCACAAAAAAGGTATTGGTTTTAGATATCAGAGCATTTGCATGAGTGCAATTAATCATGTAAATGCTTAGTATCGGCACCAATATTATCGCTGTTGGTGCAGCCCCAATAAAAATGCCTTGTTGAAAAATACTAATTAGAGATTATTAAATATTTGCAATTGTTGTGTGTGGCAACTGCACTACAACATTGACTGAATTGAAGTAAACCTGTGCTCAATTTTAAACTTTTAAAAGTAAAAATACTGTCTTAAAGCAGACACCACAAGGCATCAGAATTAGCCAGAAAGAATACTTTAGCTTTGATAATAAATTAATGCAGATGTTATTGTAAATGTGCTAATTTAATAAATAACATTCACTATATCAAATGTGTATTATGATATACACTACTTTAACATTTGTCTCAGTCCTTAGTACGTATAAAATAAAATACAATAAAATGTTTTTACCCTTGCAGGTCATACATAGATTCTTCTGCAAGGATAAATATATTGATTGTACACTTTTCCAATGTGACACATACAAATGTGACCTGAGCCTTTGTTTCTAAGATAGTGCTTTTATTCACAGGCCTCCACCTGGTTTCATGCTTAAGGCTTGTATAATTAATCACAGTGGGGTAGGTTTACTAATAGTACCTAGACCGAGGTTGGTCAGGAGGATTGTTCTCAGGAATCCCAAGGACGAACAAATTCATTATACTGATAGTGACCAACCCTTTCTTACACTAGATAATCTCCTAATATATAAATCAATTGTGGGCATGTGCCAAGGAACTGATGAAACCTTCATCAAACTATTGGCAGTCTTAATTTAAATTTTATTAAACAGCCAACAAATTAATTTACACACTTGAGCAAAATAAAGTAAAACATACAGTAATGGAAGAAAGGTAACCATATAAATACAACTTGAAACTATAGAAATACAGTATTTTATTTTTGTATCCACAGGCGTTGCTGGTTTTTCCTTTACTATACGTAACTACAGACTGAACAAACATCCAAAGTCTAAAACTCAATGTGGAATTGTGCAAAAGCACTGGCCATTGTGGAATAGGGTACTTAAAGTGGAACTACATTGCATCTGAGCTCCACAAACCAAAAACACTATTTATTTAATTCTTAATATTCAAATCAAACTCACCCATCCATTCATGTCTCCATACATTATTTTGTTGGGAAATCACTCCTAGCATTCCATCTTGACTAAGGGCAGATAATTCATGTAGAATTTACTTCCTGGAACCCCTCTACTCTTAGTCCAGGCATGCATGCAGGAGGGTGTGCTTAGCTGAGAAAACCTCCTCCTCCTCTCCTGAAGACATTCGGGATATATGACATAATTTTCCTAGGCAAGAAACCTGGACATAACTGAAGAAACATTAAAAAAACGTTTAAAACAAGTAAATATGATATGTGTCCCTATCTATTTACTAATGCTGGCAGCCTAAGGATTAAAAATATTCAATGTTGAACAAGAGAGTGAAGTTCCAATTTAATGCAGAACAGAATGTAACAGCCAAGTCATTGCATTCAGACTATAGCTGCCCATTCTCTGGCTAAATAATTCTTATGTCAATACACCTGTACATGTGCTCTCAGTTTAGCACCTGTGTGCAATTTAGGACTTGTTCATAATAGTGGATGAACCAATATGTGGTAAATTTGTCTTGCAAATTTCTAAAAAAAGAAGCGTTGGGGCTCAATTTAGAGCTGTCAGTAGATTTTGTAGGGCAACTGTACTCTTTACTGGGCTGACCCCTGCAATTGTGTCCATCATGATCCAACTACACAACTTGTTGCTTGTATGCCAAACAATTCTACATATACAGGACACACACAGAAACTGTTCCATTATTATTATTATTATTATTATTATTACTAATTCTGATCATAAAGGGGAAAACTTGAAATAATTATGATGAAAGACCTGAGAATTAACCATTTGTCAAATGACTCCCCATCCCCCAATTTCCTCACTGAGGAACAATACCCTATACTCTCTGACAATTCACTATGCTCTATGCCAGCCTTTCTCAACCAGAGTGCATTGAGGTTTCTTGAGGGGTGCCTTTACAAAATGTCTAAAAATTGCCCAAAACTTGTAAATAAGCTAGTGGGTGGAATAAGCCTGCCTTTTAGTTACACAAAGCCACAGGTTTTCATTGTGCACCATTACAGCCTTCGTCCTGACAGCCAATAATATCATCAGTTGATAAGGAGGTTGTCAGCCACCTGCACAGCATCCTAGTTTGATTCTCCCCTGCCCCTCTCTGTCAGTGCTTGGGTCACATTAGCTCAGTGATGGAGAAAAACTGAGGGAGAAGAGAAACATTGGAATACTAGTCAGTACCAGTGTGCAGAAGTGTATTTGCTTTGAAAGACTAAATCACCTCTAATGTTGGGTATCCTACATTTGTGGATGTTGCTGCATTATATAAAACTATTGGAATAGTTTGTCACATTTTAGAATGGTGTGCCTCAAGACTGTCCATACTGTTAAAGGGTGCCTCAGGACTGTCCATAATTTTAAAGGGTGCCTTGACTGAAAAAAGGTTGAGAAATACTGCTCTATGCTCACAGAACCTTTACAGCACACTGGAAAATGTCCAAAAACATTTCCACCAACTTTTATTGCATTTTATTCTTTGGCATCACATAATCTGCAAAGCCTTCATTTGCCTTTTTCATATTTTCTGTAATATTTGTGTAATATTTTGCTGCGCATTCTCCATTTTTTCAATTATATTTAATTATCTGTCTTCTCTGCTTTTCATACTTCTTCACATTTATATATCCTTCTGGTTCTTGACACAACATCTGCTGGTTTGGCAGCCATTACTTCATACATACAAATGCCTGTGTGTGCAGAAAAATGGGCGCTTTAATCACCTAGTCTGTCTGTAACTACTAGGCATACACGTTGTGCTTCACTTTAGTTTAAAAAAATAAAAATGCATAGTTACATAGTCTGGCTGAATAAAGGCAAACGAAAATTTCTACCATAACAAAAAAAAAAGAGGTTACAATCCTATACCCACAGTTGATCCAGAGGAAGGCAAAAAACCCAGTAAAGCATGATCCAATTTGCTCCTGCAGGGGAAAAATTCCTGCCTGATCTCCTGAGAGGCAATCGGATATTCGTTGGATAAACTTTTTCTATAAATGTTAGTATCCAGTTATATTCTGTGTATCTAGGAAAGAATCCAGGTCATTTTTAAAGCAATCCACTGCGCTGGCCAGAACTAACTCTTGAGGGAGTCTATTCCACATTTTCACAGCTCTCACTGTGAAGAAACCTTTCTGGATTTGGAGATTAAACCTCTTTTCCTGCAGACGTAAAGAGTGCTCCCTTGTCCTCTGTGATGACCTCAGGGTAAATAACTCTACACCGAATTCACTATATGAACCACTGATATATTTATACATGCATGCAGGTAGATTCAGAGACCTAATTATGTCCAACTCTACCCAAATAGGTATACATTCAGGTGAACCTGCACACACAGATTATAAGGAATTCAAACGTTAAAACATTGAAGCCATTAAAAAAAAAAAAAAAGATATATTAGTAAAGGTGTGCCTTTTCAGACACATGAGTGATTTTGGGGTGCAATAAAATACCTCAAATGTGTCATAAAGAATACCAACTGAAATGTCTGCTGTGAAGAAAGCACCATTTATAAAACCAAAAGATCATGAACAATTCCCAAGAAGACGCCTTTAAAAAGGTATGCGTGTTCTTCTAACGTGTATCTTTTGTAGACCTGGTTGGAAGCCCTTTTAAATACCTTATTTTGAAGATTGCACCAGGTTAGAGAATCCCACCACAAGCAGACGTCACATTTACTTACCCCTCTAGCCAGTGGTTAGATGAGGCTTATGAAATATAAATATTCCTCATTGTTATTTGTATCAATTTATAATTAAGTGACATTCACCTCTAACTGCTGTTATTATTATCACTAGATTTGTTTTTCTCTCATTCACCACATGAATTCTGCATAGGACCCTTAACAGCCAATTAAAGTGGTTGTACACCCCTATATACACCCACTGAAGTGACTGGCCTCAGGTGATACATGGAAATTTGATAAATTATCTTACATAGTTTTACCTGTTTATCTGTAGCCACCTGTCCTGTACATCTATTCAAAGTCTAGAAGTTACACATAATGTCTCAGTTCTGAAAAGCAGGAGACAGGAGGCTGAAATTACACTCTGCAGAGCTCAGTGAGAGCTGATTGGAGGGAAGGAACACCACCCATCCCCTTCACACAGCACACAGGTACAGAGCTAAGGCTGTCAATCACAGGCAGTGTGCTGAAGCTCCCTCCCCTGTCACCTGTTTTTCTCTTGGGTTCAGGAAAACATGTCCGAAGTGACAAAAAAAGAAAGCAGAGGAATGAGGCAGCAGACAGAACTGTCACTTAGTGCTCTGGATTGAGGCAAGAAAACACTAGAGCGGGATATATTTTGTTCATATTTCATATCAAAAATGTGCAACTACTCCATGCACATTGGGCGTTTTAATAACAATGGTAACATTAGCTGTGTAAAGTCCCATTAAAAATTTGATTTTTTCAGCATTTTTAGCGTTTTTGTATTAGCGTTTAGCAGTGTTTTCCGCATCTTTTAGGTTTTTTACCGAAAAAATATTTTTTTGGTCAAAAAAGTACAAAAACGCTGGTTTGCTGTGATTTACAGCATTTTACCACATTTTGCCACGTTTTGCCACATTTTTCAACATTTGAGCGTTTTTACAGCTAAAAAACTCCTCTAGAAACCCATTAGTTCTGTTTTTTTTCCAGCCAAAAAATGTCCCAGCCAAAAAACATTGATTACAGTCTATGTGTGCATGGACACATAGGATAACATGTTGGGGAGTTTACTGTCTGTAGACAAAAACATCAAAAGCCCAAATCAGCAGCTGTAAAAATGTTCAGTGTGCATGAGGACTAAAGGGAACAAATTATATTTGTTTCACTGTGCCTTGTATTATTTCATTGTCCCGCCTTCATGTCTTACTGCTGCCTCATCTGTTATTGGTGTATTGTACTGTAGGTTCTGGTTAAAGGGCAGATCATCATTTGTGATGGTAGAAGAACCTAATATTTCCAACAGCTCCTGCCGGAGCAGTGCAACACTTTGTATAAGTACAGTTAAAGCATGAAGTAGACGTGTGGAAAGGATGCTTTGCTACCCATTTTTTTTTTCTTTATATTTTTCATGGTCATAAAGGATAAATGCAACTAAGTGCATTTTCAACTAAGAAAGCCCCAGATGGCCCACCTCAGTCTCCTCATGATGAGCATGCACCCAACAATAATGTTGGTCAGGTGATTATTTAGATTTAAGCTCTCCTTTTGCTGGGTCAGGTGATGTTTCCTAGCACTGCAGAGTGGCAAGCAGTGTAGAACTGCTCATGCACTATACAGTGAACTGCCCATTTACAAGACAATGAATGGCAACTCTATAGCAAGAAGCGAACGTCAGTACTTCAGGAACAACATGACTGACTCATGTGAGATCTGTGCTTGGATTTGTTTTGGATGCAAATGGTGAGGTAGGGCATTTGTATTAAAAAAGTATTTTATCCTTTAATAATACTTGTTGTAAGGAGAGAACAAACACCAGTGGCATCCTGGGACTTGCAGTGGCATCAAATTGTATTTCTACTTTTTTTAAATTTTGGATAGAATAGGGATTGGTTAGATGCTTGGTCAATTTTTATTGCTGTCTTTGTTGCCACTAGAGAAATTTACCGCTCTATATGAATTGGTGACCATTGTCACTGAGCAAAAAAGTGAAGGGAAACCCAAAGTTTTAGAGATGTTCCGAGGACAAGAGGGGGACAATAGGGACATCTGTCCCAGGAACAATGGCCTAAGAGAATTCCCCTCATTGTGGGAAATTTTCACTAGGGTCCTGTTGCAACTCCGGGAGAGAATGTGAAGGGAAATTTCACCAATGGAATACTCCTAAAATAAAATAAAAAAAAAAACATTTTGGCTACAGATTCACTTTAACCTCTTGCCGACCGCGCATAGCCGAATGACGGCTTCACCGCGGCCGGCCAGTTCTGAGTGGACGTCATATGACGTCCTCCCAGAACGCGCTCTCCTGCGCGCCCCAGGGGGCGCGCACCCGGCGATCTCCGTGATCGCTGTGTCCTACGGACACAGCTGATCACGTGATGTGGTGAAAGGCCGATCCCACCGGCCTTTTACCACGTAATCAGCGGTGTCCAATGACACGCTGATCACAGGGAAATGCAAGTGCCGGTTCTCGGCTGCACTTTCCTCACGCTGTCAGATCGTGAGGAAAGTACTGCCGAGAACCGGCAGTTGTCAGAGCGGGGATCGGCACCGATCATCAGGGCACTGATGATCAGTGCCCTGATGATCGGTGCCCAGCAGTGACACCCGCAAGTTCCGCCCAGCAGTGCGCCCACTAGCCCCGCCCACCCGTTCCCAGCAGTGCCCCCACCTGTGCCCAGCAGTGCCCCCACCTGTGCCCAGCAGTGCACCCACCTGTGCCACCTACCTGTGCCCAGAAGTGCCACCTACATGTGCCCAGCAGTGCCACCCACCTGTGCCCACCCACCTGTGCCCACCAGTGCCACCCACCTGTGCCCACCAGTGCCACCCACCTGTGCCCACCCACCAGTGCTGCCCACCAGTGCAGCCCAGCAGTGCTGCCAGTCAGTGCCACCAGTCAGTGCCCAGGGGTTGTGCCAGTCAGTGCCGCCAGTCAGTGCCCAGAAGTGATGCCAGTCAGTGCCGTCTATCAGTACCCATCATCAGTGTCACCTATCAGTGCTGCCTATCAGTGCTGCATATCAGTGCCGCCTATCCGTGACCCCTAATTAGTGCTGTCTATCAGTGCCGCCTATCCGTGCCACCTCATTAGTACTGCCTATCAGTGCCCTTTAGTGCTGCCTATCAGTGCCCATCAGTGCCGCCTATCAGTGCCCATCAGTGCCGCCTCATCAACGTAAATCAGTGAAGGAGAAAAAATACCTGTTTGAAAAATTTTATAAAAGAAACAAATAAACTTTTTTTTTTTTTCCAATTTTTTGCACTTTTTTAAATTTATAGCGCAAAAAGTAAAGTGCCCAGTGGCGATTAAATACCACCAAAAGAAATCTCTATTTGTGAGAAAAAAATGATCAAAATTTCATATGGGTACAATGTTGCATGACTGCGCAATTGTCAATCAAAGTGCGGCAGCGCTGAAAGCTGAAAATTGGCCTGGTAAGGAAGGGGGTATAAGTGCCTGGTAGGCAAGTGGTTAAGAAAAGATATGTCAACTGGGCAGCTGAAACTTGAGATGCATACTCAGACCTCTAGCTTTACAGATCCAGGAGGAACCTCTGTTGTGCATGCTAGATTTGTAGTAGTACAGAGCTAGAGAATTGTCAGTTGGAGATTCTAGTACCTGAAATAGTTCAGTGCTCATTGAGACAGGAAAGCAAGATCAGCAGTAAAATAACATTGTCAGAGGATCTTACCCTTCCCCGCTTACTACTGTGCAAACAATGGGCTTGATTTACTAGAACTGGAGAGTGCAGAATCTGGTGCAGCTCTGTATAAAACCGATCAGCTGAATTGAACAAGTTGAAGTTAGAAGCTGATTGGCTACCATGCGCAGCTGCACCAGATTTTGGACTGCTCAATTTTAGCAATGCAAACCAAATGTCTATCTCTTTTTTTGTCCATTGTTTTAGATATTTCACATCATCCTCACAGAAAGTGAGGGTAAATCTCCAAAAAGAGACACAGTTGACAATAAAAACCAGAAGGGTAGCAGACCCTTCAAAGTTTTGACTAGAGTCAGACTTCAACGTAAATATGCATATTAAATTGAGAAAAAAAAACATTTTTTTTCTGTGGATTTAAAGAGTGTCATTTCACTTTATACAATGTACAACTCAAATAAACAATTAACCGGTTCTATGTACCATAAAGCACTAATAGTCCCTTATCTAGGCCCTCAGTCAGTCAGTGAAACAATCACACCCCAATAGAGCATTTGCAGTCCGAGTCTTTTTTTTTTTCCCCCAACTGAGCCTTTCTAGTTTAAAGGACCTCATTATTCATTTTATTAGCAATTATATGTTTCCATCCTTCTCCTGTGGGTTCCTGTGGAGCCACCCTTGCATGCAAGCTCTTTAGAGAAAGGGACCGCAAGCTTACCGTACCTGCAACAACATGGACTGGCAGCCAGAGAGGACTAGATGTGGCACATGCAGAGTGGTATTTGAATCATAGAACCCCTGTGGTAGTCCTGAGGAGGGGGTATCAGTGGATACTGTATAAGGTTATGAATGTGTGTTTCCTGGTGGAAGTGCAGGGAAACCATGCAGAGCAAACCAGAGGCTGTGCTTATAAGTCAAACAAATTAACAAAGTTTTTCTGTCAAACATTTGTTGGGCTCTGATCTAACAGATCTAATTCTAAGTCCTCATACACACTGGACATTTTTACAGCTGCTGTTTTTGGCTTTTGATGTTTTTGTCTACATCCAGTAAACACCCCAACATGTTATCCTATGTGTCCATGCACACATAGACTGTTATCAACGTTTCTTGGCAGGGGCGTTTTTTGACTGGAAAAAAAAACAGGACTAGAGTTTTTTAGCTGTAAAAATAGTCTAATGCTGAAAAATGTGGCAAAATGCGGTAAAACATGGTAAAACTCTGCAAACCGGCGTTTTTGGACTTTTATTGACCCCCCCACCAAAAAAATGTTTTTGATAAAACACGGCAAAACGTTAATGTAAAAATTCTAAAAAAAGCTGAAAAACTCAAGTTAGTAAAGTGACTTTACAAAACTAATGTTACTAGCGTTATCAAAACACCCAGTGTGCATGAAGAAAAACATGTAGAGGTTACGTTCTACTTTAAATCCTTCACATCTCTTTGAAATCTGCAAACTATCTTGGCAGCAGTAGGTTACTTGTGGCATGTCAAGGCTGTATCTTAGAGCTAATTCACCGTACAAGAGATTTGAAGATTTCATTGACCATGAGCAGTAAACTCTGTAAACTTAAAAAAAACACTTTATTCCCTCCAAATGCTGTTGTAATCCCAGAGAGAGCTGTAATATATCACAGTGATAAATGGTAAGAACAAAACTTTTCTTCGTGTTTAGCAATGTAAACCTCCTGAGTATTAATATTAATATACTGCTCTTCAGACTCATACATTCCAAATCTTCTTTTTTTACAATGAAGCATATGCACACCTTATTAAGGAAAGGGGATTACACCAATATTTTATTCTATTGAGCGTCTGACGAAACCAGACTGTTACCAAAAACATAACGCTAAAGAAAGTAAGTGTGTAAATTACACAGCAGAATCCTGCTTAAGATAACTTGGCACTGTCTGCCTGACCCCCTAAGGAGCAATGTTCAGAGAAATACTACAATCTAGCTCTTGCAATAAATTTCTGCATTGACTTAGTTAGAAGGGAATTTAATAAAGTATCAACAATATATAAACACTACATATGTAATATGTCAAGCTCTTGCAAAGTGCATTTGGTTGTATATCTGTCTTGGGTATGGAAGCAGTGTGTTCCTGCTGCTGCAGAAATGTGAACATATTTTATGTTTAATAGCTGCTTCATATAATAAAAGATTCTCACCGAGTATATAATCTCGGTGTTGCAAGTGTTGAAAAAGTTAAGTTACTCATGAATATACACTCAGACTTAATTTCCATTTGAAGTGCTTGACCGCTGACCTCAAATGCCATTATAGTTGCTAAAATGAATAGTAGTCGATACTGTTTAAAGCAGTGTTATGTTATATATAGAGAGAATTCATTTTATTGTATATTACCACATGCTTATCCTACAGTGCAAGGAAAGTTTGGAGACAGATATAGAAACATATTAAATAAAAATATTTCCATATTTGCATGATCTGTTTTATAGATGTATGATGAAAAATAGATAAAGTGATTATTGTAAATGCTATTTGTTTTGACCTTGCTCCTTCATATGACCTTTAAAATATATCAAAACCCCAAGAACAAAATTGTATTATAAGAACATTTGCAGTAAGTTAAAAAAAATACCTGTTGAAATGCAGTCTTTGTTATCTTCAGTTATGTGAAAAGAAAGCACAAAAAATCTTTAAACTTTGAGTCCTATCGGTCTATGGTGTAGTGGAGATGAAAAAGGCAGACTTGTTTGAGGTTCATCTTAAACAAACTGTACGATAAATGTAGTCCTTGCTTTGTGCTTACAGGAGAATTACAGCCAAAGCTCTTTTGGCTGTGCTTCTGCTGTGGATCACAAGTGTGCAATTCATTCTTCACTCCTGTGATCCGTTTCTGGCTGCTGTCAGCTGATGTCACAGAGCTGGTCAAGGCTGGGGAAAGATTGTGTCCGTTTGCTTAGGAACCACTCAGGAGTCTGGACTGGCACCTGGCTTAGCCTCTCAGCGAGCCGCTGAGAGCCTAAGCTAGCCACTACCTCCCCCTCCACAGCCTAGTGCTCCAGTGAGCACTGGGGGGCAGAGCAGAAAGCAGTGTCTGACAGTCACCACTCTCTGCTCAGAGAGGCTGGGGGATCACAGCTGATTGCTCAGTTCTCACCAATTAGAGCCAGTGGGGGACAGATTCAGCATTGTATCGATGTTGCATCCACCTAGGTAAGTATGATTTAAAAACAAAAAAAACAATACTTCACTTTTAAGTTCTGTGATTGGTAGTCTCAAAAATGACTGCTCTCGATTAAAAACAAATAGTGCTGTGTAGAGATTGTGGGCAATGCCCTACACTACAGGTCCTGGCTCTCAGTGCAAAAATATCCTTAGATAATGGCTCAAAATGAAAGCAAACTGGTAGTCAATACAATAATGTGGTTATGTTCACTAAGATTACACTATAGAGCATGTCTATAGACAGGCCAAGCTGTATAGTAAAATACAGACCAAAGCTCCCAATCCAAATTGTGAAGTAGTAAACTTCATGAAAGGCCACCCTTTGGCAGTTGTTAGATATCAGTATAAGTTATAACAATCAATAGTAGGGAATCAGAACCTCAGCAAAAGCTTAAAGTTCACCTTTACAAAAAAAAAGTAAAGGTGAACTAACACCAAACACCCTTCCCCGCTGTACTTACCTCCAGGGTTACCGAGCTGTCAGCACCCCTGCAGCTGCTCCAGTGGTTCGGGGATTCTCTCTCTTCTCCATCAGTGCTTCTGGCATGGACTAGATCAATCCTGATTGATCAGTGCTGCTCACAGTGAAGCCACTAAGAAATCAGAATTATTTTGGTCCATCCTGGAAGTGCTGATGAAGAAGAAGGAGGGATTTCAAATTCTCAGACTGCAGGAGCACCTGCAGGAATGCTTACAGCTTGGCAACCCTGGAGGTAAGTGCAGTGTAGACAGGGGGTTGGGGGAGTGGTGGGTGTCTGCTGTTAATTCACTTTTACTTTTTTTTCTTTAAAGGTGAACAAACCCTTAAGGCCCAGAGTCAACCTAAACAACCTCTATATTTCAACCAATGTTCTGAGATATATAAAAACTTTAATGTATATTTAGTTGACGCATCCAATGAATTGTTTAAATATAGTGAAATCCATGCAAATGTGTTTCCTTTAAATCTCTTCATATATCCCCCCTCCTGATGTGCTTTCCCCAGTGTCCCCCTTTACCAATATCCTAAAAACCCTTGCATTTAACTACTACCTGCCATGTGCTGTCACAGGAGAGTAACAGTTCAAGTGAGTAAAAGTTCAGATGACTTATTAAGGACTGGCAATATTACTTCCTAGTGCTTTGGGAGCACCTCTGATCAGGGGCGGACTGACCATTTGGAAACTCGGGCCCTGCCTGAGGGCCCGGGGTCAGTAGGGGGCCCCATGAGATGCCCCTGGTACCTTTTTCATAGGCTTTTTTGAGTTTGGGCAAGGACACAGGGGCCCCATGATCCCCTATTGCCCGGGGGCCCCATGAGTTGTCAGTCTGCCCCTGCCTCTGATAGTATGTTTTCACTGATCATGCTTTATGAAAACATAATTTTCAGTTTGGCCAGTAAAAAGCTTGGGAATCAAACAGGGGACTTTGTAAAATGAGCTAGATTTCAGGTGTGAAGCCAATTCCTTTGCCCTATGTGAGCAACTCTGGCAGCATTAATTCAAATATCAACCTACTCTGAAAGTTTACTAAATGTCTACTACATAGTAGACTGTCTCCTGCATATTATACTATATATTTTACTACAATAAAAATGTCTTACCATCCTTCTAAATGCTATAGTAAAACTTGCTTAGTAATGCATCCTAAGCATACATAAATGAAGCACAGCTTAAACTATTCAAGTCTGAATTTGTTAATAATGAGTGAATGGACAGGGAACATAAAATATCAAAGGCAGTCTAATAAAAGAGAGACTGTGTCTTTGACTGACTGAGCTTTCTGTCTGGAGTGACCTGTTCTTTATGATGTCCATCTTATCCTGCCTCTGTGCTTTGAGGTGTGATGATTTGAACAAGTCTGGATGTAGAGGTTGTAAGCCCACATACTCTTTGCCCTTTCATTTAGTTCTGCTTGACCTACTTATTCAATGACTGAAACATTTTTTAATGTTGCTCTCAAGACATTTCCAGCTGAACATGTGCGTATTGTTTTTTTAATGAAACTTTTAGAAAGTTTTTAATCTTAAGTGGCTCAGCGTTATGTAGGGAATTCAAGCATCCATTTTTTAAGGACATGCAAGATATCCTTTTAAAGTGGAGAAGTAGACAAGCAGGCAGAAATTGAATGGATTGGCTTAAGGTTATATAAAATAAAATAAATCTGAATACAAATATTATGCTGAAAATCAATGATGATTTAATGTTTGGTTATACACATTTCATCTCCTGCAAGTTTTCAAGAGTGCATTTCATATATGATTTCCTGCGGGAAATAGTTTTCAAAAGCCTATGTTTTCAGTTATTCCAAATATCAATTATACATATTTTTTATGTGGATAGAACATCAGGCACAGTTCTTCTTAGCTCAGTGTTGGCAAGGAATGAACATATCTAACACCTCTCATTATGGCATTTATGAGTCATGAATTTTGTTATTTTCATAATTATAAACAACCAAGTGTGTGCCAAACCAATTATATGAAGGCAAGGTAATTAACCTTGCAAAAATATATTTCATTATATCCTGTGAAGATAAATACCCACATACACTGGTAAATTGGCATCTGTAACAAGTACTTGGTGTTTTCTCTCCAGAACTGAATTTACATTTTTGAACAATTATAAGAACATATTGGCTGGTACTTTACTCACAATAGATTTTATTTTTTTTAATGGCATATGCTGTTGATTTTATTTCTGTTTTTGCTCTAGTTTCCATAACTTTGTTTTAGTTCACACATTAATATCGGTAAAATATATAAAACTAAACAGACTGATCATTTTATTCCACGTTCAAGACTTTACTACCATAAGGCACTTTAGGCATCTTTAAAGCCCAATTGAACCCTCTTTATAGCTGTAATATAGTCAGACTACATCAGCTTAAAATCAAGGTTAAAAAAAGTTTGCTGGCAGCACATAGGAGAACTGGACAGCAGCTTTTACACATAGGCAATATCTTAGCTCTCCTTCTCTATACAACATTATTCCTACCTCCTAAACCCCACTGTTAATTAGAGCTGCGTTAAGGTGGACATGCAAGAGAGACATGCTTCGGATTGTGTTTAAGAGAGGCAGTCCATCTCTGCCAGTGGTGCCATCATAAAGTTTTTAACCCTTGTTGCAGCACTTAGCAGATTAAAAAGAGGCATATTCACTGTATATGCAGCCTGGCATTACAGTAATGCATCAAGGGGATTCAAGTGGGCATCCACTTTATATATACCTGTTGGTAGTGGATAGCACTGTGTAAGAATAGAATCATGGGTGCCTATCAGCAAATCAATGAAACCCTATTTCAAACTGAGAAGTAGTCTGCCTACATTATTTAGAGACACTACATCATTTTTAGCAGGTGCATCTATTCCAGGACTCTCCTGGGTAGCAGTTTCCCCAGAGATTGACAGCTTCTGCCACTTAAAATATTTCAGCTGTATGTCTAATGCTGATAGAACTTAGGCATTCAACACACACTAAAATGTTGGGCAGAATTTGGTCTCAATTTGTCCCTATCTGGAAAACCAAGATAAAGAGTATAGTACATTTTGTATCTTAAAAATGGTGGATATACATGAACTGACAATTTAGCCATAAACTTGATGTTCTAATAGGATATATTAATAGCAGATAAACAACTATGAAGTAAAAAAAAAAAAAAGGACACGTGATACATTTTGGTCAGAAGGTTTCAACTGAGCCCCAATTGTTCCACGTTGTAGGTGCACTTCCCTAGCAGAGGGTATGCCATGGCCTTTTAACAATCTTAAAGCATATCTAAACTCAATATAATATTTTGTGGTTTACCAATCCTTAGATGTGGTAGTTGCATTCATTTTCTTTTTAAGACTTTTTTCCTGCTATTTTCAGTTGGTGGTCTGGCTAGTAAATCTGTTATTTTTCAAACAAACCAGCTGTCCAACCAAAAAAAAATGTTAGCTAATTGAGACAAATCATTTAAAACTGATGGGATTCTTACTATGACGCCAGGTATTTGATAGCTTGATAAGCAGCAACTATGACAGTTATCATTTACTGCACTCCTTGAATTTAACTATGGAATCAATGGGTTTAGTTCTGCCTTCAAAGGTGTTGTTAGTTCACCTTAGTCATTCATTTTTGTAGTCACTTATAGAAAGTCTATCTGAATCTACTAGTCCATCTAACACTTCGCTCTTCACAGGATGACAATAAGGCTGCTGCCCAAAGGTGACTACATGGTTCTTCAATAGATAAAACACTATAGCCATCCTAAAGCAGAAAGTGTTTTATTGGAGGAATCACCAGGTAAAACATTACAAAAAGAAAACGAGTGCAGTCACCACATCTAAAGATTGGTAAACTGCAACATAAAAAATATTTTGCTTTGGGTTTTAATACGATTTACAGTCAACATGGAATATGGTTAATTGGCTTTTATAGGCACAAAAATGCACATCCATTTCAGTAATATAGCTGTCTGCTAGGTACATCAAGGAAAACAGCATTATATAACTCTGGTGACCCTGAAAATAGAGTTGAAAACAGTGGGACACTAGAGCTGATTTACCAAGGGAAAAGAAAATTCAATTTGTAAAGTGAATGTTCATTTAGCTTAGTAAATACATTAAAAAGGAGCTTCAGTCCCTGATTATAAATTTAAATAAAAACAAATTCTAGTCTCTTACAAATCGTTGCATGTACTTTGGCTACTGTCCAATATCTGTGCACAATTTTTACTTGCCTAAAATCAGAAGGAACTCTTCCCATGAGTTTCTGGCAACAGCTATTGCTAGTGTGGGCATTAGAAGCTGGTGCCCATGTACTGTCTACCCAGCATACACCTCCTGCTCTCACGCCTGCACAGCGAAGACAATGTGCGGTGCAACATTGTTGTTGTCTCTTGGGACTGATGACATAGATATCCCAAGAGTCAATGGGACATCCTTGATGATGGGCACAAAAGTTAAAGGTTTTTATGCCTTCAATTTACCAAAAAGAAGGGGTGATTTTGATGTGGAATTGTTGAGACGTGAAAAGATGTGGATATATAAACTTGAAACACTTGAGTCCAAAAGGATTACACACAGAATTGAGTCTGCAAGTGCTTATAGAACATTAATATATGTGTTCATTGTGTCAAGGTTTGTAATCCACACTTTTTCCATTGTTTATAACTGTATATTTGACAATTATGTTGTTGTTTTTGTCTAGTTAATTATGAATAGATAGGCTCCTTCTCATGTAATTTATTTATGGGCTGGTCCGATATACTCACGTATAATGGGTTTAGATACATGTATGCCCCACTACCACTTACAACCTTTGTTCTAGGGACTGTTGTTTTAAGAAATATTCTACCTTAGTGTACGGGGAGGAGACTAGGGTTTAAATAGTCCAAGCAACTAGTAGCCTATATAACCCGACAAAGCTGAGGAGATACACTCATCAGCGAAACGTATTGCCGTCACGTCATCATGGGTCACTTATACCCATGGAAATGAAACTTGAGTGCGGTATGTAGATGCTGGGCTTTATATGTTTATGAAGAGTTTGTGGGACATACGTAATCTCTCACCTGACACAAGTACTGTGCACAATATCGTCATATGAGGATTTCTCATCTCAGAGGTGTATACAGCATATGAGATCAGGAAAACGGGAAATACTAGTAGGCAATTTATGAGCTGCGTGACGCCTGAAGACGTGGAGAGAGAAACAGAATTTTTGCTTGCACATGACTTATAAGTGAACACCCACTTTGCAAAGTGAAGACTCAACCCCCTTAAATACAAATCACCCCCCCCAAATACAAATTGACAGTTTATCCATACATAACACGTTTTCAGTACAGTGTTTTAGAAATAATTTCATGGGCCAAAAAATAGTCTGAAACTGTTTTGCCATAAAAGAAACCATGATTGAAAGAAATATGAAGGCCTCCTACTCTCTGAAAATGCTTGTTGCCTTTGTTTCTCTGGCTATCAAACTTTTCTAGCCAGATACCTCTAACAAGCATGCAACCAAGTTGGTGTGGAAGCCTTGTTAGTAAGAATATAGAACAAGCAAAGTACTGCAAGCGGAAGAGCAGCGACACTAGCTTAATGGACCTGCACCTTTAAAGTAAAATTATTTATGAGCCAATGATTAGCACAAGTTTAAAACATATTGTTAAATTCCTGTTACTCTGTGTAACTAGGCAAGAACAAATCATAATGGCTCGCTATTATCATAATTTGAGGCTTGTTTAAATTCAAAACTATGCTTGTGGGCCTTGAGGCTTGGAGAAAGGATCTGCACTAAGCAGTACATTATGAAAGCAGATTGCCTGGAATTCACTTTTCATACTCGATAAAATTCGTTGTTAATTTGGACGAACAGCTGCCCACATTCATAATACCACACCAGAAGCTTGTGTCAATGTCCTTCATTTAAAATAAATAAGCAACATCTCATGAATACAATACACAATGATCATTTCTGATGTTTTGCGAAGACACATACTGGGTTTTATTTAACAACATACTCTGAAGACAAATGGTCTTCACTGCTCAGTACTTGAAAGGAGCCATTTTCTTCAAAAATCAAGTTAATCAGCAATTTGAATGTTTTTCTGTTATCCTGAATACATGCATGTAGTTGTGTCCAGTACACAGAGGCTCACATAACTGGATACATTAGCTTCATGGATTCTTTAATTGCATGATTCTTCACAGATCAGTAAGACATGCATGCACATATTCTAGGAAATCAAAATATGAGAAATACAGTAGCTGATCCTAAATCAATTATCACTATTAGTGAGCCTAACAATACAATATGTGATAAAGTCTGTCCAAGCTTCATATAATGTAAAAATACCAAACCAACAATAATCAGCACTTACATTTTACAGTACACCTCATGGTGGAAATTTGAGCTTTTCATTGCTGATTTTTGTATGTGTTGGTAGTTCTCTGGCCATCATTCTTATTATGTGGCTTCACTACTTATTAAGTCGATTTCTCAATAAAGAAGAGAAGCAAAACAATCCTGACCTTTCTGCTTGTTTTGGGTCAATGATCTAATAGGTAGTGAAGATATTGCATGAGCATTACAGTCAGCTAGCATCCTTCCTTGTTACACCTTTTTTTTAAATTTCACCTTACTTGTATGTGTATGTTAACATTTTTACATGAATCTATTACTTTTTACAGTGATATTCCATTATCAGAGATTGCAGTTATATTTAGGTAACACTATTTTATTTAGGTATTGCCGAGTACAAAAGGTTATAAGAAGTCAACGTGTTCATTGATCTAAGCAGATGCAGTTGATATGCATCCTATCTATCTATCTATCTATCTATCTATCTATCTATCTATCTATCTATCTATCTATCTAACCAGTATTACGCACAATTAACTATCCTTCGAGAGGAGTTATGTATAACCCATGACTGTGGAGAGTAGGGATGTTGCTAAGCTGCATAGTCTACATTTAGCCCAAAGGTACATATGACAAGATCTTTTTCTTGATAAATAGGGGCTATTGCACAAGGACCCCCTGGGATTTATAGGACCATTGCATGGTACAGAGATTACCTTGAGCCAACATAGACCCTATTGTGTAGACATGGGTACTGCTCAATTCTAGGGCAGGTGTGAAACAGGAAACATTCCTTATGGTTCCCCAACTGTTCTCCTTAATTTAATGTGTGTGTGTGGGGGGGGGATTATTCATTCACAGAAGTCCTTTGCTACCTGTGTCTCCAAATTATTGTGGATTTTATAGTTCTAAATCCGATTTTCATATATTTTCTAATTTATGTCACATTAGAGGTCTAGAAAACTGGAAAATTCCAGCAAAGACCTCCCTTTAGAGGTCCATAAAGTCTTCTTGGGAAATGCACAAATGCTTCCAGCTAGTTAAGTGACACAGTCCCAGACAAGTAGCCATTTCTGTCCTTGGACTTACTATTAATCATACCTACAGTATTTTCTAGAGTCTTTCAGGAGTCATCTATGTAAGATGCCGAAACCACATCATCTACCTGTCCTTAGTTAGAAATAAATATTTTAATGCTTCTATGTAGACTTACTCTCTTCAGAGTAAAGAGTTGGGTTAGGGTACTGTGTTAGAAGTGAGTTGGTTATGAGCAGAAAAGATCTTGATGTCTTGGTCTGTAATGTATTATTCTTTTTTGGGTTAGACTTTTTTCCATATGTTTTGCAACCCAGTTTGGCAAGTAAATCGTTCCAGCAAAACAAGTTTGCAAAGTCACTTTTGCATATCTTTATTGTGGCAGCTAGTGTGGCATTGTAGTGCTAAATCCTTGTAGACCAGCAAAGCTTAATGATTATTTCCTTGCAAATGGGTCTATTGAACCATGCCATACTTTCCTAAAATAAGTTATTATTCAAAAACAAACTGGTATCTTTCCTCTGCATCAGAGATAACAATGACACATATTTTGTAACATGCTAATTGAAGGAGATAAAGAAGTCCAAAAAAACTCTGCATTTACATTTATCTTGTACATGAGTCACAGTGATCCTATCACAATGCAGCTCCACTTAAGGAAAAAAACATTAAACCATTATGCAGATTCATTATACCTGTAAACCTGCATTAATATCTCATGTAAAGCATTTAAATATGATTGTGCAGCAAGTCTTTTTTGCTGCAGGGAAAACCATATTTGTACTATACTTTTTTTTCAGCAACACTGTATGCCATAGATGTTTTTATTCTACTTTATACAAGTACTATGGGATAGGTGTTGTGGGTCCCTAGTAAGATAATCAGGTGATGATACCTAAAGACTGAGCATGGTGGGGCCCACAAGACCGATGATACAGTACTGCCATAAACTGTGTCTTAGGAGAATATCTACAGGAGCAGTGTAATTTGAACAATGGAGCATTTGACAGCTAACCCATCATGAACAGTGCACCCTGGGGAAGCAGCTCTCTCTCACTTTTACATGCAGTCAAGCATTGATGAAACATTGGCTAAATGGGACCATCATTTTCCAATCAGAAAGAAATGACTAGCTATTTATCCTATTGCCAAAAGGTTTTTGTCAGATCACACTCTTTAAAGACCTTGTGTTCATTCCATAACCAAGAAATAAAAACAAGCAGGATTACTGCACTCAATTCATTATTTGAGTATCTATCAGGAAGTTTTATTGAGATGAAGACTCAGTTAAGCTGATGAAAAAGCTCTGCTATGATAACACTCTGCCATATTCATTGATTCCAGGTAGAACAACAATTTATTTCACGACCAATTTCTTTCTAAGGGAATGAGATGCTGAACTTTTAAGCACTTTAAAACATCTACAGTCTATTGGAGCGATGTATTAGAATTGTAAGTAACGATACTCAGTAACCATTTACAGATTAGTCTATAACAATCAAATGTGGTCAGTCTATTGAAATATGATTGGCTCATATAAATTACTTTATGCTCTTTTGTAATATGTTATCAAAAAAGATATTTATGTTTTAAATTACAGATACATTATATATCTGTGATTTTTGTTTTAATTTACTGTACCTTGAATAGTTGTCTTTGACTTGAATCATATGTAACACTACCCCAGAGGAGATTGTAGATTGTTTAGGTCCCTCTGCCCTGCACCAGTGATAACCCACATTGTACCTGACCCAGTCTGTACCTGGACTCAAGGGACACCAATACACCTGGAAACCGTTTGAATGGATATTAATAAGGTAACAGTTCTGTAAAAGAAAGTGGTTAGGCAAACAACTAACTTTTCTGTGCAGTAATCATTACGAATCCTCCTAGCCCCTTCAGCCAATCAGATTTTTCCTAGCTAGAGTGAGCTCTACTTCAGTTCCAGTAGCAGCTAAACACAGTCCTTAGTTCAGTCTCTCTCTCTTTGTAGGGAGACAAAACAGGGAATGAGGAGCAGTAGGTGTAGCACAGGAGTAATGTGCTGACAGTCAGCTTCATGGAGTCATTGGTCAGCGCTATACATATATTAACGGTTATGATAAAACTTATACGAAGGGTCTTCAAAAAGTTTCCACACATATATATATATTTGAAAAAGAGGAAACCTCATAGCAACACCTAGAAATGTTATGCCCTAACTAAAAACGTAACCATATTTTACACCCTTTTGCTCTCCAATGAAAAACCGATACACAATGTGATATTTATCTTCCACCAGTCCTGGCTGCCTCTGGGCTCTGTAATTGGAACTGGCAAGAGACAGGATCTGTGTGCAGACATTTATATTGACTAACCAAATTTGCTATAGCAGCCAATTAATGCCATCATAGAGATCTCAACTGATATTGCAGCCCTGTCCTAGCCTCAGGACATAAGGAAACGTAAGGAAAGAAAGAATTGCTAAAATGTATTACAACAGGTTTTATGATTTTTAGGTTACAAAACACTGAAAGGTATAAAAGAGGCAAAATTGTATTAGGGCGTTGGTTTTTAGGAAAATGAAGAATTTCAGAGGGTAAGTGCCCTTGTTTTTCTCACCAAAGCTCAGCAGGACATTCTATATTCTTGCCCTTCCCTTGGAAGACCATATAACACATATTTTATGGTAAAGGGCTGCACCCTTTCATATGGTTTATGAAAATAACTACTGTTCATTCAAAGAAAATTACAAAGGTACCGTAACTGTTTCATTTTTTAGGTACACTTTTTTAGGTGACCCTTTTAAAGAGTACCTGAACAAAAAAAATATAAGATTTGCTGTAGGGCAACTCTTTTGCCCTACAAATGTTTTGTGTTCCTAAGTAGTAGCCTGAAAGATTTACTTTGTGTCTTGAATACATTCTATACTTTGTGTGGCTAGACACTCCAGTACCTTGAGACTCATAAATTTCTCTCTGTTATGTGAGCTCTAATACATTCAGTTTGTGGTTGATTTACTAAATGAATAACACCTGTTTATGCAGGAAAGTGAAATTTTACTTTGCAAGGGAATTTTCATTTAGCTTAGTGATGAGGTGAAGTTTAGCTGACTTAAATCATCCAATCATGTTCAAGCAAAAATCCCAAATTGTTATTTTCCTTGAACATGGCTGGTATGCTTTGCAAAATGAATTTTCACCTCATTTACCAAGGTAAGTGAAATTCTATTTCAAAGTGAAAATTCACTTTGCACTGTTAATAGGCTTTACACCTTTAGTAATTCAGCCACTGTGCTTCTGAGTGCTAGTCTCATGAGATTTGGTGGTGTCACTACTGTAATGTTTACTGTATAAGTTCCTGAAGAAGGATACATGAGGACCTAAATTGTAACTATCTCTCTGCTTGTGCTTTATTCATTTTGTGGATCTGTGCTTTCTCCTCCTCTCTTGTTGATTTTTGAATGATACCCCAATAGTCATCAGATCACCAGTCATCTGGGGGCAGCACTGACATAAGGATGCAAAGCCCTACCTCTACCAAGATGACTGCCTCTGCGCAGACACATGGTGTAGGACAAGGCATGTAAAGTCAGGAATGAGTAAATTAGCTTCAGGTAGCCTATAGGAAATAATTAGTGACTAGCCCAGTGCTCTTTGCTTGCCTTTTTAAAGCACAGTTTCCATGGGGCAGGTCATATTTAATAGAAAAAGTTCAGAGAACATTAGAGTACAACAGCACAAAGCAACTGATCAACTTAAGTCTGTTTACTAGTTTGAATATTATGGGTACAGAACTCCATTGCAATAAAGTTTTTTTTCTTCTCTGCTGATGAAAATATTATTGATTTTTTATTCATATCCCCAGTCAATAGTATGATTTTAAAATGGTCATTTTCACCACACCATATATAAACAGTTAATTTTTCAGCAGTTATCCAATCCATGTTCTAACTAGAACACAAATTGAGAAAAAAACATTGTATTGATCTTAATGCTGCATGGTCTCTATAGTCCACATAGGCAAAGGCAGTGGTGGTGATGAAATGTTGAAAATGAATTCACAGACCAGTTTAATGTGCATGATTCATGTTTGTTCATCCTTAATGATGAATCAGGCAATTTCTCATTTCAGGTATTTAGAATAGTCCCATTGAAGCTTCAGCTGTAGAAATATATTATTGCTGCATAAATGAAGAAGTTTATTTGTGGTTCATCTTGCTTGAACTGAATCTGAACACCTACAGTAAAGGGATATTATATTTGTGACAGTTCTCTGAGAAAAGAGGTTGAACAAGAAAGTACAATCTCTGTGAGAGATGAAAGAGTGATTGCCACAAATGCGTTTTTCAACTTTTATAATAGATTTAAACCATAAATGGACAACATTTAGTTTGTTAAAAACTATTTTCACATTTTTTGCTACTCAGTGCTGCTGATCCCCACTATCTTCTTTCTGCCACTTCCTGTCCATTGGTACTAGCTGCAGCTTCAGCTCCATGTTGTTGCTCTGGACAGGCTTCCTCGTAGTGTTAACAATGAACATGCCTAAGCAATGTGTATGGGTATGACTGCTTGTAGACTCCATCAGAGGAATATTTGAAAGGGTTACAAAACAGGTGCACAACCAGAGGCAGTTGTCACCATATTACAGAAATTGTCTTATTGAGGACCTTCATGGTAGGGTCACCCAGTATTAATTTTATTAAAAATGTAAATTGAAATTGACAGAGACATTTAGGAATCACTGTACATTAAGGGGTAATGTACATGCGAGACATTAGTGATTGGGTTTAGCTGTTTAAAAACAAGAGCATGGTCAGACAGATTACTTTAAAGGTTTCTTATGGTAATTGTTTTCTTCTTGCAAGGAATACACATCAAACCTATTAGTCATAGTATAGATTTACAAACTCCATAAAAAAACTCTAGTTATCTAATAAATAACTAGATCACTGTTTATGTAGGAGCATAAACGTGTTAACTGTAGCCATGGAAAAAACCTTACATCAGTCAGGGATACTGTATCTAAAGGTGGCCATGAATGGGGGAGGTTGATTGTGTTGATCATTGCACTATAAATGACCAGAACATCAAGCAAGAATTTTATCCATTATACGTATGTCATGAATCTTCCGATTGGGCATTAATGGTGAATGATTATCTCTTAACAGCTTCATAGAGAGGAACAAACAATTTAATTCCACCCAACTGCATTTTATTGCGTACTTCATGAATAGAGATTAAACAGATGGAGGCAAGGCCGGAGTTACCACTAGGCAAACTAGGCAGCCAGTTAGGGTGCACTGCCACCTAGGGTGCAGCCATGGCCACTGATTTCCCTACTCAGCCATGGACAGATCTAGAGGGGTACTGAGGAGGGCTACGCCCCCCCAGATTTCAGTTGTGCCCCCCCAGGCCAGTAGTTCCATGGACACCTTGTCCAGCCGCTGAGTGTCTTCTCCTATCCCCACACTCACGGCTACAATAAGGAGAGTGCAGACTGGAGCAGTGAAGCCTGCAAAGAAGAAATGACAGGTGAGTTCTGGGAGGTATGTGCTGTGCTCTCCTTTCCTGTCAGTGGAGCAATCCTCCATATAGCAGATGAAACAGGATCACTCTTACATCAGCATGTTCAGTGTTTGATTCACTCCCTTGCTGCCTGCTGCCTAAAGATGAGCGGTCATTGGAGGAGATTGGGGGAGGGGTAATCAAACTGTGTACAGCTTGATCCAAGAGCAATTGTGTCATCTGCTGTATAGAGGATTGCTCCACTGACAGGCGTAAGATCACAGCACAAACCCCACCTCTTCCTGGTTTCCTGCCTGTAAGTTCAGGGAGGGGGCATACAGGCCGGGTGAACTATACACAATGAAAGGGGGGGGGGACATTCATTTGTGCTGAGATGAGGGATTTGTACAGGGGGAGGTGGGGCTATTTGTGCTAGGAAGGGTAATGGGGATGATGGGGGGATTTGTACTAGGATGAGGAATAAGGGGATATGTGATAGGAGTAGGAGGGAGGTTTGGAGGGGGGGGGTTGTGCTAAAGGGGAGGGGGATTTGGGTAACAAGGGAGGATTTTATGCTGGCAGGGGTAATTTAGAGGATTTGGGGGAATTTGTCCTAGGTGGTGGAATTGAAGGAAGAGGATTGGTGCTGGTAGGGGAGATTGTGGGGATTTGTGCTAGGAGAGGGGACTGGCGGGGATTTGTGTTAGAAGAGGGGATTGGGGAGTGTTTGTGTTAGTAGGGGAGATTTGTGTGAGAAGGGGGATTGGGGGGGCATTTGTATTAGGAGGGGGGGTGGAGGGCTGTGCTATGATAAAGGAAGGGGGGATGTGGGGGGGGGAATTGTGCTAGGTGGGGGGATTGGGAGGGATTGTGCTAGGAGGGAGATTTTGGGTGGGGAGGAAGAATTTGTCCTGGGAAGGGTAATTTGGAAGGGGCTGTGCTGGGAGGAGGGATTTAGGGGGATTTGTGCTAGAATGGGTGATTTGGGGGAGAGGATTTGTACCAGGGTAGACAATTTCAGGGGAAAGGGGATGTGTGTTAGGAGGGGTGATGTAGAACTATAGGTGAAGTTTTTTTTTTTGTGAGGGGTGCAAGTAGCTGGTCTTGCCTGCATGGCACATAAACACTTGTATACAGTATGTAATCATTTCTGCCTTTGCTTGGCAAGCTTTACCCAAAATTGATGTGTCGGCAGCAAGTATTCTGGAGTGTCCACGTAGCAGTCAAATATATTTTCAGTAATTTTTCTAAGTCAGTTAAGAATTAAAGGATGATTAAATTATTGGTTTTCTGTGGACTTTTTAACGTACATATTACACTTTCAAAAGCATATTTAACTTACACCAAGTAAATTATTTGTTACAGGTACATATATAGCACTATCAATTTATTCAGCATACAGTCTATGGCCCTTAACTCACATTCATACTCACACTAGGGCCAGTTTACCTACAAGCATTTATTTGGAGGGTGAGAGGAAACCCACACATGCATGGGAAGAACAGAAGTGCTAACCACATAGCCACGGTGGTGGATTTTAGTACAAAGAAGCTATTTATCTCTCTGGATTAGAGAGATATCTATCTATATAACATATGTTATATAGTTTGTCCTGACTTATGCATCAGTGAAATGATTGTGCAATACTTTTCCCTCACTGTGACTACAAATGCAGCTAGGTATTTGTTAATGAGCATTACAGGTTGTTTTCATTGATGTAGTCAACGATGACTACACCAAAATTACATCTGCAAAGAATTATATGATTTTATCTGCATGAAGCATGACAATCACCATCGTAGGGAATGTATAGTACATTTCTACTGAATAAATATATTTATTTAATATTAAATGTTTACCTTAAAGTAATTGTGATGTGACATTTTCTTTCATTTTGCATGCTTACTTTTCTATATGTTTGTTTTTACATGAAATGTAGAGATATGTAGATTACCCATTAGAGAGAACTCTGTATGCCATTCAGCCTTCGTCCTTAATAATTGCTGAGATAAGAAACTGCAAACTGTATGTATTTTCCTGACACCCATTACACCTGAAGACATGTCTTGAATAAGCCAGTTGAATGTGACTAACTACCGCAATAGATATTTATAATGCAATCTATAGTTCTAAGACAAGTAAAAATAGCTAAGAGTTGTTAGGGTTATTTGTAGGCATTCTATATATAAAGCTCCATCCCCACAAATCCATATAATAGTCAAAACAGTTTCCATAATTAATTTATAATTCATTAACTTTACACTTTTGCATGCATCATACCTGTATACACTAAAATATTATCAGCTTTCCATAAAACCAAAATTCCTGCTGAATACTCAGGATTATCCATTTTTCTTTACCTTTCCTGCAGTACTTAGTTTTATTCTGGTCTGGCAATTAGTCTTTAGATCAATATAAATGCAAGCACTGAATGGAAATGATACACAGTGTTCAATGAAAAAAAAATACAGAGCCAAAGTATAGTGGAAGTACTTGTCTCTGTGCTATTTTAGTAACTGCCACAGCCTCAATGTTGTCCCATAGTGCTTGCTGTATCTGTGACCAAGACAAAATCAATGGCATTGGATACATAAACGTAATCCTATTATGTGTCCCCAAAGATATTATTTCAAATCTAAAGTTTGTTAAGGTTTAAATGAACTTGAACTTGGTATCCCTAAGGAGATTCTTCTTTCGCAATAAGCAGTGCAGCCATTGTTTTACTTACCATAGTCAATACACCCTGACACTCTAAAGAGAGAGCTCATATTAACACATCTGCTGTGATTGCTTATGTCAGTCAATACAGCTGATCTTTAACATACTGTATATCTGACATGTGGGAACTTCAATATCCTGTGTAGTTAATATGTATTATAGCTTGACAGGTCTCATCATCAGTGGTATCTCTATAGAAGCTTTGATGAAAAAAATCAAAAAGCTAGTCCACATATAACACCTTTAAAAGTGTTTCAAATCCTAATACTTTCTTAATGAGGAATTTTTGAAGTGCTTTTGCATTAAAAAAGCGCCTGAAAAACTCCAGAAAAATGCTTCCTAATGTATGTCTATGTATGTTTTCATACTGGGGTGTTGTGCTTCCGTTACGGTGTAAAAACTCCTGCTTGCAGCATCTTTGGAGCATGTTTGTTCAGTCCCCCCCAAAAAAAACCTCTTCTGATTGAAATCAATGGAAAACACATGAAAAGCGCCTCAAAAACACATCTGAGTGTGTAGTTTTTAGGTAATGTGTCCTAAAAATGCAGTAAAAATGCATTTGCATGTGAATCAGTGTGAAAGTAGCCTAAGAGATAGAAAGCAAAAGAAACAGTGCACCAACTTAGCACATTATCAAGGATAACATTTTTTAGATTAAAAGCAATGATTGCAGTCAGGTGTGTCTCAGAATGTGGCAAGCATAACAGCAACCATGGTGGGAAGAGTTTGGTGGAGCAGTCTAATACTGTGGCCAGCAGTATAGCTCAAAAAAAGAAATCCTTCACCTGTATTTCATTGTGGAACCTACCAAGATCTGTAGCTACTACTCCAAGTCAGTGTTTTTTACTGACTGCCCTTAAAAAATGGGCACTTTTCTTGTGACAGTAAATGCCAGTGACAGGAAAAGGTTGCCAGATAAAATTATGGCTGTGATGCTTGGCTCGGAACTGCGCATGCGCAATTCCAGCCCAGAGCTGAGACCATCCGAGTGCCTGCTACAGGTTTTTTTTTTTTTTAATCTTATTTATTTATTTATTTTATGTATGTCAATATGTGCAGCGCTTTACATATATCTATTGTACATACGCATCAGTCCCTAACCCTCAAAGGGCGGACAATCTAAGGTCCCTAACCTACATACACATACTAGGGCCAATTTAGACAGGATCCAACTAACCTAACAGCATGTCTTTGCAGTGTAGGAGGAAACTGGAGTACCTGGAGGAAACCCACACAGGCACAGGGAAAACATGCAAACTCCAGGCAGGTGGTGCCATGGTTGGGATTCGAACCGATGACCCTAGTACTGCCACTGTGCTGCCCAATGCTACAGTTTTTTCTTGCGGCGTGTCTGGCAGAGATGGTGCCTGAGTGTGTCCTGTGATATCATGGTGCAAAGGAGCAGTTGAGCGACCAAAGCCTCGTATGCGGGTCTGTGGGACAGGAGTAAGGCAAGCCAGTAGTGGGACTGCCAGTGCTGTTTAGAGGGCACTGAAGGAACCACCTGGCATGGAGAGAGATTGTCACTGACGTATCATATCAGTGAGGTGTCATCATCATCTGTGTTGCTGCACCCTGCTGTCATTGTCACTTTGAGAGTCAATTTCATGTGTGTATGCCTGCCCATTCTAGTTTCTTGTCCTCCTGAGTCCTGTCCCTGAGCTTTTTACTTACTATATTGAAAATAAAATAAGACATTTATTTTTTGCCTTAATATCTACCTTAAATCACATTGCTTACTGCATGTTGTGCTTGTTTGTAGTCTACTGAAATTTGCACTTAAAACTGTAATTTTTTTTAATTTTTGGAAATGCCAGTAAAAACTTGGCTGCGCCAGTAAAATTTCAGTGTCGTGTTAGTGAATTTCAATCTGGTAGGTTGACAACACTGCTCCAAGTGTACCCAACTCTTTTGAGGTTTGTAAGACCTATGGATAATTACCTATTGGATATATTATTATACCGAACTGAATATTTTTATGAGTCTTATGTTAGAAGGATCACTAACAAGGGATCCTCTAGGATCAACAACCTTATCTAATTAGGTTACCTAACAAGCATCCCTGGATCTTTAGTAATGTTAGTGAATTTCAATCTGGTAGGTTGACAACACTGCTCCAAGTGTACCCAACTCTTTTGAGGGTTGTAAGACCTATGGATATTTACCTATTGGATAATTTATTATACTGAACTGAATATTTTTATATGAGTCTTATGTTAGAAGGATCACTAACAAGGGATCCACTAGGATCAACAACCTTATCTAATTAGGTTACCTACAAGCATCCCTGGATCTTTTTTTTGCTACAAAATATTTTTTGTAAATAGTCTATAATTAACTTTAATGAAACGTTAATGAAAGCTACATGGTGCAATAGCATGCTTTGTCAATCTCTGTTCTGTCCTTAGGGCTCCAATCTTCTACTAGACCCACTGTTAATTTTACATATCAGTGACTCTATGTTGCTTTTACATCACATATACAGGGCTTTATATGCAAAACGTGCTTTCCAATGCACACGTGCTTGGTGCCACCCTGTTGTACATTCTCGTATGTTACTTGAAAACTGTATCAGAATCAAATGTTACAATTTGCTGTTGGAGGAAGCATGGGATTTGCAGGCTGTACTCCCCCTCCCCCCCAAAAAAAGAAAAACACATATAATATTAAGATTAAAAAAATAAATAAAACACAACTACTTCAGTGGCAGAAAATGGCCAATTTTAATTGGTTTTAATAATAAAAATAAATATTCTTTGTTAAAATAAATAGTCACATATACTCATACATAACAAACACAGTCTTCAAGACTTGAGCGAAATATAAGATTTAAGCAGCAAAATAAAAAAAAAAACCCTTGATCAAGGAGACAAACCACATAAGGTGCCTGTGACAAGAGTGGGAGGAGGAGCTTTCTGAGCTGTCGCTGACCTGCTGGTGGCTTGACTGGGGAGAAGATAATTTATATACTGATTCCCATACTTGTGGAAGAATCCATGAAGTCACATGGGCAATTATTTTTCCTGCCTGAATAGCATTTGAAGAGGAGTTAGAAGAGTTAACACAACAGGAAAAAGATTATCTCAAAAGCTTAGTGCTCTACACCATGGAGTGAAGCATCCCATATGTCCTATATGATAACCGTTTATTTGTGTTGTAAGTGCTGTAATGCTAGTAATTTAAAAATAACATGCTGGAAAGCACAGTGTTGTTTTCTATTGTCTTCTTACACTTAAACTAGTGCAATAGATATGTCCTACTGCCAGCATTTTAATTTTTCTAATACATACTGTATATTACATGTGGAAAAGTTCTTTAGCTCATTAAACCTTCATGCAGTGTGAAAAATAACAAGACAGGAGCTGTAGTAGTTTCATAAGAGCACAGCGTAAAATATCAGTGTGTTCATAATAGGAGATGGAGATACAAATGTTATGCAATTTATGTTATTATACCCATTGTTTCTAAGGTAAACTCTAAGGTCTGTGTGTTTTCTGTAGCTGTTCGTCACCCGATTCATTATATGCAAAAGCCTGCTGCTTATTACCAACAGCCAATTTTCTATTGAAGTATATTTTTACTATAAAGTTTAAAGCATATTTAAATGGGCAATTAAATGCTAGAGAGCATGCATTAAGAGATGTTAACATTCACACTCTGTTCTGTTGTTTTGTATTATTATGCTATGATACCATATCATTATGTTTTACTATTTCCCTTATTATTATACTTTGTCAGTATTTTAACACATAAATGCAGTTTTCTGTTTTAATATCAAGCCCTTGGATATCATGATCCTCCCAGTAATTGTTTTATTCACGACTAACTACAGTGACAAGGTCATTGCCTGGTGTTGTAATGAGTGCTATGTGTGAGGTGACTGTAGAGGACAGCATTCAAGAGTGTACTGCTGTAGCCTAATGTTCCTTATTACAAAAAATATCTTTTTTTTGGAGCATATACAAGCCTTTGTTATTTAAATGTAATATTCTATGAAATATAGATTTTTCATTGTATTGGTTGATATGGCATATATTGGTTAACGTGCATAGACACATTCCAGCCAAAATCACAAATCTCTTGAACTCAGTTATATGCTTCATATATAAATATATATATATGAATCATATATATATATAGTTGAACAACATTCTCTCACTGGACTCATACCATAGCAAACAAATGGCTGCTGAAGGTATGCTTCTGTAATCACATCTTCTCCCCTAGCCTTCTGTATATACAGTGAAGGAGCAGAGTGTTGATAAGATCATTCTTGGGCACCCTCCTCCTGCAAGAGTATGCATATTATTAGACTGAAAGCACTGCACAATATAGAGAACTGATAACCTGTGAGCACTGACATCCTTCTTCTAGTTTGAGTACTGCTCTACAAGGTATTTTAGGAAGCTAATGAACAGACAGACTTGGGTATTTGCATTATCTGTAATTAAAAATTCATGTTTATTATGTATCTTAACCACTTGCCGACCATGCTATAGCCAAAAGACAGCTACAGTGCAGTGAGCTAGATCTTGGAGGGGGTCTACAGATGTCCTCCCAAAACCATGCCCCCTGCATGTCCCCTTGGCATGCATGCTCTGTGATCACTGTGTCCTTCAAACACAGCTGATCACAAATCACTGTAAAGGGACAATCACAGCAGCCCTTTACCATGTGATCAGCTGTGTCCAATAACAGCTGATCCCAATGTAAACAAACTTGCAGATTATCGGCATTCCTTTCCTCATGCACTGTGACAGCATGAGGAGAGGAAAGCTGGTAACCCGCAATTCTGACAGGGGATATTTACACTGATAATGCCCTGATTATCAGTACCCATCAGTGTTGCCTATCAGTGCCCATCAGTGCTCTCTATCAGTGCCTTCTCATCAATGCCACCTATAAGTGCCTTCCCATTAGTACGACCTATCAGTGCCCATCAGTGCCATCTATCAGTGCCTTCTCATCAATGCCACCTATAAGTGCCTTTCCATCATTGCCAACTATCAGTGCCCATCAGTGCTGCCTATCAGTGCCCACCAATGCTGCATATCAGTGCAGCCTCGTCATTTCCTCCTCATCAGTGCAGCTTCATCAGTGCCGCCTCATCAGTGCCAATCAGTACAGCCTATCAGTGCCCACCTGTGCAACCTCATCAGTGCACATCAGTGAAGGAGAAAAATTACTTATTTGCTAAATTTTATAACAGAAACTAAAAAAATCTTTCAAAGATTTAGGTGTTTTTTTTTTGTTTGTTTAGCAAAAAATAAAAACCCAGTGGTGATTAAATACCAGGAAAAAGAACGCTCCATTTGTCTCAAAAAATAATAAAAATTTCTATGGGTACAGTGTTGTATGACCATGCAATTGCCATTCAAAGTTCAACAGCCCTGAAAGCTGGAAATTGGCCTGGGCAGGAAGAGGGTGAAAGGGCCCAGTACTGAAGTGGTTAAATATATCAATGTATTATTTTTTTTATATTTTCCTACCGTTTTAGGGGCAAAACATACTGACTATAAAATAATCACCAGAACTTAATGTATGGCCATTCAGGTAGGTATAAGGTAAAATTTTGGTAAGAGATATACTTTCATTGCATACCAACTTTTTAACTCTGGCCAGGATTTCTGTAGTGATTGTTTAATACATTTCAGTGAAGCTGTATATTCCAGTGGGCTAAAAATCACGTATGTGTATACTGTATATATTACTGTGTGTAAATAATTAGGGGCTGATAAATATATATAAAGTACATAATCTTTTAGCAACATATCACATGTAATTAGTTTTACCAGTTTGAAATACTTTTTGATGTTTGGTTGCCATGGATAAGTAAACAACATGGAGTATATAGTAACCATTTCAGTATTAGTCTGTACATATCTAATTACCAGGCCATTTTTCAGTTTTCAGTGTTGTGATAGTTTGACTAACAAATACTTGGATATAAAAACAGCTTTTGAGAACATAAACATTTGCATTAAGTGTTAGCATATAATCCGGATAAAAATAGTTGAGGTTATGCAGGTAGAATTCATAGGTGAATTTGTCAGTGTCACTTGAGCATCAAACTAGAGTCCCCAAACTCATTGAGAGCACTTCTCTTAAATTGATTAAGCAATTAAGTTTAGGTAATGTAGCCTGCAATATTTTAATTTCAGTCTAAATAAACCGTATCCTTTCCATTCTCTTTTCCAGCTTGACGCTGAAAAGATGAAATATGTATGCATCTACTGGTTTTCCCTTCCTTGAAAAGGGTCAATAGTTTCCTAATGGAAGCAGTCAATAGCAATTTCTCTTAGCAAGCTCAAGAAAATTAGCATCAAATAGGAGACCAGAATGGGCTTTATAAATTACATGCTTGGACTGGTAGGGATATTTGTGCATAAAAGAATGCTTCACTTAGTTGTTTTCAAAACAAATATTTAATATGAGAATGACTATATTTGGTTTAACCAAACAAAGACCCTACGGAGCAGCTTATAATGGGAAATAAATAAAAATGCAATTAAACCTTTAAAACATTAGTCTGATTACAGATGGTTGTGCTTTTTATTTTTTTATTATTATGTTTTTATTTTTCCCTGTAGTTTCAATTTTCTGAGGTGTAACAATTTTCATTTGCCTGGATAGGAGGTTTGTTCAAAACTGGGTATAGTTTATTGACATACAGCCAATTTATAGGCACAGTTGTTCAGATTATGGTAGAGCTTTAAACCCCATGCACATACAGTAGGTAGATTGGCTCATAAAGCAAAAGAAAATGGGCATTTTTGGATTCCCAGGGGGCACAAATAAAGTTTAGAGCCTGCCATCAGCAGCCTATTAAAATCAATAACATAATCCTTTTTATTCAAAATAAAAATACTTTAAAATAAATAGCTTCATGACAATTTAGAAAACGTTTTTTACACTATTGGGTTTCAGGGCCCATTCACACTTATGCATTGTGTCAATTTTACCACAATGCATAGCAATGCATCTTCTCTATGTGTGGTGTGTTGCAGAGCCATTTATTGTGAATGGCACCCTAACGCATCGTACAATAGAGCGCAATGTACAACAGCACACCTGAAAGCATATCCTGGGCAGGGCTCATGCATGTTTATCACCCAGTGTGCTGAGTTGACAGCCAATTCACAATGACTGAGCATCTTTACAGCACATTAACTCATGCCATAACACATGGTATCACATGAACATTAACATACCACCACAGAATGCTTAAATGTGAAAGGGCCTTGGATTTTAGTTATTACCATTGAACTTTTTGGGAGACCCCTTTTCATTTCTGACAAAAATAACTACCTTCAACACCAGCCATATGAGTTGGTGTCCAGTTGGTATTAGTGTTGAACGCAGGCTTTCCTTTTTGATTTTTTATGAGGCAGGCCAAAAAAATGGAACCTCCTCTAAAAACAACAACCTGTTTCTAATAGGTATTTTTTGTTCCACTGTTAAACCCAAAGTAGATGATGCAGAATGAGTGAGTCTTATGTGCAAATTTATGTAAATAGCTATGCTACCTGATGAAGTTTTTTGGTATATTAGATCCGTTGTCCATTTATCATGGTGCAGAAAGAGGAAAATCAAACACAACATAATAAATTAATGCTACAGTAGATAACATATTCTAAAGCTCCCCTCATTATTTTTTTTGTCAAAAATAATCCTTCTAGCCTTATCTGTCTTGTACAGGGATTCTACTTTGGAACTTGGAATAATGTATATACCATACAAGAGTCATGCATGTTTTTTTGGTTTTTTTATAAATTCTTTATTTTCAAACTCCAGTAGAGCCAAGCAGATGGTTACATAAAAAGGAAAACATTGCAGACTAACATGCAAAACAGACATCTCCTATTCCAAGTATAGATAAAGCTCAAAGGTTCTGAGCTAGTCACACTTATCGGAATTCTGAATATGTGCAGGAGAATACCAACATGTCTTTAAATGAGATTTCTGCTCTGACTCTCAATATGTTGTTGTTTTCTGAGAAGGGGACGGGATAGGTAAAAGAAGAAGAAGAGATAAGAAAGTGAGAGAGAAAGAGAAAAAATGGGGGGGAGGGGTAACTTTCGCAGCTTTCCCTCCAGATCGTAGTCTGACACTATGGTCATGGGAATCCAGGGTCCCTATAAAGGAACCACAGGGTTCAGATTTGAAAAAGTTTTTCCGTTTGCTCCCTGACATTAGCCGTCAGTTGTTCCATGAGCTGTATATCAGCTACACGCTCCAGCCATTGTGCAGTAGTAGGTGGAGAGGAATTCATCCATATGGCTGGTATACATGCCTTAACTGCGTTAAGCAGATGTTTTAGGAGAGAGTTTTTATAGTGTTTTATGGACATAGGAGTGACATGGAGTAAACATGCCACCAGATCTCCCGCAAGAGACAAATCCGTCATGTTATATATTGTTGTGAGTACTGCAGTCCAAAACTCCTTGAAGGGTAGGGCAGGACCAGAATATGCGGAGTAGAATACCTTCCTCCTGACTGCATCTCCATCAAAGAGGGGATATCGATTTTATGTAGGAGTTCGGGAGTCCTGTACCATCGTGACATTATTTTATAGCCATTCACTTGGTACTGTATGTGTTAGCAATAGATGCCTTATGTGCAAATCCTGTCTTTTTTGGGGTTGAGAAAAAAAGTCTCCATAGATCGCCCTCCCATTTCCGCAAAAAGATATGATCACATGATTGTATATCTGAGATCAACACAGAAAAGGACAGGGCCAAAGTGTGGTGCAGGAGAGCACTATCCTGTCAAAGCGGGGTGAGAGAATGAAGAGCTTGGATAGGGCAGAATATCTCCTGTATCCGGGACCCAGCTGTTTGCATCTAAGGAAATCTAGCTCGGATCCATATACACAAGAGTTTGGAGCTGACAGTCAGTCTAATTGTGAGAGAATTGTGGGGTACCCAAAATCGATATCAGCAGGCTGGGGGCCAGTGACAAGCTTGAGTTTTCAAAATGGCTTCTGAAGTATTGAGACGGTTGTTCCTTTGAATGGGTGACCAAAAATTCTGGTGACGTGAGATGACGGGATCTTTGCCCATGGTAAATCCTTCAGAAGAAAGTAATTATTAGCTTGTTCAAGATCTATTCAGGCTTTGCTCTTCTTTTGGGTGCACCAGTCCAAATGTCTGGCCATATGGACCTCAATGTGGTATTTAACTGGGTCTGGGCGTATTCCACCCCACTGTTTTGGCAAAGACAGGGTCGTTCTGTTTATCCTAGCTTTCGTCCCCTTCCAGAGGTAGGAGAGAAATCTGGCCCTACGGTCTATCAAGAAGCTGGGTGGCAATTTGATTGGTAGTGTCTGCAGCAGATATAGTAAACATAGTAGAATGTTAATCTTTAGGATATGATTGTGTCCAAACCTGATGAAACCATGTGAATGCCTCTCTGTCCCATCTCTGGAGGTCTGGCTTAATTTCCCTAGCCAGGGAAGCAAAATTAAGTTACAAAAGTATCTCAAGGGATATTAGTCCCTAGGTAGCGAATATGCGAGTCAGATCATTTGAGTGGGGAGAGTCATTTCACCATGGAGAAGTCATGTTTATATAAAATATATAAAATACATATTGCCTCTGATTTGGTGAGGTTGACCCAGAAACTGGAGAGGGCGCTATATCGACCAAGTTCATGGAGCAGCACTGGCAACGAGACCATCGGAGACATGAGAAAAAATATGAGGTTGTCTGCAAAGGCAGCTAACTTGTGATGCCTTGATGATGTTGAGAGGCCTGCAGCCCTTACAGTCTGAAGGAAGGGTTCCAAGGAAAGAATTAAAATTAGGGGAGATAAAGGACAACCCTGACAGATGTCATTGCTTACAGAACAGGGAGTAGAAATGGCCTTGTTGACTTTCACTGACACCGCGGGGTCAGAGTACAATGCTTGTATCCTTGTCTCATTTTATTACTTAAGCCTATGTGGGACAGGGTCATCTGGATGAAGTCCCAGCTGACCCTGTCGAAGGCTTTTTCCGTATCGATGGAAAGAAGAATAAGTGGAATCAGCTTGGATTGGGCATTTATATTTATATGGCATTTAGTACCCGCTGGGTGTTGTCTTTGGCTTCCCGTTCTGGAACAAATCTGGACTGATCTCTATGTATGAGAGTAGGGATATGAGAGATAAGTCTAGAGGCCAGCAGTTTACTTAAAATCTTTAGATCAACATTTAAGGGAGATAGGGCGGTAGCTAGGGCATTGTTGGGAGTCTTTTCCATCTTTGGGTAGTACTGTGATGTGGGCCCTCAACATGTCTTGGAGGAGTGCTTGGCCTTCCCTAAATTAATGTTTTTTCATTGGTTATGGTGTATTGGCAGACAATTCATAATGACTGGGCTTCCTTAGTTGGACAGAAAAACTTTCTATAACTTTGCAGTGGCAGTAACGTGGCATTTTGGGAGATGCATCTTGCAGCACTTGTTCAGAGATGAAGGCAAATGAGCATGGTGGGAACATACACATCTTCACTTATCCAGTCAGCATGGCTGGTACCATATGGGGGAACTTTGCATTCTTTATTTTTATAAAGCAAAAACTTCTACAATGGAAATAATATAATGTTAGCACATATGTGAATCCAATGAATAACAGAGAGTCTTATGTATGATTTCAGCATATAACAGCATCAATACTTGCAAGATAAAATCATTCTATCAACTATGAGGTTGAACAATATGACTTCACTCAACATTAGTTGCCTTAACAAAGAATTACATGCCTATTAGTTTATGGTGGATGCTCAGGCATAACAACTGTATTTCTGAGAAAAGAGAAGTGAGGGGTGAGATTCACTAAAAGAGAATGGTAGAGAATCACCAGTATCTACTGAAAATAGAATGCTTAAAAATGGTAATATGAGTGAAAGAACTACCAAGTCTCAACTTTATTCAATCTCATATTTCAGAAAAGGGTTTAACCTTATGAAAATTATACATTTAGGGTTCTCAGTCAAAGAACAGCCTCTCAATTGGTGATTGGAGAAAGATGAACTCTTTTTAGGTGACCCTGATAAATAAAAACATGTATTTCCCTAATAGGCCTTAATATATTGTAAATGCTTTTCTCCAAGGTTAAAGTGATTGTAAAGATTTGAGGTTTTTTTTCTTCGTGCATTCTATGCATGAAGGTAAAAACCTTCTGTGTGCCGTATCCTCCCAGCCCTCTCTAATACTCACCTAAGCCCCCTCTCGATCCAGTAATGTGCACTGGAGTCTCAGCTAGCCCAGGACTCCCTCTCCTGATTGGCTGAGACAGAAGAGGGAGCCACTGGCTCCAACTGCTGTCAATCACAGCCAGTGAGCCAATTCAGTAGACAGAGGGGGCGGGGCTGAGCCAGGGCTCCATGTGTGAATATACACACAGAGCAGTGGGTACCCCCATATCAAGCTGCTTGCTGTGGGGACACCCAACAGGAGGGAGGGCCAGGAGCACCAGCGAGGGACCCGAGAAGAGGAGGATCCAGACTACTCTGTGCAAAACCGCAGCAAACAGCAGGTAAGTATAGACATGCTTGTTATTTTTTCTAAAAAAAAAAACAAAAAAGCCTTTAGAATCACTTTAAGCACAATGTATGTTTAAACATTGTTTTTTTGCATGACTTGCCTGGTAACGTACTTCTTTTCTTCTGTATCTCATTCGGTGCTTTTATTTGCTCTTTAGTACACATTGTTTAGCATATGTGTGCAGCAATGTGTAATGCTCACATTTATATTGTAATGGAAAAATATAACCTCTCCAGAATTTTATCAAGCTGTTTTCTGCAGAAATTCAAATTTCTAACTGCCTATAAATATCTTTACAACTTCCTTCCATCTGCAGATAAAATAAAAATAATTAACAATGAATGTAAACATATTTGAACCTAGTTATTGCTACTGATAAATAATCCTTTGACAAGAAGATATCCTGGCTATAAACTGATCTCTTTACTGCAGGAATAACACAGGCAGTATTGCCGATTGTCACTGGCAAGCCTTCCTTTAACTCCCTTGTGAGCCATACACAACGTCTTGCCCAGTAACTTGAAATCAGAAGCTTCTGCCTTACTTAATTTCACATGTGTTTAAATGTCAAAGGAATAAAACCAGTTATCAGGCTATCCTGAAAGAACGTTCTGCAATTACTAAAAAGCAAATACAATTTTGTAAAATTCCATCTACAGGCAGAGAGCCTTTTTAACCTGAATAAAAACAATTCAAATATTTTTTGTAAACTTTTTGATGTATGTGTAATCAGTAGTTATCTATGATTGGTAAACTGGTCAGAAAAATACATGTCTGCTCTGATTTTCAAACTGTTATGTTCTCATATTATGAAGATATAACGTCTATGTTGTGATCCGTGCATATTTGTTGGGACTCCGTGCCTTATGACCCTTTTTCTGTATTACATCTGAAACAGTGTTGTGTTTCTTTCTACTGTATGCTTTGTTTCAAACCCAATAGAATATATACATGCTCTAACATTTTTCTTTGCATTTAAAAAGACAGGCATTATAGTTTTATCAGTTATAATGGACATAATATTGAATCCGGTAGAACTGGGAACCTGCACTTTTTAGTCTATGTACAATAGTAAGCATGCAAACTGGATGTGTGTGTTTCCATATGTATCTATGTTTGTGCATACATATGTATGTGTGTGTTTGCTATCTGCAGAAACTCTTACACTTGGTCACTTGGATTAAAGCAGGCCATATATGGTGCAATTTTCTTTTGTGCAATCAGAAAATCGCTTGATTCCCCCATCTGCACAGTTCATCCAGCATTGGGGGGAGCGGGGCAAGCCGTCCCCTCCGGGGGAACACAGTGATTACAACAAATGACTTGAGTACAATCAGCTTACCTATAGATGATTCAAATCCTGACAAGTCCTTGCTGAACCAGCCGGGGTTCGAACCATCTATGGCTGGCTTTATACTCAAAGTTAAGTTTCACTTCAGGAAAATTGGGAAGATGTTGAAGGTACCTGTCACAGTGCTCCAGCTATGAATAAGGTGATCAAAGCCACAGCAGCAGTACGCTGAGTGAAATGTGAATGAAGACTGTGCTGTTGCAGGTCATATAATGTAACATATCTGCTTTAGATCATTATAAAAGCAACTCAAGTGCCATGGAAACTGCTGTTTCTAATGTACAGATACTTTTCTAAACCTCTGTACCCCCTCCCTGCCTACGTTCCTATTGGCACTGTAATTTTATATTGTAAACTTAACCTTAGCTTGAATCTGGTGTAAAAGGAACTTGCTGTGAGAAAAACAGATTTTCCACCATTCCTAGCCACTTCTAAAAATGACAGAAATCAAGTTTATCCTCTGACTTCTCTGTTTATTGGCTCATTGGAGTTGCCGACCTGCATAGTTCTCTTACCATGTCACTCCTTACCAAATAGTGAAGTTGGGGTATAAGCATGATACACTAATAGCTAGCGTTTTTAAGTGGGACAAGACACATCAACCATTTATTTTCATTATTAGATATATGATTAAGGCTGGTTTATGTGCTTATGGTGGCATACTGAATACACGGAGAGCATTAGCCACAATCTGCATAATGCTGACCATAGATGAATCAAAATTTGGCTGCTTTAGCAGGAAGCAGATGTATATAAATTCATGCGTGGCTGCTCCCACTTGTGAGAAGTTGATATAATGATCTTTGTCAAACAGGAATGTGCCTATGGGCTGCACCTGCTGATCAGTGTTTTCTGACAGTGGAAAAGCCCCACTGTCAGAATACAATGGCACAGTGGGGAGAATTCCTCCATGCACCTTGTTAGTGTAGATAGGGGAATCCGTTTGTATTTTTTCAATCAGTCTGCTGAGTCATCTATGGCTAAAGATGACCAACAAGTCATTTATAACCATCTATAACCAGCCTAAGGCTTCCATTGTGCTTAGGATCTCCAAGTCTCCACAACTAGTGTCTGAGTGCCCGATAACAGTTTACTGAATTTTTGCTTTAATTCTCTGAAGCAAGTCTGAAAATAAAGGCAGACTCCAAATCTATGGGTGATAATATGATTTTCTTCTGTGTTTATGCAGTTGGCCAGTTTGAAATGACTAAGTTCCAATATATTACTTTTGCAGGCCAGACACATAATTAACTACATATACTGTATATAGAGATTTGACGCATGTGGAAGAAATAGCGCTGAGGCCAATGCATTTATAAGGAGCTTCCATTACATGAATATATACATATAATGTCAGAACAACCAAAAACAGAGGAAAGATTTCAGCTTTGTCCAGTTAAATCCTCCCTGGTGTCTTGTTCCGTGCTCCGAATGCTCTGTAATTGCTTTGCCCTAAACAGTTTCACTGCAAGGAAACAACATAAACTGAAAAAAAAAGAAAAAACACAAAACAGCTACTTCAAATAATATTCAGCTGCTGTGTAACAGCAATAAAGTCAGTAGTATGAACCTTCATGTTTCCATGGAAACATCAGAACTATCAATGCGGACTTCTTAAATACATAAACATGTGCATACAAGAACATAAATGACCATTTCTGTTGCTTCCTATTGATGCACAATCTGTGTGAATGCCATAAGTTTCATTATAAACCAAATTATTTGTGTACGGTAGAATTACGAAAGGTTATTTGTCTATTATGTTTATGTTTTGCTTCATATACTTACATGAAACGTTTAATATCAGTTTTGCTATATATGGACTCCAGTAGCAAGAATAGCTGGTGACATCTACAAAAGGAGGATCTGTAATCCCTTATTTACAGCGCTTGGGTCAGTTCTGTAGGAAAGAACCTGTGTCACAGGTGAATTACTTAGCTTGTTTTGCTGTCATTAAGTGCCATAACATGAATTGCTTTTCTTTTCTCTAAACAAGGACAAAGCCATGCATGCACTTAATATTGATCCCAAGGCCAACAAGCTACCTAGTATATTGATTAGAGACAGAGCTAAAAGCTGCACGTGGCTGCAAAGCTAATATGAACTACATGTGTTATTACTTCATGCTGGAACAATTTAAAGATTTGCCTCAGAATAACTTATCACTTTAAATGCCAAATCCATCCAATTGTTTGTATTATTTTTGGATAGAATGGAGTCAGGACTATTACCTATGTCAACATAAAACTGAAGGAAAAACTTTTTTTCATTTTGGATAGAGTAAGAGAGGGTTATAAACCTTGTGTGGTTTTTTTTGCCAACATGGTCCCACAGGTCAGCGCGTGTTGAATCGCACAGTGCGCAGAAGTCGCCAACTGTCTACAGAGTCAATAGATAAAGACCTCCAAACTTCATGTGACCTTCAGATTAGCACAACAGTGCATAGAGAGCTTCATGGAATTGGTTTCCGTAGCTGAGCAGCTGTATCCAAGCCTTACATCACCAAGTGCAATGCAAAGCATCGGATGCAGTGGTGTAAAGCACGCCGCCACTGGACTCTAGAGCAGTGGAGACGTGTTCTCTGAGGTGACGAATCAAGCTTCTCTGTCTGGCAATCCGATCGACGTGTCTGGGTTTGGCGGTTGCCAGGAGAACGGTACTTGCCTTAGTGCATTGTGCCAAGTGTAAAGTTTGGTGGAGAGGAAATTATGGTGGTGGGTTGCTTTTCAGGGTATGGGCTTGTCCCCTTAGTTCCAATGAAGGGAACTCTTTAGGCGTCAGCATACCAAGACATTTTGGACAATTTCATGATCCAAACTTTGTGGGAACAGTTTGGGGATTGCCCCTTCCTGTTCCAACATGACTGCACACCAGTGCACAAAGCAAGGTGCCTAAAGAAATGGAAGATCGATTTTGGGGTGGAAGAACTTGACTGGCCTGTTGGGTCCTGACCTCAACCTGATAGAACACCTTTGGGTTGAATTAGAGCAAAGACTGTGAGCCAGGCCTTCTTGTCCAACATCAGTGTCTGACCTCACAAATACGCTTCTGAAAGAATTGTCAAACATTCCCATAGACAAACTGTTAAACCTTGTGGACAGCCTTCCCAGAAGAATTGAAGTTGTTCTAGATGCAAAGGGTGGGCCAACTCAATATTGAACTCTATGGATTAAAACTGGGATGCCATTAAAGTTCATGTGCATGTAAAGGTAGGTGTCCCAATACTTTTGGCAATATAGTGTATTTTCTAGTAAACTTTACATCAAGCTTTTAGTGCAACTTTTTGATAAAAGTTAAATTTTAGATTGTGGTGGGCTAAATGTGTGGCAATTTAGCATTTCACCTTTATTTGGATTGTTTTGCATGTCCATTGGTGCCCTAATGTCTGTGCCATCCTATTGATGTGCATGCAGAGGCTGGATAGACATCTTTGAATTACATGTTTGAAAAATGCAAGACATTTAGACTTGCATAGACAATTGTCTCACTAGCGATTAGAGGCTACTCACCAGAAATAGAAATGCTCAAATCACTGTTGCCTGTGGAATCTCTCCCTCTCCACCTGAATTAGCAAGATATTTCTCTATCATTGTTCCCTTGTTAGCAATCAAGATTTTACAGCAATTTGGCTAGTAAGGGAGCGACTTCCATTACGAAAAACTACAGTTGAGTTATGGTTATTGCATTACTGGTCACTGGTCCCTTGCTAGCAACAGAACCACCACTGTGGCATGGCACTGACATCTAGTATAGATTTGGGAGATATATCAACTATATAGATGGTAATGTTTAAAAAGCAGCATGTTAAATGACTGATGAATCTCTTTATGTCTGAAATTCAGTAGTTTGGATGATACCATTGAACATTCTCTATTACCTGAGACCGTTACCTTTATAGATCATATGTATGCTCAAAAAATCCATCAGGAAACATTTACATCTCTGTTCATTCTGCTAAATTGATAGTCACGGCATGATTATCAGTATTTCTAAGAATGAAAACTCAGTAGCAAGCAAAGTATACCACACGCTGGACAATCCAATGAATGAATGCATTATTTTTTGTTATACTAACCTATATGTAATCTGTATGTAATGGAAACAAATGCAAATGTTTCTGAATGATGAAAATTTATTGTAACGGTTGAATAAATTGCAAGCATGCTGAAATCTCCGATCATTCCAGGCAGAAGCCTCTACAGTTATGTTTGTAAATGGAACTGGCATCATTTACTCTTGCACAGGAGTAAATGAGGACAAAATCTGAACTCTGTCCAGAGAAGCACACAACAAAATACAGTTTCAGCTGGAAGAGGAGTTCCCTGTTGTTTTGCAATGATTTTGAGAATGCTAAATGCCATCATTTTTTCACATTGGATGAAAGATTTTTCTGTTTATGAGCAGCATAATGTTCGCATATAAAGTCTTCATAATGTAGTACAATTAACACAACAGAATTAGCACACAGTGGCACAAGAAGGTTTATTAAGAAAAAAAATAAGTAATTTCTGACTGATGTAAATCAAAATTACTTCATTTTAGTCCAGGTCCATTATGATTTGATGAAAAATCCCTTTTAATTGTAAACTATAGGAATGATAGAGCAAACTTGTAAGCCATTGCCTATATGTATTCCCCGCTCCCACCCCACCATTAGCATCTGGTAATTTTACTACTACTACTGTTAATGTGGGACCTACTGGCGCCATTGTACTTTGCACCATAAAGGATTCAATGCTTCTTTTAAGGAGTATCTTCAGTTATTTGCTAATACTATCCAAGAAACATTACAATTTTCTTATATGAAAAAATCCAGCTTTAAATGTATCTAAACTCAAAACCAAAAATGTATTGTATTGAAACTTGTCAGTGCATTGCCCTTGTCACTTCCTTTACACATTTTTCTTGTGTAAACTACTAATTCCATCAACTATCATGTAATAGAGATGAACAAAGGCAGAAATGTAAGTCCAGCATATGTGACAACTGTTGCGCCCCCAGTTGATACAGGGGAAAAGTGACAGGAAATATGTTATTTGAAGGATTACAAATAAAATAAAGGTGAGAAAAGCTAGAAAAGGAAAACAAATGCAGCCACCTCATATAAAGCCTGGTAAGATGAAATAGTTAATATTTTTTAGGGTGGGGGTTAGATACACTTTAACTGTAGTTATGTATGTTATGGAATACTGAGGGTTCCCAGAGCTCTTCCCATAATGTGGAAGTATGACAGACGTACTTTCTAGTGTGCCTTTCTCCAGCAATATGAGGTCCATGTGTCCCTTCTTGTCACTCCATTGCAACTGCTGCCATGTTCTTCTGGTCTTCTTCCAGATTTCAGGTCTTTTGCTGCCAGCCATTGGTCAGCCTTGGATGATGTAACTCTTAAACATGCACGTTGAGAGTGAAATTATCCCAACTCCTGGCTTTTACACCCGACTTTAGTGTAAACGTCAGTAAGTGTATTAATTAAAAAAAAAATTTGTAGCAGGAGGGAAAAGCCATTTTAAAGTATTAGGAATGTTTATACTAAGTATTCCTTAAAAAGGTTTTATCCCCTTCCTCTTACCTATCCTGCATATCATGTATAAAACAGATATGTGTGTTTATTTATTTTGAATCCACTTCAGTCTGGTCACATGATACTGCAATTCCGGCTTCCCTGTGTAAGAGAATGCTTCACAACAGCCTTTAATTCTTGAAGCCATGACACCACCTGTAGACTCCCATGACCCAGTCATTGTTGGCACTTCTTTCTTCCCTGCAGCAGATGCTCATTGACACAAGGGAGCTGGAGCTGCAGGATCCTCTGACCAGACCAGATTAAAAATAGTAAAATATGCTTTTTTATACAGGGTATGTAGGAGAGGTAGGAGGAGGGAACATTTCTAAGAATAGTATTAGCCTTATTTTACACTTTTATGCAGAAAGTACATGCACTCTCTTCTGCCATAAAACCCTGACTACTGTTCCACTTTAAGTATGCTTTCTCTACTACCATGTAAGCAAATTATTTAGGCTGTTCACAAATCTTTATGGTGAGCTATGGTGCCTTAGAGCCATTCTCTTATCTAAGTTCTTTTTAATTCATTTTTGCTTTCTTAAAACAAGTAGAAAACTTGAAATAGGAAAAATACAGAAGCTGTCATTGCTAAGCTACTTATGAAGATGTTAGTTACTCAGATTCAGTACTTTGAGATGCTGATCTGAATTAAGGTCAGGAAAATCAGAGCTACTAATATTATTATTATTATTATTACATCGAGCTTATATAGCGCCAAAGGGTTTGCTCAGCGCTGTACAAAAGAGGGCGGGGGACAATACATGAAACAGTACAGCAACAACAAACAGCACACAAGGGGTTAGAGGGCCCTACTCTTTCGAGCTTACAATCTAGGAGGGACTGGGTAGTGGTACAGGAGGAAGTGGCTGTGGGGGATGGAGTGGTAGGAGGAATGAAGGAGGAATGGCTGTTAGGTGAGGGTGGGGTAGGCTTCCCTGAAGAGGTGGGTTTTCAGGGAGCGCCTGAAGGTGAGGAGGGAAGGTGATAATCTGATGGATTGGGGTAGTGAGTTCCAGAGGATAGGGGAGGACCTGGAGAAGTATTGCAGTCGTGCGTGGGAGGAGGAGACCAGGGAGCAAGATAGAAGGAGGTCCTGTGAGGAGCGAAGGGTACGGGTAGGGTGGTACTTGGGAATCAGGTTGGTGAGGTAGTTAGGGGCAGTGTTGTGAATGGTTTTGTAGGTCAGAGTTAGTAGTTTGAATTTGATGCATTGTGCAATCGGGAGCCAGTGGAGGGATAGGCAGAGGGGGGTGGCAGAGGTGGAGCGGTTGGTGAGGTGGATGAGTCTAGCCGCTGAGTTCAGGATGGTCTGAAGCGGGGAGAGCCTGCTCTGGGGTAGGCCGGTGAGAAGGGAGTTGTAGTAGTCAAGGTGTGAGATAATCAGGGAGTGTATGAGTAGTTTAGTGGTGTCTGGGGTAAGGAAGGAGCGTATCTTGGCGATGTTGCGGAGGTGGAGCCTGCATGTGTTTGTAAGTGATTTGACATGAGGTTGGAAGGAATGGTTTGAGTCCAGAATGACGCCAAGGACTTTGGCTTGCGGGGCGGGATTGATGGTGGTGTCGTTGGTAGTGATGGATAGGATGGGGGGCTGGTGGGCAGGGGGAAAGACAAGGAGCTCGTTTTTGGAGAGGTTAAGCTTGAGGAAATGGAGCAACATCCAGTTTGAGATGTCGTTTAGGAGGTGAGTGATGCGGGTGGAGACTGTGGGGGTGAGGTGAGGGGTGGAGAGGTAAATTTGAGTGTCATCAGCGTAGAGGTGATAGCCGTGGGAGTGTATGAGTTTGCCAAGGGAGGAGGTGTAGATGGAGAAGAGAAGGGGTCCAAGGACAGAGCCTTGGGGGACCCTAACAGAGAGGGGGAGGGAAGGGGAGGTGGCACCGTTGTAGGAGACGCTGAAGGAGCGTCGGGATAGGTAAGAGGAGAACCAGGAGAGAGCGGTGTCTGTGATGCCAAGGGAGAGTAGTTTATTAAGGAGGAGGGGGTGGTCAACTGTGTCGAAGGCCGCAGAGAGGTCCAGGAGAAAGAGGACAGAGTAGTCGCCTTTGGCTTTGGCGGTTAGTAGGTCATTAGTGATTTTGAGGAGGGCGGTTTCGGTGGAGTGTAGGGGACGGAAGCTGGACTGTAGTGGATCAAGGAGGTTGTTGTCAGTTAGGTGGGCGCTTAGGCAATCGTAGACTAAGCGCTCAAGGAGCTTGGAAGTGAGTGGCAGCAGGGAGATAGATCTGAGGTTGTTTGGGTCAGTGGGGTCCAGGGAGGGTTTTTTGAGTATGGGGTGATGTGCGCATGCTTTAGGGAGGAGGGGAATGTGCCAGTGGAGAGGGAAAGATTGAAGATGTGGATGAGGGAAGAGGGGGGTGACCGGAGGAGTTGAGATGGGATAGGGTCCAGGGGGCAGGTAGTGAGGCAGGCTTCTGAGAAGACCCTGGTGACTTCCTCAGTGGTGGCAGGGCTGAAGGAGTACAGTACTGGGGGGGTCACGGTAAGCAGGGCTTTGGGTGTGGTGGGGGCAATGCGGTTGCGAGGTCAGAGGAGGGGAGAGATGAGGGGGTGATGGGGGGGAGGCTAGGTGTGGAGGTAGATTGCGAGTTGACTATGTCCTTGCGGATTGCGTCAATCTTGTTGTGGAAATGGGTGGCAATCTTGTGAGGTACTGAGTGAGGTACTGAGTGGAGGGGGGGGGGTGCAGGTATTTGAAAGTTGTGAAGAGACGGTGAGGACAGGTGGAGAGGGTGTTGAATATGCTAATGTTTCCAGCCAGTGAAGCCATTGGATTGATATGACAGCAAAATAAGTAGTATTTTAAAAAGGGGAGGTCAGTAATGGCAGTCTCCATTCTTTCACACTACAGATTTTCTTTAAAGTGGTTCTAAAGGCTAATTGTTTTTTACCTTAATGCATTCCTTGCATTAAGATAAAAAAATCCCAATAGTTGTTCCCCCCCCCCCCCCAAAACACATACAAGTGCATCTCGATAAATTAGAATATCATCAAAAAGTTCATTTATTTCAGCAATTCACTTCAAAAAGTGAAAATCATAAATTATATAGATTCATTACACACAGATTTCAAGCATTTCTTTTTTTAATTTTGATGATTATGGCTTACAGCCATTGAAAACCCAAAATTCAGTAACTCGAAAAATTTGAATATTACATAAGACCAATTAAAAAAAGTATTTTTAATACAGAAATGTTGGCTTACTGAAAAGCATGTCCATGCACAGAATAGTATGCACTCAATACTTGGTTGGGGCTCCTTTTGCTCCTTTTGTAACAGTCCAGTCCTTTTTCTCCTTATCCCAGGTAAGACGCTTCTAACATTGTCTCTGGTTCAGGAGTGGCTTGACACAAGGAATGCTACTGTTGTAACCCATGTCCTGGATATGTCTTTGTGTGGTGGCTTCCGAAGCACTGACACCAGTCTTAGTCCACTACTTTTGAATCTCCCCCAAATTCTTCAATGGCCTTTGCTTCACAATCCTCTTAAGGCTGAGGTTATCTCTGTTGCTTGTGCACCCTTTTCTACCACACTTTCTCATTCCACTCAACTTTCCATTAATATGCTTGGATACAGCCAGTTTCTTTAGTAATTACCTTTTTTGACCTATGCTCCTTGTGGAGGGTGTCAATGACTGCCTTCTGGACAGCTGTCAAGTCAGCAGTCTTCCCCATGATTGTGTAACCTACTGAACCAGAGTGAGAGACCATTTAAAGGTTTAGGAAACCTTTACAGGTGTTTTGAGTTAATTAGCTGATTAGAGTGTAACACCATGATTTACAATATTGAACATTTTTCACAATATTCTAATTTTCTGTGATACTGAGTTTTAGGTTTTCACTAGTTGTAAGCCATAATCATCAAAATTAAAAGAAAGAAATGCTGTGTGTAATGAATCTATATAATATATGAGTTTCACTTTTTGAATTGAATTACTGCAATAAATTAACTTTTTGATGATATTCTAATTTATTGGGATGCACCTGTACCTGACCTCTCCACTGATCCAACACTGTCCCATCTGCAGCATCCCTGCTGCTCTCACAGGACTCACTTATGTCAGTCAGATCCTGTTAGGAGAGATTGGGGGCATGATCAAGCCATGCTGTGTGTGTCTATGGACACACAGCCTATCTCTGGAATGTGCCTGTATGGGTGCCCCATCAGCACATGGCTGGCTGAGAGGGCATTTGGAAGAAGGAACAGAGAGCGCTGGTGGAGGAGGAGGTAAGGGACCATTCTGTGCAATATCAATGCACAGAGCAGGTAGATATATCATCTTTTTTAATGAATATAAAGAACAACCTTTACAATCACTTTAGGCACTGTGCAGATCTGATGATTGTGCCGGGCATCACAGTGGCTAACTTCTGCCTGGCAGTACTAAGGTCACTGGTTCGAATCCCAACCCTGGCACCACCTGCCTGGAGTTTGCATGTTCTCCATGACTGCGTGGGTTTCCTCCAGGTCTCCGGTTTCCTCCCACATTCCAAAGACACGCTGGTAGGTTAATTGGCTCCTGTCTAAATTGGCCCTAGTATGTATATGTATGAATGTGAGTTAGGGACAGGGGCGGACTGACCATTTGGAAACTCGGCACTGCCCGAGGGCCTGGGGTCAGTAGGGGGCCCCATGAGATGCCCCTGGTACCTTTTTTATAGGCTTTTTTGAGTTTGGGCAAGGACACAGGGGACCCATGATCCCCTATTGCCCGGGGGCCCCATGAGTTGTTAGTCCGCCCCTGGTTAGGGACTTTAGATTGTACGCTCCTTAAGGGTTAGGGACTGATGTGAGTGTACAATATATGTTTGTAAAGCGCTGCGTAAATTGACAGCGCTATATAAGTACCTGAAATAAATACATTGTGCGAAAACGTAGCATAATGATACTTGTTTTATTGTGATATAGCAGTGGCATTCCTCAGTTTTGTTCATACTAGCTCCTTTGTAGTACTCTGAACACTGAATTTTATTCTGTGTAATGATCTTTGCCATGTAAAAAAGTGTATATCGAGTCAAAACTTTTTTTCTGTTAGATGGGATAGAGTGGGGAAGGATTAGTGCCCCTCTTGTGTTTTAAAAGCCGTTTAGATCTTTATGGTCTGTTGGAGTGCTGCCAACACAACACATCTGACCAAATATAAGACTAGCACCATTTTTTACAATACAGTCCACTTCAACAAATAGTAGTGTCTTACCATGCATTGTGGTTTGCTGAACTGCAGGTGTGTTGGGTGCCATTAATAATGAGGACTCCCCAGTTTTAAAAAATAAATGGCACTACAACCATCTAATGCATATTACTGCACTGCGCAAGTGTAAATGGACTCCTACTGATATCTGGGGCTCTGTTGGAGAGATATTACATCACTTTCTGTCCTGGTTCTATCCGACAGGAAATGAAGGAGACTATCAAATAGAAATACAAGGAAAACAAATCTGTTTTCAGTGTACTGAGTTTTCAATGTTTTCAGAGAATGAAAAGGCTAGAACCCATGTCAGCTTTTGTTTGCTGACCTATTACTGTTGCAGATTTTTTCTCACTTCCTGTCTTTATTGTATTTGTCTTGTATTTATAAAATATATGATTTAAAATATAGTATTTTATTAAATATTTGTATAGCTGTTTGTCCATGAATGTAAACTTGTTCTGTGTGAATGGGAAAAAAAAATCAAATATTCTCAGGCTGTATTCTCTGCAGATCGAATGCGTGAATGTGAAAAATACTACATTATGACCACTAGATGGATCTGATGAGCTGTTACTCAGCACCATCTAGTGGTCATAATGTGGTATTGTCCATATTCACACAGAGAATATAGCCTAAGAACATTCAATTCTGCCCCATTTGCACAGATCAAATTTTCATGAAGTTTCAATGGATGAACAGATCTGCACATTTTTTATTAAAAATACACCACAAAGTGAAGGCAAATCTTTCTAAAAGAACACTGGATAGCAGCCAAAACTCAACAGGGGTGCTAGTCCTTGCTCACTGTAAAAAATAAAAACTAAAAGATTGTCTGGATATATATTTTAAATACGTACAGTATGTATTGCTCACAGCATAAAAGATATACCAAAATATATAAACACAATCCTGTATTGATAAAATAAGTAAACATTCTGTCATTGGCATTTTTCCTATAAGCAATTATCTGGAATAATACAATGGACAGCTAAGTACAAATATTAAATAATGTTTAGCTAGGTCAGCTTTTTCTTGTTAATGCTTTAAAGTGCCCAAGCAATATACGATTCCTACTGTAACCAAAAATGTTGATACATATCTAGCCTGCAATGCTATCAGAATTATGTGTAAAACAAATTGAGGTTGCCTGGGTCTCTGCCAGATTAGATTAAGATTTAATATCTTTCTGCAAAGAAGCAGGCATTCCAATTGCGAGTGATTACTTCAAGGAATAAGAGGCCTGCTTTAGAGATTTTATTTGAGTACACTGATCACTAAATAAATATAACTTTACATTATCATTGAGTTGGGATAATTTAATCTTTGCCCTGGTCACTTTCATCAGCGTGAATTGCAGAGATCAATAAAGATAAGCTGACCTCCCATAAAAGACGAAGCAGAATTCAGACGTCTTGCCCATCCCTCTCTCCGATAATCGCTAATATTTGTGGCAGTTCTGAAGGGTCTTAAAAATAAATGTTCTTTTTTAGCCAACACCCAGCCAAGAAATAATAAAACTTGCAATAAAAAAAATCCTTCACCCTAATGAGCATTGGCATTTTGTATTCTCCAAGATTACATTGCAAGGCAGCTGTGGCATATTAAATATTGAGCGCATTGGGCTTTGCCATGCTTCCTGCAGGGCAAGAGGCCAATAAAATTATCCATTGTGACAGTCTGGCAGAAGAGGGTTTTTTTCATATTGAAAAACATAGCATTGTGCAGAATGAGTTGGACGGATTGTTAAATTTCCTAACAGAGGAAGGAGGGCCCATACCTCGTGTAGCCATATCAGATAAAATAGTCTGCTTTGTTCCGCCATCTGATTGAATATAATAAAGGGATTCCAGATTCTTTCTTGTGTCATTCTTTCTGTCAAAATTAAGTAATAACTGTCCTGTATGGCAGAACAGGGGAAATAAATAATAAAGAACAGTTCACTGTGACTATGCCATTATTCAGATGATGCGGACTGGCAGCAACAAGGCATTACAGAATTGGCTCTTCATAGCCTTCAGCTGATCATGGGTGACAGTCTAATAGTGCATTTGTCAGGAGTCGAATGAGAAGATGCCACAAATAGATCACACATATATAATTGCTTTGAAAACAAATCTGTTAGTCCCATGAAATTGGATGTTGGATGGGCTTCACTGTGAGACCATTTTTTCCATTTTCTTATCCTCCATGGTTCCTTTTTATGAAAGTATAGCAACAAAAGATGTATTTGTTGGACATGCTGGCACTTATTCCTCTGTGTGTTATCAGCTTTTAGCACTCAATCCTAGACTGATTTTAATGATACATTGAAGATATGCCTTGTGAATTCAGGCTGACGAGTTCATATAAAGTTCAAAAGTTTTAGAATAATAATTAATATTGGTTTCATTTCTAGGAACGCATTATAGACTAAAATATAACACTGCTAATACTTTTCATGAGACTGTGCACCATATGACAGTCTACATTAGCAGTTACAGATTTTATCAAATGTGGCTTGGAAAGGAAAGGCAATGGCGAGGCAAGAAAAGGTGAGGCAAGGAAAAGCGAGAAAAGGCAGGGCAAGAAAAGGCAAGGCAAGGTCCAATAGAGCAGAAGGACAAATAGTATAATTATATTGCAGCTGCGAACCTTAAAGGCACCAGATCCTCACAAGGGCCCTAGAATTTTCAAAATGTAAAGAACAATTTAGGGTAGCACTTGCAGTAATCCAGAATGGCCCTTAACCAATCAATCTATCTATCTCTATGTCTTGCGAAGAAGCGCACTCCCATCCACTCTTGTGTCTAATGTCTTGTGTATAAAATTGACAACCTAATGGCAACATTTAGGCATCTCAATTCACCAGTATTCCAAAGGTCGTCTGTGTAAAGGACTTACAAATTCAATACTTTAGTCCATATAGCTTTTTAATAAAGTGCAAGTAGACAGAAAAAAAGTTAACATATAAAATTCTTCATATCAAAAAGCAACCCTTTAAGCCATCAAACAGGCTCTTTTACAATTGCTTGAAAAAAAGCCTGTTTAATGGTTTGAAACGTTGCTTTTTCATATGGATTATTTTATAGGATAACTTACTGCTTTCTGATTACACTTTAATAAAGAGCTATATGAACGGCAGTATTGAATTTATAAATCCTTTGTGCAGACTACCTTTGGAATACTGCATTTTTAAAAAATAAAACTTGGGAATGATATTGCTATTGTGGAACTCTGAATCCTAGGATCACGTCCCAAATAAGACTCAATTTGCACTGATTACCTATTGATGTCCTGTTTTCCTCCAACAATTCAAAAGTATACTGGTGGCATAAAAGTAACCTGCTAGTTTAACAAATATTGAAACTAAAATTGATGTCTTGCTTTTAAAGGGGCTTGCTACAGGACTATCATTCATGCTCTTGTTTTACTACTTAGTAAAGCAAACAATTATGCAGGTCATTGCTGAAAATTTACAGGATGACCATAACAACTTACTAAGTAGGATGTCAAAATTAAAGATGACCTTGGTACTTGAGTCCCTAAAGCCATTGCAACAGTGGGAGCTTCCATATTTTTTATTTTGACAGGTCCCCTTTAATTTTTGTTCACCCAGATTATATCCATCCATTGGTGTGTGTATTCTTTTTAAATGTGCTAGGAAAAGAAGGTAGAGAACCTAGAGCACATTTTTCTTGCCCATGTTGAAAATGGAAGCAAGGATCTTTTGAAAAAAATGCCATATCTTTGTAATATAAATATTCTGCTTTAGATCTACTTAGAAATATGTTTTCACTGAACACTTATAAGATTTCATGCTATTCAAGAAAACACATGAAAATGCATTTTAAAAATGATGGGTTTTTTTAAATCATTCTCTCTGAAAGCTTTGCTTGTTAAAATAATTCACTAACGGATGTGCTTTTTGCTTTAAGCAGTGACATTTGTTTAGGCTATCCACTTCCTCTATTCCTTATTAAAAGCCAAGTTACAACACCGTATTCATTATTTTCCTAATTAACCAGTCTTTTTCACAAGTCACATCCAGTAAAGCATTTGTAAGATTTTCTGCTACTCCATTAGTAAAGCACAATGTATTTAAATATTGTAGCATAAATGTGGAACCTTTTTAGAAGGTGAAGCATTATCGCATACTCTACTGCATGCTTTCAAGAGAAAAACTATTGCAATATTGGACACACACACAAAGCAAAGGTGCTAAAGGAATGTGTAGTCATTGGAGAAGAATAATAGAAAACTGACAATGAAGACCAAGTGGTCCATTTTGTTGCCCTATGAGCATATTAGGTCTTCAAGCAACTGTGGCCACACATGGTCAAATATTTGCAAGTGATGGAACAAATATAAACATCACTTGTGATGACTGAGCCTTGCAGCTGTACACGTCTGAACAATAATAAATGCTTCCCTGCTTGAAGGTACTCATCATCTCAGGCAGAGATTGTCCAATCCGTTGGAAAATTTGATCCTTTTACTACACATGTCACTTTATACTGTCAAATATGTCAAGCAAAAGTGATGATGGGTAGATCTCTCATTCTCTTTTATCCTACTAATATTTGGAGCAGATGTCCAATGAGTTTTTGATTTGTTGACAGTGATGTCTGCATTTTCATTATTCTTCCTAGATGGGAGTTTTTTGACAGCAGGTATGCACTAGTGCATTAACTTGATACTGGACTTGTACTTTAAGATCTGATTAGTGCAAACAGAATTTTTCAATAGATAAATAAACCAAACACCAGCCAGTGACTTAACTGTGGTTTGGTTTGTTTGGGCACTGATAAACCCCCTGAACAGCAAGCACATCTGAAGTTTTGAAAGAGTAGAAAATGAAGATCACCATTCACTAATTTGACATTAATTTGACATGTCAAGTTAGAAAAGGTCATGCCCTTTGTCTTTCAGACTAAACATTTGGATTATTCCTGTATGACTGGGTAGGGGTTCTTTTAACATAGTTAAAAAGAATCCCCAGATACAGAACAGGGTCTTATCATATTAAAAACCTTTACCAGTTGATGGTCCTTGATACATTTTTTCTTGACGCTGGGGGTTCGGTACTGGTTGTTTTTAGCACAAGATGTTCGATGGGCAAAATACATTGCAATTATACAGTTATATGTACTGAAAATACTTGTATAAGGTAGGGTGCTGCAGAAGATCAGTTCTTCATTCCTGGTAATGTAGCTAGTCATCTGTAATGAAAAGTAACAGAAAAAAAGGTTTAATAATAGATTTAATAATAGAAGTTAACTTGTAACTTGCTCTGAATGAGGAACTGAATTTAAAAGGTGAAAACTTAATAAAGTAAGAAACCTATTTCTGCTGATTTAAGTTCGCTGGATAATAATCTGCTGATAAAGCTTTTATAGTATTACATGTATAAAGGAAAGATAAACACTGTGATAAATCACTTCTTAGCTCCTTACCCAATAGAAGTCTGAGTACAGTTATGTTTCTACTCTTAATATTTTTTTTTACAAGGATGCAAGTTATCCAAAATGTTAGAATGATTTTAGTTCAGCTTACTACTATTGTATCTGTTTTCCAGGTTATAGGTATAGTGTAGATTTTGTAATAAGATGTTTCAAATTAAACTACCAGCAGATAATAGGTAGGCAAGTCATAAGCAATTGATTTACTTAAATCTATTAGTATGTCTCTTAATTTTGATGATGGACATAAGCATATTACCTTAGAGCCAACTAAAGCAAACAGCTAAATACAGAGTTAAACCATATAGGTGAACTATTTCATATCCCGAAGTATGTTTCATTTTGTTCTGCCTGCCTGCTATGATGATCCCCAACATACTTTGATTGCAAGTGACACAGCTATTCATTATAGCAGGCCTCTATAAGTTAAAAGGACCACATTGGTGGGATATTCCCTGTACATTTCCCTTTTTATGGGCCTACTTAAACACTGTTTAAAACATACAGTGTATATTTAATTTGTGGGCCTTACAAACAGCCATATTTGTATATAATTTGTTTTGAAGACGTAGTCCAAATCTGATGTCTATGCACTTCAACTTATTCAACAGAAAATATCCCCAAGCTAATAATATACAGTAGATTTATTTAGTAAACATACACATGCCTGATATTGTTTATCAGGAAATAAAGCACTTAAATAAGTAGGAAGAAATGTTGAAATTAGAGTGAGTGGGCATTAAATCATAACCAATGTTTATAAACTAAATCTGGAATGTGAATGGTTTATTCTCACTCAAATTAAACTATTTTCTATTTAACTTCAATGTGAAACAGCATAGCATTGCAGATGTGTCGTTTTCCAAAGGTCATTTCCTTTGCTATGTTTCCTGTGGAAGCATCTTCATATTTACTCAGTTGCAAAATTTGTACTTTTTTTTATATAGTATGTCCTTCTTAAATGTCCGCCAGGATCTATTTTGCATGAAAAGTCCTTCTAACACCTTCAGTGAAATCCCGACTCCGTCTCAGTTGAACAGAATGTCCTTATCACTCCCCCAAGTCACAGTGTTTTCTTCAGTTAGTCACGGGACTCCTGTAGCACTGCATATTATATTGCTGAAAAGCCCTCAGTAGTTGTACTAGCAGGAGTTTACAAGATAAAGCAGTAGCTGAGAATTTCCCCTTCTAAACTTAGGTTCATATTTCTGATAGCTGGCTGCAGAGCTTAATAGTGAGATGGTTATCATTTTATGAAGGCTTTTTTTGTTTTCGTGCCAAGCTTGGCTGGTAGAGATCATTATTTTTCTCCAAAATTTAGCTAATGGACTTTTAACACAATTTAAAGTTCTTTGGGGATAAATTACTCATGGACAACAGTAGTTCTGTCTCACGGTAACTTGAAGAAGCTTCAAAATGTAAAATAATGGCCGTGCTTAATAAAATGGAGCCACAGTATGAATAGAAATATAGCACAATGGATTTGGTTAATAGTTCATAACAGTGTCTAATATATAGTTATGTGCTTGAGAAATAACAGAAATGTAGCTTATTTTTACTGTAAATGAGTTTTACTGATTTAATTTTTTTACTACGGCAAGCAACCTGATCACATAATACCAAGAGAAGCACTACACCTATAAAAGTCATAGGTAACCAAAGCAACATATTTGAGAAGTAATATGAAAATAAGGGCACTATTATATTTTGTTAGAGTCTGCTTATTTTTATCAGCATTTTGCATTAACTTTTTATCCTACTGCAGTCTGAACATAGTATTATTCTAATAAGCTTATTATTTTTGTTTTTTTTTGTCAATTTCAATTAGGCTTTTAACCCATGTTATAGTAGACTAATTAAATTCAAACAAAATAAAAAGGTATAGTGGCTAAAAACACCGTTCTGGAAGGCATAAATTTATCAAAATGTCTGGAGAGAGACTCTGAGGGACCATCTGCCAACCAATCAGATTTAAATTTCACTTTGTATTTTTAAGTGCATGATTATATTGGTGGTTTTGTGTCCACACAAATAAATCAAAATTAAGCAGACTTGATTTCAATAAACCTAAATATAGTGTTTAAAGTCCCAAATAAAGTCCCAAATGAAAGTCCCAAAAAGATAATCTTTGCCGGTGATTTCACAATTCTTCGTGTCTCCAAACAATATTAGTGGTATAGTCCAAAAAAAATCTTCATATACCTCAAAGAAAAAATACTGAACATAGTGTGTTATCCCAAATATTATCATAAAGTGCCACAAGTGTTACATGCAAGCAAACTAAAGTGCCACAGCAACCGTGAAATAACAAAAAACATCTATGCCTTAATTATCAATCCACTGCACACAAATATCAGGAGTGCATAATTACCCTAAAGATAGTATCATAGGATCCATCATATAGATGAGATTATTTCCAGCCTTTTTTCATCAACCTTTCCAGCCACTTCCCACAGACATTAAAATATGATGAGATCAGCTTCCATACAGTGAAAATGGTTCCACAATAGCGCCCCTCCTCAGTGGCACCTAGGTATCATCACCATACCACTCTGGAGGAGAGACAAATCATCGGTGGAGGATTCCAAGACAAACACAAGCACATGTAGAGGATTCCAGGACAAACACAACCGCGTGTTCCAGGATCTAAGATGGCCACCACGACACTTCCGGAAGAGCGTTACTACGTCACCACGTCACATCCAGACTTTTCATCCCTGTTGAAAAAGTCTGAAAGAAAATATTTCTCTCACTGACCATCAATGTAAGAGGACATGTTCTCCACTGACAACTAGTGTAAGGGAACATGTAAAGATAGTATCATAGGATCCATCATATAGATGAGATTATTTCCAGCCTTTTTTCATCAACCTTTCCAGCCACTTCCCACAGACATTAAAATATGATGAGATCAGCTTCCATACAGTGAAAATGGTTCCACAATAGCGCCCCTCCTCAGTGGCACCTAGGTATCATCACCATACCACTCTGGAGGAGAGACAAACCATCGGTGGAGGATTCCAAGACAAACACAAGCGCATGTAGAGGATTCCAGGACAAACACAACCGCGTGTTCCAGGATCTAAGATGGCCACCACGGCACTTCCGGAAGAGCGTTACTACGTCACCACGTCACATCCAGACTTTTCATCCCTGTTGAAAAAGTCCGAAAGAAAATATTTCTCTCACTGACCATCAATGTAAGAGGACATGTTCTCCACTGACAACTAGTGTAAGGGAACATTATACTTATAACCAATGTAAGAAAGCACAAAACTTACTAAGTGTAAGTGACCACTTCACTAATGCAGGGAGGCTCTTCTTTCACTGGCCAAGAATATAAGAGACCTCTTCTCGCTCTTACCACCAATGTAAAAGTATACTACAATTTTCACTCTCTGCATTTGTCTTCCAGCTATTATTATTATTATATCATGATTAAATTTAGTTTATAATTTCTACGCGCTGCCCCACCCTAGGTAATTCACTGGTTATTTTTTAAGTTCTTTAAAGATGTTTATTAACTGTGCATACTGTTTTTAAATATGCTCCTTGAGCAACAAATAAGTTGTTCAAGATGTGATTAGGAAAGGGATCTAGTGTAGATTTCCAATAATTTTTGTGAGGCACTCACTCCACAGGTACTTGTAAATCTTAGTGTTAAAGAGAAGGCAGGATGCCAATAAACCATATAATAATGCTTTTGTAAATGAACTTATTTTAACTTAGTAACCAATACTGACTTAAATCATTTGGGATCTATAAACTGCTATTTTACAAAAACATTAGGTTTTTTTAGGTATTTCCTGGCATCCTGAATAATCCTAAATATTATTAGTGTGCTTTCTTCCTTTCTCTCTCTATCTATATAATACTCCAAGCCAACCACTAAAAACCCAGAGTATATACTTACTTTATATGTACATTATTTTTATAATTCTTCTCAGACAGTCTTGATATCTAGGTACCCCCTGCTAAACAGCACAGCCAGCTCATGGACTTTGCTGCGAACTACGGTTAACACAGCCTGCCGCAGGACCAATTCTAGTCTGCAAATGAATAGAAAGGGAGCAGGTGTATGCTGATGTCCTTCACTGTGTAACTTACAGCTCTATGCAAAAGGTAGACCCCTAATTAGTTCTGACTCTCCATCTCCCGGTCTAAGTGCTGTTCTGCAGAGGATTATAGTGGGCTTATAACAAAAAAAAAATCAGGTACTTATGTTAGTTCTATGTAATATATCGTTGATTAAAAATACACTCACAGCAAGATTAAATTATATTTCTAATATGTGTCTGAGTTCAGCTTTTTGCTTTGGTAAGAATGTCCCATTTACAGAGAGCTTATTTATATGTAGCCACACATTCTATTAGTTCTCTCCATTTATTATTAGAATTTCAGCAGAGGATAAGATATTTTGTGGTAAAGGGTGGTCATGGATTTTACTCATGTTATACAGTATATCTTAAATGTTCCCTGTGGCCCTCCATATGAATCTTTAATAACATCAGTGTATTTCAGTATCATTTGTATTCATCATATTTTAAAGTAACTGTTTGTCAAATATTTTAGACTGTAGACATGTGGTCACTGCAAAGGTTATCACATGTGCTGAATAAGCACTTTCTCGCAGCTCTGGCACAAGGGATGATAAAGGTTATTCCATGGTTTTTCAAAGTCCAAACATTTATTGCTGCACATTTCTATGATACCAGTTCTTTTAACTAGCAAAATGTATAATATGCTGATTTTCATTCAAACATAAATCAATACATTTGCAAAATGTGCCTATATTCATTTAGAATCAACATGATATTTATACAGTTAGGCATCGTTAGAAATCATCAGAACATTTGTATAAACTATGAATTGTGATTACGGCTTACATCTGAGTTTGGAAAATAAGAACTCTGGAGAAATGGAAAAAATTAAGTGAAAAAAGTGAAAATGTTGTTTGGTTGTAAAACACACATTTCTGAGTAATCATTTGCATAAAAAAATTATTTGGATTCTTTGTAAAAGTTACTTTGGGCTGGCCATAGACGGATTGAAATATTGATCCATGTATGGGCAGGCTGGTTGTGCTGAAGTCTTTCTTTCAATCAACGTCAGTGCAACCAGCCTGCTGGGGTTTTTGTTCGATCACTGCTGGCGGCTTTGTTCATTTTCCTTCTTAGCTTTACTGACAGATTGTGAAATGTGTGTTAAATGAGTGTTTGTACTAGCCAATCAGATTCCTTTGTATAGTGTTGTTTGTAAACTAATTGGCTTCAGTTTGCTTTCTAGAATAACTATATATACAATACAGATTTCTAAGCGAAAGCTATCTAGTATAGGTTAGAAAGCATCAGTATGTAAAACACAGTGTGTGATCCTCTGCAGTAAGACCATAGTCAATATCCATTTGGTCACTCTGTACAAGCATTTATTTTAAATCCCAAAGAGACTGACTTTGTTTAGTAACTTGGCCTATATGACTCCAGAGGCAAGTAACTATTTCTGTGTTCATATAAAGGAGAATGGACTTTTAGCCTGTGGCTGAATCTCAATGTGTGAAATGTATACACTCTATTAAAGGCTTGGGGTTATCAGATATTGAACAGGATCTATTCTCACTCCATTCTATGTCCATCTTTAATCAGATGTTAGGATGCCGAAGCGGGTCACAGCCATGCCACAGCCTCAGGGTTGATGTGTGATGGGGAAGAAATGTCTAATACTGTATTGAAAGAGAAATACTATTCCTTGGAGGACTGATCATTCTCTGACCTTGTGCCATACATTATGACTGCTAATGGAAGCTAGTGTGTATGGATGTTTCAAATAAATCCCTTTATTACACCAGTTTGAGAGGCCATGTATGCGACAACCTGGAAAGTGAAAAAGCAATATGGCAATCTGCAGTCTTTTGTAGGCATAGCAGTATAAAACGTTTACATTTACTAATGTGCAATTATAGGAGGACCTTTGACACATTAGAAATATAATTTCTGTGGATCCTAAATTGATTTTAAAGGGAGGGGAAGTAGCACAGGAGTGCTTGTTCATGGATTTATGGGGTCATGCATCCAGTGTTGGGTAAGTCCTGCCATTTGCAGGAAGGATAGAGGTGAACAAAGGTGTCTGCAGCTGAAGAGGTGGGCATTTGTTTGGAAAATGGAGCACGGCACTTTATTGTATTTGGGGCACTAGGTACAAGGGAACCCCTTAATATGTTGTAATACAAATAATGATTGTTTTTACAATGTTATTATTACTTTTTTGCTGCTTTAATGCATGCCTAGTGCAAAATAAATCCTGCACATAAAATGGTAATCAAGACCTGAAATGAAAAAGTGATGTTTTGCTATATTAAAGGGTTGATCTAGAAATTTTATTTTTGTCTAAGCAGTATCCTGAAAAAGTACATTTTATATTGATTTCCTTTCAGTGCACTTATAGTGCATCTTTAAAGTATTCAGGCCCCTTCATTTTTTTAAATTTTGTTATATGTAGCCTGATATTACAGTTGTTTAAATTATTTTTTTTTGCAATCTACACGCAGTACCCCATAATGACATAGGGAAAACAGAATTTTAAAAATGTTTGTGAATATATTAAAAAGATAAAAAAAAATGCAATATCACATGTACCTAAGTATTCAGACCCTTCACTCTTTGCACTTTGTTGAAGCACCTTTGGCAGCAATTACAGCCTCAAGTCTTTTTAAATATAACATGACAAAATTTGCACATCTGGATTGGGGATTTTCTTCCATTCTTCTTGCATTCTTCTTCCTCTCAAGCTCAGTCAGATTGGATGGGGATTGTTGGTTTCTCCAGAGATGTTCAATAGGGTTCAAATCAGGGCTCTGGCTGGGCAACTTTGGGACATTCACAGAGTTGTCCCTAAGCCACCTCTGCATTGTTTTTACTGTGTGCTTAGGATCGTTGTCATGTTGGAAGGTGAACCTTTGTCCCAGTCTGAGGTCCTGAGCACTGTGAAACAGGTTTCCATTGAAGATATTTCTGCGCTTTGCTCTATTGAACTTTCCCTCAACCATGACCAGTCTCCCGGTTCCTGCTGCTGAAAAACACCCCCACAGCTTGATACTGTCACCACTATGCTTCACTATTGGGATGCTATTGGGCAGGTGATGAGCGATGCCTGATTTCCTCCAGACATAACATTTAGAATTGAGGCCAACCAATTCAATCTTGGTTTCATCGGACCAGAGAATCTTGTTTCCCACAGTCTGAGAGTCCTTCAGGTGCTTTTTTGCAAACTCCAAGCTGACTTTCATGTTTTTCAATGAGCAGAGACTTCCGTCTAGCCACTCTTCCATAAAGTCCAGATCAGAGGAGGGCTGCAGTGATGGTTGTCCTTCTGGAACTTTGTCCCATCTTCATACAGGATCTCTGGAGCTCAATCAGATAGACCATTGGGTTCTTGGTCGCCTCTCTTAATAAGGTTCTTCTCTTCCAATTGCTCAGTTTGGCTGGGCAACCAGCTCTTAGAGGAGTCCTGGTTGTGCCAAGCTTCTTCCATGTGAGAATTATGGAGGCTACTTGAGAAACTTCAGTGAAGCAGAAATTTTTTGTAGCATTCCCCAGATCTGTTTCTTGCAATAATCCAGTCTCTAAGCTCTGCAGGCAACTGCTTTGACCTCATGGCTTTTGCTATGATACAGTATGCAAATGTAAAAGTGAAAGGGGTCTGAATACTTTATGAATGCACTGTGAGTACTAATGTGGCTACAGTTTCATAGCTGTGCTGCAGTGTGAGAAACCAAGGTACTGTTGCCTCTGCTAGTCTCATGAGATTCACCATGCTCCTTGCTGTACTGCATGAATACATTCACTTCTACTTTATACATTCTTTAGATCTGTACTTTTTGCACCTTTTCTGCTGCTGCTGGTTCTGCTGCTTCCTTAGTCCTCCATCAGTGATCAGATCACCAATCATCAGGGGCAGCTGTGACATGAGGAAGCAATGCCCTGCTCCTCTACCAAGATGGCCACATCCACAGAGATAGTTTATACTCATTTCTATGTTTCTAGCCATAAAACAAGCATTTCTCTACTCATGCCAACATTTGTTTAATGACATTTTTAATTACAAAAGCATCCCACACATTATTAAAGATGTACTAAACTCTGGAAGCTGTGCCTTCCAAAAAAAGGCAGGCAGAGGGCAAAAAACCAGTCAACAGCATTGCTTGTACTTTCTATGCAACTGATCTATCCCCTTTACTGACTTACCGTACCTTGTTCTGCACTGTACCTCTGTGTGGAGGAAGCTATCTTTTTATAGGCAGTGTTTTGCTTTGTCATGTCACACAATAGTGACAGTAATAAATCCCACTTCACATCTCCTGACTCTAGTAGCCAAAGGCAGCAGGGCTTTAGATAGCACACTGCAGATATCTAACTATGAATCTGTATGCCCAGGGTGCCTAGGCGCCTTCACAAACCAAGAAGCGCACTGCTATTTTTCAAGAGGAAGTACAGAAAGGTACATTTTTATTTGTGCTGCTTCAGCACGACACACATCTCTTGATATTCCCTATATCCTAGCTAATCTTCACTTTTTGAGTGCAGCTCCACTTTTAGGATAGACAAACAGAAACTTCCATAGGGTTACCTCCATTTTTGTTCAGCCTCACAAACCAGGTGATCTAGATGGTGCTAAAATTACCAAGGCGACAACCAAAAAATTAAGCCATATTGCTTTCTTTGACAGAAGTTTTTTTTTTTTAATGTTAAAATGTTAATGTAATACTCTTCTTACACATCTCCATATATTTAGGCATAATGATATACATAAAAGTATTATTTTAGTTATATCATTACTATTACAATTTTTTCTATTTAAAGTAAATCTAAAGGCAAAACTTTTTTTTTTTTTTTAATTTAGATTAGAGTAAGGGGAGGGGGCTTAAAGCTGCTGTCAGTTTTATTTTTCCATATAATGATTCCCCTTACTTCCTGTCCTGTAGACTCAACAGGAAGTGATAGTATATCTTTCTAATGTCATCTCCACTTAAGTTATCAAGGGAACAGGTGTCTGCTTTGGAAGATTTCCTTTCTATTCCCATTCTTGCGGCAGCTCAAAATTTTCGATCAAACACAAGCAAAGAGGGTGCACTGGCCAAGTGCATTATCCCAGAGGAATTTATTTCAAATTAATATAAACATAAATGTACTCACAAACCAAGGTTTGGAACAGCTAAATGGAAATAGTATATCCACAGACACAATGGAGGTTAGGACCAAGATGGATGAACACGCCAGGTCAAGGGCAAGCCATCTTCCCCAGAGCCCAAGGGCTTTCCCTTGAAATGCGTAAGCCAGCATGGATAACTAGATGGTGTTCACCATCCTGGCCCTACCCGTCATTGTGTCTGTGGATATACTATTTTCCATTTAGCTGTTTCAAAACCTTGGTTTGTGAATACATTTATGTTTTTATTCATTTGAAATAAATGACCTTGGGATAATGCACTAGGCCAGTGTGCCCTCTTTTCTAGTGTTTCTCTACAGGAAATTCCCCGGCCAGTGGAGAGCATCAAAAGCCACCCAGATCCCTTGGGTTGCGTTTCAAGTATCTACACACATTGGTTGACAGGAATCCTCCACACTCATGCGCAGGCAATTTTGGGTTAGTACATTGTCAGTGACATTGGCGATCAAGATATTTCGAGAGGATGATCTCAAATTATTTACAGCAGTAAACACCTGACAATGGTTCTAAAAGAAAAAGTTTTTTTCCTTTTAGTTATATTTTAATATAGATTTCTTCACAACCATTGCAGCTATTGATAACTGTGAAAAAGGCAAAATTCTTTGAAGTATAATGTTTTGCACAATTTTAATCTTTCTTCAGAACCCTGCTCAGCACAGGCAAAGCAGTTAATAAGTGGAAAGATAAAAGGTGATTGTGGTTGTAAAACCAGCAGCACCTGCTCATACTAATTTCACAAGGTAATGCTCAGGGATTTCTTAATCTTAATGTGAATTAAAGTGTACGTGTAACTCACAGTTACCTCAACCACAGGGGCTGTAGTGTATCTCAATCTTCCTGAAAAGATGCATATAAAAATTAGGTCTGCAGTTATTCATTTTAAATTGAAGTTGAAGCATCACTCACTGTGTTCCATTTTGCGAGAATTTGCTTTATATTTCCAACAAATGTAATAGATACTATATTTTACTGTCTGAAGCTAGCAGTTATTTACTCATTTTATTTGGAAAAGGAGTAAAATTCATTCTGAGCAGACATGAAATGTCTCATCCGGTGCTGTACGAAGGTGTACTGTGAATGATTAGAAAAAAATGGGACCTGAAAAAACTGTTTAGCAATGATGGACAGATTTTATGAAAAAAGTTTCTAATTCCATACCTAAATGTTATATACAATAACAGAGCCTATAACTTGTACGTGTCTCTTGAATAACAGGAATGATGCGATCACAACACCAAGGTGGCCACAGTAGAAGCAATTCACATCTTGCATGTGAACCAGCAATATTTTAACATAATTTGTATATAACTAGTCTCTGTGGTTCACACAAGTAATACACCAATTTTCTGCCTTCAATACTTCTCTGGAATTTGCCACATTTACTTAAATAAAATGGCAATTTGAATAACTATTCTTTTTCATATAAGATCTTATATGTTGATACGTATTTTTCTGTAATTTATCCAGGGAACAGGATATATGATTTACTCTCCCACATTGCCTTAGATTAGTTTCCCACTCAAAAGGTTTTTTTCTCTAATGAATTCTTTGCATTAAGGTAAAAAAAAATTCCAATACCTGTGTATCACTACCCCCTTAGGAGCCGCTAAAGATTAGGGTCCCCCTATAGTCCTACACAGCCAGGCAACACACATTTTCCACAGACTTGCATTTCAGAGACAGTAAACAGTCCTTGAACTTGGTTTTTAAGTTTTATTAGAGGTATTGAACTTGGATGAGGTAAGGTGTGTATAAGATGCCCAAGAAAACTGCAAGCTGAGGACAGAGTCCTGGCAACTATACACAAGTCTTTGCACAGGAAAACTCTTTTGGGAGAGCTCTCCAGCCTCCCCTGGTGTACCATCACAGACCTTTTCTTATCCAACTGCATGAGGGAATCCATGGGCAAGGGGATCCAGTGCCTGCCACAGTAAGTTGAACAGTCCCGGGTAAGGAGCTAATCAGGTTTCACACTAGAGTCCTCTTTTCCCCTTAACTGGCCCAGGGGGTGTAGGATTACTCACTCAGTCTTTTTCCTTTGAGCTGGTTTAGGTAGGTGACTGCCTTCAGGCTTTCTACTGGGTTGGCTCCTTTCCTGGCTCCATAAGTAGTCCTCCCTCCAGGAACTGGTGAGGTTGAGTGATCCTTCTCTACAAAACCCTGCCTGTAGGTAGGTCTCTGCCCACTGCATCTCAGCCTTCTCTACATCTTCCACCTGAACTCTCCTGCTGAGCAGGCTCAGTCACACTTAAAGGCTGCCCTGGCCCCATGTCAAGCCTCCTGCTTGGAAATTGGCCAGAGTCCTCTAAGTGTGCAGTCAAGCCCCTCCTTACGCCCGCCCACTGCTTCTAGAGCCTTCTCTAGACTTCTAGAGCAGGGGGAGATATCAGGGAACTGACCTGAAGAGCCTCTCAGCCCTTACTTCTACTTACTGCTACTCAGCTTTTCTAACTAAAACATAGCATCTAGCTCCCCCTGGCTATCTAGTGGAGCGCTACACCTGCGCCTCCATCCCTAAACACTTACCTGAATCTTCTAATGCTCCAGCACTGTCCTGGCTGGAGTGCCTCTGCTCCCTTTTCCTGGCCTCACAGGAGACACTGATTGCAACGGGAGCCTTAGGCTCATGCTACTGTCAGTAAAATCCTGTGAATAGGATGCGAGGGGCATTGCTGAGCTCAGCAACCTGCACATGTGGGATATTCTTCTTTACAGTTAAACTGGAACTTCACTCTCACTTAATCAACATTGACTATTTGAATCCTTGTGCTGCTAACGTTAGTAAATAGATAGGAAAGTATATTATACTTACTTGCTTTAAACTTTTTTTTCTTCAGTTACTTTCTGGTTTCCATGCCTAGGCAAATGATTTTTGTACATCCCAGGAGTCTTCAGGAGGTGAGGGGCGGTTCTCAGCTAAGCAAATGCCTGAGCTAGGGGTAGATGGATTCCAGGAAGTAAATGCTACATGAATTATCTGCCCTTACTTAAGATGGGAACTGCCAGAAATGCCAGGGGATGTTTTTGAAAATTATTTCTGAGTATACTAAAGCATGGAGACATGGATGGATGGGGGCATTTTCTTTAAATATTTACAATGAATTAAATAGCATTTTTGGTTTGTGGGGCTCCAATGCATTGTAGTTCCACTTTAAACAATGTACTTAAAGCTGTAGGGATAAAATATGTTTTTTAGCCGAACTTCAGCTTTAGCAGTAGTGTTTAGGTTCTTGCTTGTGAGTACAAATTGCATTAAACAATCCTTCCAATTTTTTGCTACCTCTGAACTGACAAAAAGCCACAAGGCTTCATCAATCTCAGAGAATGATGAATAAGGAGAGGAGACTAAGAAATACTTCCTCCTGCCCCGGGGCGGACTGACCATTTGGAAACTCGGGCACTGCCCGAGGGCCCGGGGTCAGCAGGGGCCCCCGTGAGATGCCCCTGGTACCTTTTTCATAGGCTTTTTTGAGTTTGGTCAAGGACACAGGGGCCCCAAGATCCCCTATTGCCTGGGGGCCTAATGAGTTGTCCGTCCGCCCCTGCTTCTGCCTGCAACAAACACATGAAATCACTCTGCCAAGATGCTCCACCCAGATCTAGCACAGTCATTTGACTGTAAAACAAGGACTGCCTTTTATTAATAAAAGACACTTTTTTAATACGTATACTGTTGCGGTACATCATGACATGTCAGCAATTAATTCTTGCAGTTCTGCAATACAAAGCTACTGATGGGTCAATTTTAAAGGAATCTGTCATCAAAATAGCACTTGTACAAGCAGCAAGTAATTTCAATAAAGTTACTTATTTCCCCCTAGATTGCCAGTACCTGCATTGGTGTTATAACTGATGCAACTATGCAAATTGGACACAGAAAGGACGGGAAGTTGCAGTGTAACAAAATCTGTGAAAATATGAGTCCTTCCTGATGCTCCTTGTGCTGTTTCAGGATCTGACTTTAGATTAGTGATGAAGGTTGAACTAAAGCACCTGATAGATTATGCAATTTTCTTTCCTTCTACCATGGGTGGAAAGATAGAAAATTGCTTGATTCTTCCATCAACACAGTCAGTGGGGGAATCCCTCCCGCAGCACTGTTGTGTTACGCCAGCAGGTAGCCAATAGCCAGAAGCATTGATTATTGGGGAAAAAAAAGACAGGCTGGTTTTACACAAGTCAATTGATAGATCTATTGATAGACAACCAGGATGCTCACAGATGGATCAAAATTTAGCCAGTCCCTGCTGAATGAGCCAAATTTAAATTCATGTATGGCCAGCTTTAGGCTGTAAAGGCTTTTGTGTATAAGAATCTTCCACAGAATCTCACAGGAAACTGGATAAGCCATTCTCTCTATGCTTTATATTATTATTATTATTATACAGTATTTATAAAGCGCCAATAGTTCGCTCAGCGCTGTACATTACAAAGGGGGACAGAACATGTGACAGAACAATACCAATACAATGCAGAACATGAGGGGATTGAGGGCCCTGCTCTTTCGAGCTTACAATCTAGGAGGGACGGGATAGTGGTACAGGAGGAGATAGCTGTGGGGGATGGAGTGGTAGGAAGAGTGGAGGAGGTCGGTCAAGTTAGCAGGGGGTAGGGTAGGCTTCCCTGAAGAGATGGGTTTTCAGGGTGTGCCTAAAGGAGAGGAGAGTAGGTGATAATCTGATGGGTTGGGGCAGGGAGTTCCAGAGGATGGGTGACACCCTGGAGAAGTCCTGGAGGCGGGCATGGGAGGAGGAGACCAGGGAACTAGAGAGAAGGAGGTCTTGTGAGGAGCGGAGTGTGCGTGCTGGGCGGTACTTGGATATTAGGTCAGTGATGTAGTATGGGGCAGTATGGTGGACAGCTTTGTACGTCAGTGTTAGGATTTTAAATTTGATCCGTTGCGCAATCGGAAGCCAGTGGAGGGATTGGCAGAGGGGGGTGGCGGAAACGGAGCGGTTGGAAAGGTGAATGAGTCTGGCAGCCGTATTCAGGATCGTCTGAAGCGGGGATAGCCAGCGACGAGGCAGGCCAGTGAGGAGGGAGTTGCAGTAGTCGAGTCGTGATACGATGAGGGAGTGGATGAGCTGTTTAGTGGTTTAGTGGTATATGGAATGCACAGGGGTGGACTGACAACTCATGGGGCCCCCCGGCAATAGGGGATCATGGGGCCCCTGTGTCCTTGCCCAAACTCAAAAAAGCCTATGAAAAAGGTACCAAGGGCATCTCATGGGGCCCCCTGCTGACTCCGGGCCTTCGGGCAGTGCCCAAGTTTCCAAATGGTCAGTCCGCCCCTGGGAATACATTAAAAATCCACTGGTCTCAACCATTTTGAATAATTATTTGTTGTACCCTGTGACGGGAGCGACTTTTGGGATGGGGGACCCCTGTATCATCTCCCCAAATCATTATGTTTAACCCACCCTGTGCCTGTTTAAGGGTACAGGGTGTACATGTGAATGTCCCAGTATTGTGTATTTGTGTGTTGTCCTTTGTCTAGCCCACATGGCTGTCCCTTGTCTGTTTGCCATGTGCTACCCCCCATTGTGCTGTGTCTTCCTGTCCAGTCAACTGTTATGGGATGTACTGTTTGTGTATTGGTGTGGGGGTTGGTCAATGTCATTTGCCATGTGTTTCATCCCATTGTTCTGTGTCTTGGGTTGGTCGGGGTGGTTCCCTGTAGCCCTTCCCACTGATAGGGCGGGCTGATGATGTATTTCCTGTTCCTGGTTGTGTTTCCCCGCCCTCTGTATATATTCTGTGTTTTGTGTTAAAATAAAGAATTGGTTTCCTGTATTAAGAAGAGCTCGGTGCTGTCTTTTTCCTGGGGGATTTCAGGGTGTGGTCCGTGGATGGTGTTCGGACAGGGGAAGCTGCGGGATAACGGAATATACCCAAGTGCGGTCGGGTACCGGTTCCGTTACATTGGTGGCAAGCGGTGGGATTGTGCTTCCAACTGTAAACACATCCAAACCACCACCGGGATTCAAGAGCAGGAAAGGAGACGTCAGTCACCCCAGTGGAGATATGGACCTGGCATCAGAGTTCCCAGGGCTGCTACAGACTGTTCTTGCAACATACCTCAGGACTGTGTCTACGGATCAGTACCTGGAGCTCAGGCAGCGGATTTGGGAGGTGCTTTGGAGAGGAGCGGTCCAGGCTGCTAGTATGGACAAAGGCAAGTGGTATCCAACCCCAGAGGAGAGGCCCAGGGACCATCGGAATTTACGGATGCCATTCCTGGGAGAGCAACCCCAGGAGCAATGGGTGACTGAGTTGGACAGGCTGGTCCAGCAGGAAATACAACTGGACAATAGATATCGGGCTCTGCGGTGGTAAGCAGAGCAGGAGTATTTAGGGGAGGCAACAGAATGCTTTCCTGAGGGACATGACTTTGGTGGGCCTGGATTGCTGTGGGAGAGCCTTACAAATCTTTTTGTGTTTGGCGATAGAGGAGAACCTACTCTGGAGGAGTTGCGGGAAGGCAGAAAGTCTATGTTTGGTCTCAGAGGGGTCTCAGAGCTTGAGCCAGATCTGCAATACCTGCTGATGGAAGAACTGCACCTGGAAAAGGCATACAGGCAGCTGCTAGGACATGTTCGGCAGCATGCCCAAGAGTCATCAGTGGAAATTCCAGAGACTGGGGATCTGATAGACCTCTCAGCTGAGGAGGAACCAGCAGTAGACCTGGCAACAGGGCCAAACAGTACTGAACTCTGCCCAGCACTGATAATGTCTCCTGAGTTCCACGGACAGGAGATGGTGAGCCCCGATCCCCAAACCCCAGTTCCAGAGGCTGGGGGTTTGATTGATTTTTTTTCTGAGGAGGAACCAGCCGGGGAGCCACCAGCTGAAGCGCTGACAACCGGACAGAGGGTCCAGGACCTCTGCCCCACACCTGTGGTAGTTTCAGAGGCCCAGGGTGAGAAGGGAGAGGAGGTTGTTGTCCTCCCTCCCCCACAGTCAGCCAAAGTGGAGGATACTCTTTTCCCTCCCAAGCCAGGATCTGTGCACCAGGGGGACAGTGACAGCGGAATTCCATCCCAGCAGCAGATCCACAGTCTGGGAGTGGAGGAAGTCGGCCTCCCTTCCCTACAGTTAGCCGGAGCAGATGTGGGGTCCCCAGCAGAAGTGCTGGCACCAGGGCAGAGCGCCGCTGGCCTCTGCCTAGCAACTACAGTCACCACCTGGATACCTCAGGGATGCTGGGCAGTCGGCCCATATCCCCCACAGCATGATGGAGCTGGCCCTGCCACCCTGTCTTCTCCCCAGTGGCTGAGAGGACTTCAGGGAGAAGGACCAGTCCGTACTTCTCCCCAGCGGCGGGTATGTTCTACGGGAGAGGCAGAGGTTGGCTGGGTGAGTAACGCTTGGTGTGGGACAATTTGCATTGGGTACTGTGTGGGTGCTGGCATTGGGGGACTGGAGGTGCGGACTAACTTCAGAGTACATCCGTCTGGGATCTACTCCTGTGTTAGTCTCCTGCCGAAAGGGGAGATATGTGACGGGAGCGACTTTTGGGGGTGGGGGGACCCCTGTATCATCTCCCCAAATCATTATGTTTAACCCACCCTGTGCCTGTTTAAGGGTACAGGGTGTACATGTGAATGTCCCAGTATTGTGTATTTGTGTGTTGTCCTTTGTCTAGGCCACATGGCTGTCCCTTGTCTGTTTGCCATGTGCTACCCCCCATTGTGCTGTGTCTTCCTGTCCAGTCAACTGTTATGGGATGTACTGTTTGTGTGGTCGGGTCGGGTACCGGTTCCGTTACATACCCAGATACAGAACCTAGCAATATGTCATTGCAATAGAGATGAATATGACTGCTGACATTGCATTGCTCATTACTTTGTGTAAATAGCTTATATTTATGCTTATGAGCATCTCCCTATAAATTCAGATCAGCTCATGGGGGAGATCTCTGATGGGGGGCACAGTCTCTGATGGGGGTGCTGCTTCTGACGGAGTGCGGTTTCGAAAGAGTGCGAAGCAGTTAAACACAGCAGTCTAATTATGCCTTCTCTACTTTCACAGGTAAATGCACCTCTCCTGCCTCTGCTCCTAACTCAAACGCATTGACTCCTGCTGTTTTCCCCCTGGGTAAATGCACCTCTCCTGCCTCTGCTCCTAACTCAAACGCATTGACTCCTGCTGTTTTCCCCCTGGGTAAATGCACCTCTCCTGCCTCTGCTCCTAACTCAAACGCATTGACTCCTGCTGTTTTCCCCCTGGGTAAATGCACCTCTCCTGCCTCTGCTCCTAACTCAAACGCATTGACTCCTGCTGTTTTCCCCCTGGGTAAATGCACCTCTCCTGCCTCTGCTCCTAACTCAAAATCGCTTTCACTCCTGTTATATTCAGAACAAATGGTGTATTTTATATTTGTGTGTATGTTGAGCAGTCCTCACCTTCAGTTGCACCCAGTTTACGACTGTAGCCTGGTTCCTATGAGACATCCCCCAACATTCATGTGAGCCTTATCAGCTTCTAATTGGGGTGGAGTTGAATGCTCATTTGAGCATCTCCCTATAAATTCAGATCAGCTCATGGGGGAGATCTCTGATGGGGGGCACAGTCTCTGATGGGGGTGCTGCTTCTGACGGAGTGCGGTTTCGAAAGAGTGCGAAGCAGTTAAACACAGCAGTTGAACTAAAGCAGGAGAAAGGCAGGAGAAAGACACAACAACAGCAAGAAACTCTACTGCATGCTGGACAGACTGCAAGCAAACACCCTGGGAAACATCTCTTACATGCCTGACTCCCACTCTGTGTACTTTTATATAATACACTCCTCCTCTTCATACTACTATCCTCTGTTCCCAAATCTCATTTCTTTACCCCTCTGCTCCACCCCAAAACTTGCACATCTCCCCCTCATTGCTATCATCTCCCTACTACTGCTCTCATCACCCCCCACAATGCCTCTTCTACTCCTTCTCATTTTCCTCTCCTCCATTCCCAAAATCCATTCACTATATCCCTCTGCTCCTCCTAAACATTTGTACATTGTGTCCTCACTGCTTCCTTCGCCCCTCTATGGCACCCACCACCTCCTCCTATTATTCCACTCTCCCACTGACCCCAACACCTCCACTAGGAGTTTCTCACGCTCCTGCACATCCCGTTCCCATGCCACCTTTCTCACCCTTCTCCTCCTCCTAGCCGCGGGAGACATCTCCCCGAATCCTGGCCCTCCACCACCTCCCTCACCCGCACAACACCCTCCCGCCGCCATGTCCTACCGCAACCTAGTATCTGTCCCCCTGCTCCCTAAAATCTCCCCCCCGTTTTCATGTGCACTCCTGAACGCCCGATCGGTGTGCAACAAGCTTACCGCCATCCACGACCTCTTTGTTTCCCGCTCCCTCAACCTCCTGGCGATCACGGAAACCTGGATCCAGCCCACTGACTCTACCTCCCCTGCTGCACTCTCCTATGGAGGTCTCACCTGGACCCACTCACCCAGACCTAACGGTCGTAAAGGTGGTGGGGTTGGTCTGCTCCTGTCACCGCGGAGCACCTTCCGAGTCCTCCCAAACCCCCCCTCCCTATCCTTCTCCTCCTTCGAGGCCCACTGCGTCTGACTATTCTCCCCAACCCCCCTGAAGATTGCTGTGATATACCGGCCTCCTGGATCCATACCCCGCTTCCTGGAAGACTTCTCCTCCTGGCTACCCTTCTTCCTCTCCTCTGAGCTACCCACCATCATTCTTGGGGATTTCAACATCCCTGTCAACCTTGACAACCCGGACACAGCCCGTCTCCTCCACTTAACCTCCTCCTTTGCACTTGCACAGTGCATACAATCCACCACCCACTCCAACGGTAATATCCTTGATCTTGTCTTCTCCAACCGCTGCGCTCCCCACAACCTCACTAACACCCCCTTCCCTCTCTCTGACCACAACCTGATCACCTTCTCTATCTCCTCGTCCTCCAACGCCTACCCCTCCAAATGTCACACTACTACCAGCCGTAACCTCCGCAACCTTAACCCTGCCCCCCTCCACTCTGCAGCTGATCAACTCCACGACCGCATCCTCCCCCTGTCCTGCCCCGACTTGGCTATGACTGCCTACAACAACGCGCTGTCAGCAGCCCTTGACTCACTAGCGCCTTTAACCACACGCAACATCAGACTCCGACCGCTCCAGCCCTGGCAGACTGATCACACCAAAACCCTCAAACGACGCAGTCGTGCCCTGGAGCGACTATGGCGCAAAACAAAATCCCAACAAGCTTTCACCTGCTACAAATCTGCCTTCCGCACCTACACCTCCTCCCTCCACGCAGCCAAACAAGCCTACTTCCTGACCCTCATCAAGGCCCTCTCCTCCAATCCTCGCCGACTCTTCTCCACCTTCAACTCTCTACTCTCTCCACCCCCACCTCCACCCAGCACCTCGCTCACCGCCCTTGAGATTGCCAATCACTTCAAAAACAAGATTGACACAATTCGCAAGGACATTGCCGCAACTCACACGCCCTCTCAACCCGTCCCCTCTCACACAGCTACCCCCTCATCCCCCCTCCCCCTCGACATTACCCGCAGGGACTTCGTCACTGCTCAAACTCCCTCCGACCCCGTTCCCCCTCACTCAGCTACCCCCTCATCACCCCTCTCCCACGGCCCCACCACTGCTCTGACCTCCACTCCCACCCCACCCTACATTCCTCATACTGAAGCTCCCCCAACACTCCACACCTTTGACCTTACTACCATTGAGGAAGTCTCCAAGATCCTCTCTGATGCCCGCCTCACCACCTGCCCCCTCGACCCTATCCCCTCACAATTCCTACGACCTCCCTCCCCCTCCATCCTACGCTCCCTCACCCACATCTTTAATCTCTCCCTCTCCTCCGGCACTTTCCCCTCCCCACTGAAGCATGCACACATCACCCCCATACTTAAAAAGCCCTCCCTGGACCCCAATGACCCGAACAACCTCAGACCCATCTCCCTGCTCCCACTTACATCTAAACTCCTCGAGCGTCTCGTCTACACCCGCCTATGCTCTCACCTCAACGACAACAACCTCCTCGATCCCCTACAGTCTGGCTTCCGCCCCCTACACTCCACCGAAACCGCCTTACTCAAACTCTCCAACGACCTTCTAACCGCCAAAGCTAATGGCCACTATTCAGTGCTCCTACTCCTTGACCTCTCTGCGGCCTTTGACACAGTTGACCACCCCCTCCTCCTCAAAATACTACACTCCCTCGGCCTCAGAGATTCTGCTCTCTCCTGGCTCTCATCCTACCTGTCACAACGCTCTTTCAGCGTTACCTATAATGCTACCACCTCCCCCTCACTCCCCCTCTCTGTTGGGGTCCCTCAAGGCTCTGTCCTTGGGCCCCTTCTCTTCTCCATCTACACCTCCTCCCTTGGCCAACTCATACACTCTCACGGCTTCAACTACCACCTCTATGCCGACGACACACAAATCTATCTCTCAACCCCCCACCTCACCCCTTCGGTCTCTGCCCAAATCACACACCTACTGAGCGACATATCAGATTGGATGTCGCTCCACTTCCTTAAACTGAATCTCTCCAAAACCGAGCTCCTTGTCTTCCCCCCAGCCCGAACCCCACCCCCCATTGACTTCTACATCACATCCAACAACGCCAATATCAAACCCGCTCTGCAGGCCAGAGTACTTGGTGTCATTCTGGACTCCAACCTATCCTTCCAGCCCCAAGTCCAATCTTTAACAAACTCGTGCAGACTCCACCTCCGCAACATCGCCAAAATCCGCACGTTCCTAACCCCAGAAACCACTAAACAGCTCATCCACTCCCTCATCATATCACGACTCGACTACTGCAACTCCCTCCTCACTGGCCTGCCTCGCCGCTGGCTATCCCCGCTTCAGTCGATCCTGAATACGGCTGCCAGACTCATTCACCTTTCCAACCGCTCCATTTCCGCCACCCCCCTCTGCCAATCCCTCCACTGGCTTCCGATTGCGCAACGGATCAAATTTAAAATCCTAACACTGACGTACAAAGCTGTCCACCATACTGCCCCGAACTACATCACTGACCTAATATCCAAGTACCGCCCAACACGCACACTCCGCTCCTCACAAGACCTCCTTCTCTCTAGTTCCCTGGTCTCCTCCTCCCATGCCCGCCTCCAGGACTTCTCCAGGGTGTCACCCATCCTCTGGAACTCCCTGCCCCAACCCATCAGATTATCACCTACTCTCCTCTCCTTTAGGCGCACCCTGAAAACCCATCTCTTCAGGGAAGCCTACCTCACCCCCTGCTAACTTGCTGACCTCCTCCACTCTTCCTACCACTCCATCCCCCACAGCTATCTCCTCCTGTACCACTATCCCATCCCTTCTAGATTGTAAGCTCGAAAGAGCAGGGCCCTCGATCCCCTCATGTTTTGCATTGTATTGGTATTGTTCTGTCACATGTTCTGTCCCCCTTTGTAATGTACAGCGCTGAGTGAACTATTGGCGCTTTATAAATACTGTATAATAATAATAATAATAATAATATTTACCATTTCATTTTTTTTTTCACATATGCTCCACATTATTGTGATCCTGTTTCGCATGTGACAATTTCACATTGAAGATTAACACATAGATATAACAAATGTATAAATAAATGTATGTAAAAGATTGGTACGCATGAAAGTGAGTCAAGGCAGCTTATCTGAGTTATGACAATTGGGTCCACTACACCTTGTACGGCCATATACAGTACACTGTACTATACTGCTATCATATTTCTGACACATTCTTCCCCCAACCCCTCAAGCAAATGATTAAGGCTATGGTTTTACTTTATCTAATGGTCCCCTGCTGAGGTGTTAGAAATATACCAAGATTAAAGAAAGACACCAGCAATGCACCATAATGTGCTATGCCAGTAAAAGAACCTTTCTGCAGCAGTCTTAGGAAAGAAAAATAAAGCAATATGAGAGTAACAGCTATCTTGACTGCAGAAGATTTGCTTCATTTGTTTTGTAGCAAATGTTTTCAGCTAAAAAAAATCTATCAAAGTCCCACTGTTGTTTTGGATATATTTAACCTGTTATTGCTAGGTATTTTTTATATTTAAAGTGTTACTAAACCCAGAACAGTAAAATCAGTCTGTATATTCAGTAAAGCATGCTTGTTATACTCACTGTGGAACCTAAGGGATTAACCCTTTGCATTGTGTACAATACCTCCTGATATCTCCTGATAAGGCATATCGTGTGGAGACACTGCACATGCTCAATTTGGTGTGTGTTGCTAGAGAGGATTTTTTTTTCTTGGGAGAATGCATGTGATAGTCACAGGGCCAATCAGCACTGCCCAGACAGAGGTCAGGGGTTCTACATCTTCATAGAGAAAACTCCTCCTTCAAGCTTTAACCAGTGCTCTGCTGAACACTGATAGAAGTCACAAGACTGCTCTAACTGCTGATGGGAAAGGGTATTTAGCAGTTTATATTTACTAAAATAATTGAATTTCCATATTCTGCTTACTGTGGGAGATCAGATGCAGTGAATGCAGGGTCCTGGGTTTAGTAAAATTTTAAGTAACTGCTTCCTTAACCACCTCCCGCCCGCCATATAAAGAAATGACGGGCACAAGGCGGTTCTCTCATCCTCCCACTCTAACCCCGCGTGCGCGCCCCCGGGCGGAGGGCAGTATGGCAATCGATGGTGCGGTGTATTCCTAGGACACAAAGGATCACCGATCAACGGAAAGAGCGGAAGACGTCGGCTCTGGCATGTGATCATCTGTGTCCAATCACAGCTGATCGCATGTAAATAAGGAAACGCTGGTTATCGGCATTTCTCTCCTCATGAGCCGTCACGCTATATATATATATATATATATATATACTGTGTATATATATATATATATATATACTGTGAATATATATATATATATATATATATATATATACGTATATTATAACTAATATATACAATTTATATTATAACATTATAACATTGTCATGTCATCGTTAGAGTGTTGAAACACACATTTCTGTGACAAGTGAGGAGCTTTGTATCAGCCCCACATCATGTTTAACACAAAAAATGCAGGTATTTACTCAATAAAAATCATGAAATATATTATCATGTAACTATCCTAAGTCCATGAATTTGACATGTTGTCAGTCTCCTGTAATACACTGCACAGCAGCACTCAGACTGGGAGAGGAGAAAGTGACAGCACTAGGATACAATCAGATGTGCTGAAGTGTATTGATAAGTAACATGCAAGCAGTAGGAGTCATCAGTCTGTTATTGTTCCATTACTGCCCAATCACAGGCTGGGAGCATGGAAATGGCAAAGGCATTTTGCTTAAAGAGTAACTTCACTTTTGTTGTGAAAAATAATTCCTCTCTAGGTGATCAATGCACATTGCAAGGATTTTAACAAACTTTGTTGCAGATTCCTACCCTTTGTCATTCTGAAGGAATAGCTGTTTGTATGTGTCCATGTGTGGAGTGAATCTGTATGGGAGTGATTTTAGATTTATCAATCAGCTGCTGCACCTGCAGGGATCCAATGAGGAAATTGTCAGGGTATGCATCCCTTTAGATGTGATTTCCCTTTGGGAGTATTTCACCAAAAATGACATATTTGTTGCAGGAGATGCCAAAATCTGACTTGTATCTTAGTGCAGACTTCTTGGAAAACCAGTAAGCTAATCACTAAAGCAGAAAAAAGACATTTTAGGGGACGTTCTGTCACACCTCCAAGTAGCTAATTTGCAGAAAGTTACAGCACTGCAGATTTAAAAACATTCAATTACTATCTGACTTGTGTCACAATTGTATACGCTATATTTTTTTTATTTGCTCATTTCTTTTCTCACAAAAGGGGAGTTACCCTCTGAATGCAGTAAAGAAAAGTCAAGTCCCCTTGAGTCTTTGATTAATCTCAGGACTGGGTGGGTAAAATATAATCTTTTGCCAGCTAAAACAGCTACTATATTTAAAGAATATATGAACCCAACATTTCATATTCTTGATATGTGTGAAAAAGTAACCTGTTCTCTTTGTACTGCTTCCTTTGTGTGAAATCCCCAGTGTTCTTGCCAATCCCTCTGTTTTTCTATTAAAAAACTGACCACACTAAGCAGGAAAACACAGTGTGGTCAGTTCTCTAGATATACTGGGAACTCAGTGTGCTCTCCTCCAATGATTAGACTTGTTCTGACACCCCCTACCTTGCACAGCCATTCAAAGGGATGACCAGTGTGTTGCTGCTTCTCCTCCCCTAGCTCTTATGGAGCTGAGAATAGAGGATGTGTGATCACTTATTTAAAAAAAGGGTACAAAAGATGTATATGATGTTTTTTATATAGATACACAAATGTTTTACCTTTTATTTCAATTTTAAACTGAATGGGTTGTTTTACAAGGTGAGGGTTTATAATCATTTTAACTGTATATTTGGTTGTCTGCGTGGAGTTTCACCTTTACAATACTTGAATCGTGCTACAAATTATGCCCTAGTCTGCTATTGGTATAAATATAATTGTCATTTTTTTTCACTCAAAGATTATATTGGCCACCAACAAACCCATTTATTTTGATTAGATTTTTATTATATATTTTATTCCTGTGATAGAAGGTGTTAATGAAAGATACAGTACGCATATCATGAAGCACCAAGCTAGACCACAGTGCAGAATAAATATAAATATAATTATGAAGTGGTGGCTAAATATTTAAGACGGTGTAATGTTTTACCTGCTAAGTGGTAAACGTAGCCAAGTCACAAAAGAAAATCTATAAAGGTAATTATTAGTAATATATTCACTTTCTCCCCAGAGAGGCATCACATTATTGGTAATGATTTACGAAACCTTTTAACTCTCAAGCCTGTGTGATTGTACCATTTTGTTTGTAGCATGGTTTTAACTGCATTTGACAATTTATAAGACAGTGCAGAATAGAAGGATAAACTAAAGCAAATTCTTTATTATTATGATCTATTACCACTGTATACATTAGTGTTACCTAGGAACGCAGGCAGTGTTAGATATTCCATACATATAGCACTATGTCTTTGTCAAATACAAGCTAGCAGCTATTCTGCTCCGCAGTGCATCTGGAAGCTAAAATAAGGAAATACTCTGCTGGCCATAGACAAGACAAGATTCTCAATGGCAGAAAGCTCAGTTATACAAGGTTGGCTTGCGGTGTTGTCTGTTCTCTGCAGTGATAGAATTGCTACTCTAACAAACCCTTTGGATACTAAAGGCCCGTGGGCAAGGTAGTTCAATGTGGGTCTCCCTGCCATTAGTTTCTTGGTTGGTTAGTCCAAGCTAGTAATATTTTTCAATATACTATAGTAGGGGTATCCAACCACAGTCCTTAAAGGCCACATACAGGCTATTTTGGCATAAACAGAGTAATTTTGTACACCCTTGTAAACAGGGGTGGACTGACAACTCATGGGGCCCCCGGGCAATAGGGGATCATGGGGCCCCTCTGTCCTTGCCCAAACTAAAAAAAGCCTTTGAAAAAGGTACCAGGGGCATCTCATGGGGCCCCCTACTGACCCCAAGCCCTCAGGCAGTGTCCGAGTTTCCAAATGGTCAGTCCATCCCTGCTTGTAAACCATTCCTTACTTCATTTTCTCTTTTAAAGAAGTACTACAATGTATGCAAATCTTTGGACACTGTACCAGGGGGTTGCCTGCCATGAAACCATTTATATTCAAATATTCTTTATTGAAGGATTTTAACATATAAGTGAGGATATAGAAACATAAACATGTAAGGTTCACATTGGTATGAGCACAGCATAAGGGGAAGAAAACATAATGATCCCTGCTATTAGGCCGGGGACCTAGGGGTTCTTGTCTTTTATATATGAGAGGTATGCTCGATGAGATGTGAACCAAGTTGGTGCAGTAGTAGAGTGTAGTTAGGAAAAAAAAAAAGGGAACAAGAATAATAAAAAAAACTTTAAGATATCAAATAAACATGGGGGGGAATAGGGAGGCACCAAAACAGTTGGGATAGGATATGATAGGTCAGTATTTGTTGGCTATCATTGTAATGAGCAATTGGGATTATTTAACCATCGAGACCACTGGTTGGAGAACTTGTGGTAAGAAGAGTTGTGGAGGGCTAATCTTTTTTCCATCTCACATTGGTGATTTAAATCTGATATGAGGCGAGACAGAAGGGGAGTGGTGGTGGATCGCCATAATTTGGTGATGTTAATTTTTGCGGCTGCTGGAGTATGGATGATAATGGTACGTGAATTTATAGGGAATTTATCGATTCCGATGTGGAGAAGAGCTAGAGCCGGAGTAGGGGTTACCTGAGTTCCCGTGATTGAGGAGATTATCTGAAAAACCTTGTTCCAATAGGATTTGAGGGATTTACATGCCCAGAGTAGGTGGAGGAGTGAGCCCGTTTCTCCGCAATGTCTCCAACAGGCTTGAGAATGTTGGGGGTAGTATAAAGATAGTTTGGTAGGGGTTAGGTACCATTGGTGGAGGGTCTTCAGATACGCCTCCCAATGGGTGCTACATTTTGAAGCTTTAAAAGTGATGGTGAACGTTTTTCCCCACGTGTGTGAAGTTATTGATTGGGAAAGATTTTTTTCCCAGTTGGTTATTGAAGTGGTATATGTGGTGAATAGTGATTCAATTATCATTGTGTAGAAAGTTGAGATTCCTTTCTTCGGGTGGGATGTTCTCTGAAAGAAATGGTGAGCATTTACGGGGATGTTCACTGTCAGTGGTAAGTTCGTTCCGTGCAGTGCGTGGGCTATTTGCATGTGTGTAAATTGTTCTTTATCAGTGAGGTGAAACTTCTTTTGGATATTAGAGAATGAGTCTAGTGTATTTTTAGTATGGATGTCCTGAATATGGAGTAAACCAGCAGCTTTCCACATTGTCAGGTTTAGTTGAGGAATGAGGGAATGTAGGGAAGATAATGGGGTAGGGATTCGCAGGGCGTCTTTGTTTAGCTGATTATACTTTAAAAAGTCAAACCAAGCAGTCAAGGAGGCTTGTATGCAGGGGTGTTTTTGTAGAGGTTTAGGTTGGACTATTTGGGGTATGAGTAGACTGTCAGTTAGTTTGTGTGGTAAAGTCAGGGAGGTTTCCATGGTGGACCAGGTCTTTTCAGAGGTAGGGTGCCACCAGAAAAAAAGTTGGTCTAGTAGAGCAGCTTGATAATACGATTTCAAATGCGGGAGTCCAGCTCCTCCCCTAGAGGGTGGACGTATAAGGAGATTCGTGGTATATCTGGGTCTTGTTGAGTTCCATAAGAATTTGTTTAGTATTACTTGTATTTTAGAAAAGAAAGTGCTGGGAACCGGGATAGGGAGTGTACGGAATATATAGAGAATTTTGGGCAGTATGCACATTTTCAAGGTAGCTATTCTGCCTAGTGTCGATAACATGGATGTGCGAAGGTTTTTGAGCTCCTGTGGGATAGTGTCAAGCAGTGGTTTGAAGTTATTGGTATAAAGCTGATTGGTAGAATTGGTGAGTTTGATCCCCAGGTAGGGAATGCTGTTCGTTTCCCAGGTGAACGGGAAATGTTTAGAGAGAAAATTTTGGGTTGCAGTAGGTGTATAAAGGTTCAGTATAGATGATTTGGGTTCATTGAGTTTGTAATATGAGACTGCCGTATAGTTATGGATATGGGTGCGTATTGATTGAAGCGACTTATAGGGATTTGTGACCATTAGGATAATGTCATCCGCAAACAGACTAATTTTGTGTTCCTTATGTAGATAGGTGAAACCTGTGAAATTCGGGTCATTTCTAAGGTTAGATGCTAACGGTTCAATAAGTAGGGCAAAAATTATAGGGGAGAGTGGACAGCCTTGTCTGGTTCCGTTAGATATAGAAAAGGGTTGTGAGAGATTACCGTTGGTTAGGACTCTGGCAGAAGGATTTGAATAGAGGGATAGAATTGCCGATAGCATCCAATCCGTTATTCCAAATTTTTGGAGTGTAAGTGTCATAAATTGCCAATGGATTCTGTCAAATGCTTTTTCCGCATCTAATGATAGGAGAAGGGAAGGTTGTTTATTAGACTCGAGGTGGTGTAGAAGGGATATAATTCGCCTGGTAGCGTCTGGTGCTTGTCTACCCGGTATAAACCCCACCTGATCTGGGTGGATCAGTTTAGGTAAAAGAGGAAGCAATCGTTGAGCGATTATTTTGGCGTATATTTTTATGTCCGTGTTGAGAAGTGAAATCGGTCTATAATTTAGGACTAATTGGGGATCTTTGCCCGGCTTCGGTATAGTGGTGATTATTGACTGGAGCATGTCAGGGGGAAATTCCCCTTTAGAGGCAACCTGATTATATAGGGCAGAGAGATGTGGCGTAAGGTTGAGTGTGAAAATTTTGTAAAATTTATTTGTGAAGCCGTCATTGCCTGGTGATTTGTTTAAGGGGAGGGTTTTTATGATTTTTTCAATTTCTATAGGAGAGATTGGCTCAGAAATAGATTCAAGTTGGGACTGAGTAATTTGGGGTAGGTCGATGTTGGATAAAAAATGTTCAATGGACAGTTTTGTTGGTTGGGTTGTAATTGTCATGAAACCATTTAAAGCCCCATTCATAATAATGCTCCTATATTTTATTGCATAGAAATACAATGTGTATCGTTCATTCATATGTAACTATTCACATTCATCTATGCACTGTGGCTTAGCTCATTCTTAAAGTAACACCAAAGGTTAATTTTTTTAAAATAACAAACATGTTATACTTACCTGCACTGTGCATTGGTTTTGGACAGAACAGCCCTGTTCCTCCTCTTTTTGAGTCCCCCGCTGGTGCTACTGGCTCCTCTCCCACTGAGTGCCGCCAGAGCAAGCCGCTTTCTCTGGGGGCACTTGTGCATGCTAGCTCCTGAGCTGGCCTTGTGTTTCCATAAGACACACAAAGCACAGCTAAGCCCTGCCCCCCACTCCCTCCTCACTGGCTGTGATTGACAGCAGCTTTAGCCAATGGCTCTTGCTGCTGTGTCTCAGCCAATGAGGAGACAGAGACCCAGGAAAGTCACTGCTCCCATGCACATTGTTGGATTGAGATTAGGCTCAGGTAAATATTAAGGGTGCTTTGGGGTGAGCAGCAGAGAATGCATGAAGGTAAAGAAAAAAACCTTCAGCCTTTACAACTGCATTAAACTATAGAACATGCTGCATTTTGGGGCATTAAGTAGACTTATCAAAATGAATGATAAATGCACATAAATGCATATATCCTGCAGTTTGTGCATTTATAACTCAAGGAGAATCCCTTTTTCTGAATGCTTCTCTTCAGTTTTTTCTATTGGGTAAAAACAACATGTATAAGAGGCAACAATAACATGCATAAAATGAACACCAATGTGCACTTATGCATGCAATAACATACCTCCAAACTGCTTGATACGACGTATTGTATGTAGAGTGTGTGAAGACCCAACCTCAAACAGGCATAGCAAGCAGTCACTTTGCTAGACTAGCATTGTTGCAGGTTTAAAAACACCAAGATGAAGGATGTGTTAAAAGAGTAGGAAGGCTTGGTTTCTTGTGTCGTGAGTAGGCAAGAGGCCACCAGCAATTCTTTTTTTCTGTTTTTTCTACACGGATAATTTGGTTGGCTCATGTACAGAAATATGAGTGTACCAAAAAACAATATGTTAATGTGATTGAATGTTAAAAATGCTTTTAATTTACTGAAAATTTTTGTCTTGCATTGAAAAAGCTTCCATAATGGATTTAAAATTAAGTAATGCTTTGCTTGTCTATTACAGATGATGATTTTTTTCATGAACTCCCAGAGACTTTTCCTTCAGATCCACCAGAGCCTTTGCCTCATTTTCTCATTGAACCAGAAGAGGCCTACATAGTAAAAAACAAACCAGTGAACTTGTACTGTAAAGCCAGTCCAGCCACACAAATCTACTTCAAGTGCAACAGCGAGTGGGTTCATCAGAAAGACCATGTGGTTGATGAAAGAGTGGATGAAACCTCAGGTACTATCACCTAAATCTTTTAAATAATACACTTTGTTGATGAACAAAGATGCTTGATCAACCTGACCTTAATTAATTGCAAGGCGAGCATGTGAAAGGGTGAACGGCATAATGAACAATAATTTAGGGTCTCCTTCAAAGTTATGTTTTCACGTTTAGGCCCCTTTCACACGTATGTACCATTTGTCCATTTTTAATCTATCTCTTGACAGATGAAAAACGGACATCAATGCATCTCTATAGAAAAAACGGATGGAAATGGATGATAATACAAAAAAAAATGGTATAAACTGATGTAAACTTCATCCATTTTTTTCTTTGAAAAAATGTGTCTGAACTGATGAAACAAACAGTCCACATGTGTGAAAGGGGCCTTAAATAACATGACGATAGCTGCCAATTTGTCACCATCAATATTTTTGGACCTTTTTCAGTCCCACATAGAAAAAAAAAAGCAGCTACTCCTTCCTCCGAAAGTTAATGTGTTCTGTATGTTTACCCCAGCCTTCATATCAGTTATTTTCACCTAGCAGTCATATAGACCATGGTCACCCCATCATGATCTTCTGAAGAGGCAGTTGATGTGCTCTGTGGGATTAAAAAAAAAGATGGAACACTGACAGAAGTTTTAAAAGGCTATGAATTTGATTTATCTTCACAGCACCTTTGAGGTGATAGAGGGGATAAGGGTACATAGGGGTGCCTAATTGTCATGCAGTGGTGGCATTTCTTACATGGCCTTAGTTTGATAGCATTTCCAACTCTGGTGACACACCTCACTGCACATACATGCCAATTCTCTAGGAAAAACCCTTCATTTTATCATAGCATGTTAATATGTACCTCCCAGAAAAAACACTATTTTTCAATATGCATAGCTTTAGGGACATTTACTTTAATTTAATTTAATTTAGCAGCATCTATCTGATACCATGATATCACTGTGGAAAAATGCCTTATGTTGCATGACATTGCTATGACAGCATGATATTGCTATGTATATATTTAAAAAACACTTGTGCCCCTTTTGAACCCTTAACCACCTATATCCCAGCAACTGCTAAACACTGATGAATAGGCTTTTTCGGTATTATGCTATCGCTATGGTCATTGGTCGCATGGCGGCACCAAAAGCCAGGCAACTTAATGGCTCTAGTAATATGTGCTCTAATAAGTGCAAGGTAACAAAAACATTTGTGCACTATTTCAGTCCATGAAGCTATCACTTTGGCTTCCTGCCAAGAACCCCATTTTCGCTAAAACCATACCTGACTAAGCGTTCATTTAATAGTCTTTCCAATGAAAATGCCTTAGATGGTGCTGACACTTCTTTCCTTGTCTTTCAATCGTTGTCCTAAAAAATTTCTTGCATTAACAGCACAGGCAGAGTCTTAAAACCTAGCAAAGTGTCTCCTATCGGTAAAACCTGAGATGTAATGGTGTTATATAAGTACAATTACCATTGATTGAATGGACTTCAATTATAATGGGGCTGCTGGAAGTTTAATTATTCTGATTATATTAAACTGCTAAAGTTTGCTTTTTGAATGCTGTTATTAAATTAAAGGGTAACTGTACTTATACCGCAGATTCCTTAATTAGCTTTGACTCTGCAGTCAATAAATAAATACATTATACTACTTATCTTGTATGCAGGGATCAATCTGTAAAAGCAGTACTCTCTTCCTTCTGTAGAGGCAGCCGTTCCCTACCAGAGGGCATAGTTGAGAGACAAATAAGGGACTTTGAATTTGGGTGGATACACATACCTTATTTTAGGACTGGCTTGCTGTGGGTTAAAGCTGACCAAACCATCTGCATTACAAGTATTTTTATACTTGATTTATAGTACCTCTTATATTTTTTATTAAACACTTCCTGCCGGCGCCTCCCGCCCCTTTAAGAGTTTCAGAAGCCGGGAGGCGGGACGGGCGGGGTTTAGGGATCATGTGACCGCCGTGATGCGTCATCACGGCGGTCACATGATCGGGAAAGGTCCCAATCAAAAGATCACACCAGGATCTTTCCTTGAGTACCAGACATGTGTGCTGGGAGCACACAGGGTGCATGCTCTCAGCACATATGTTGTTTGCTAATTGCACACAAATTTGCGGCCGCTCGGCGTCTAGGCCCAGATGCCGGGAGGCCGCACATTTGTGTGCTGCCGGCGTTAAGAGGTTAAACACTTCAATACTGGACACTTTCACTCCCTTCCTGCTCAGGACAATTTTCATATTTCAGCACTGTCACACATTGAACAACAATTACAACACACGCAAATGAAATTTTTATAATTTTTTATAGATAGATAGAGCTTTTTTTTGGTGGTATTTAATCATCACTGGATTTTTTATTTTTTGTTAAATAAATGAAAAAGACCAACAATTTTTAAAAGAAAAAGTTTTCCTTAGTTTCTGTTAGAAAATTTTGCAAATAAGTGATTTTTCTTCTTCACTGATGTGCGCTGATGAGTCTGCACTGATGAGCACTGATGAGGCTGTGCTGATGTGCACTAATGGGCACTGATGAGGCTGCACTTATGTGCACTGATGAGGCTACACTAATGGGCACTGATGAGTCTGTACTGATGGGCACTAATTAGGCTGCAATGATGTGTACTGATGAGTCTGCACTATTGTGAGCTGATAAAACTGCACTGATGGGCACTGATGAGGCTGCACTGATGGGCATTGATGAGGCAACACTGATGGGCATTGATAAGCTGCACTGATGGGCACTGATGGGGTGGCTGATGAGGCTGCACAGATGGGCAATGATGAAGTTGCATTGATGAGACAGCACTGATGGGCACTGATAAGTTGAACCGATGGGCACTGATGGGCATTGATAAGCTGCACTTATGGGCAATGATGGGGCTGCACTGATATTCAGAGCACTGATGAGGCTGTAAAACAATTACTTACTGCTCCCCTCACAGATCCGACTTTCCTTCCTTCATGTACTGTGTGAAGGAAGGCGAGCCGTTACCAGGCAAAGGCCTGTTGTGTTTACATCTGTGATCATTTGTGAATGACACAGCAAACACATGGTAAATTACCAGTGTAAGTGGCCCTTTACCCATATCTGTGATGCGCTGTGTCCAAGGCACACAGCAGTCAAATATATTTCTTGATGTGGGCCTCAGGGGGCATGCAGAAAGCACGCACATGGGAGGACATCCAGGGACACTCTCCCAGAACTAGTGAACAATCATGAGGCCATATATTGGTCACAGCTTGGACATGAAGTGGTTAATTCCTATACCATAATGATATGAGACAACTCTTACAAACATTTCCATCGAAAATCCATTAATTTATATGAAAAGGTTATTGATTGTTGTACGAAAGAAACACTCCTATTTTATATATTGATTAGAAAATGCGTCTCCTAATAAATATAGGACCATTTCTAGTATTTTATGCACTCATATGTATCGACATCCTAATAGTATATACAGCATAAACTATTTTCTACAAGAAGCATTCCTGCCATTCAAAGATTGTCTCACTCAAGGCTGTCTGTAATCCAACATCTTGAAGGATGTAGATACAACTTTCTGGCATATCTCTAGGTATAGGAGAATTATTTTTATGTCACTAGTTCCCTATTTGCTGGAAACTGTTGTCCTTAGAAATGTGAAGAGATAGTCATAGACCTTGGGTATAGTATACAAATATGTATTATTTTACATTAAAAACATTTTGTTCAACATTGGCCAACAATCAATAGTGCTTTCTTTTTATTTTCATAGTATTGAGAGCAGAAAGAACAGACACAAAATAGTGATTTTTCATAATCAATTAAGTGTATTACATACGAAGCATTATTGCAACAGTTCCTCCTACTCTTTGTATTGTTGATAGCCTGCATATATTTATACAGCTATTGATTTTCTCTTAGACCCTAACTGCAAGAAAAGAAGAGGGTAGACCACAAATATAACTGCTACTACCTTCTATTTTCAAGAAATGATTAAATTATTCTTCAGCCTTATAGTGGAACTCTAAATTAAGCCAAACATGCAAAATAGCTATGATTTAAATATGTACCAAGATAGTTTGTAAATGTTTATCAAAGTGATATTGTTTATTATTCTTAAAACATGAAGGTATACTCAGTCCTGTTTCTATTCCTGAAGCCTGTAGACACACAACCTTCAGTACTTAAGCAAACCCCCTCTACAAGGATCACCCCTATTACACAACACATTTTTGTCACTGATCCTCAGCTAGCTTGCCGTATTGTGACATATGTCTACAGTATATGAGATAACTGATGATTGAAAAACGAAATGTGTGACCAATAACTATACAGACAATAGCCTTCTACTGTGCCTTATGATAAATCTGCCCTTGGTGAGACTTAGGAGGGAGAAGGGAAAGTGACATGTTTTGTATAAAGACAGGGGATACATACCTACAGAAGTGGCATTAAACAAACATGCCATGAGGTGGTATGTGGTGGTATGGCCTTCCCATAGCCAAACCACTATAATTAAAAACACATTACCTGTCAAAGTCATGTGACCACTTCTCTTCCAATCACAGACCTCTCTCTGCTGAGTTAAGCAGAATAAACTGAATGGCACAGGCCATAAAGCAAAGGCCACAGTATAGAGTATTACTGTGGAGAATAGCAAAAGACAAATAGTGGTATCTGCTGTCCACTGTAAATAGTGCAGTAAATGTTTATGTCAATATTAATGCATCTAAAAGTGTCATCATATTTGTTCCAATCCTAAGAGATAGCAACACGTTTCCTGGGTAATTGGAAACTAGAATTTTACATTTATTGATCTCATAGAGACATTGTGACACCAGAGAGTTTTCCAAGTATCTGAAGTGGACACAATGCAGTAGGTTTACTAAAACTGGAGCACTCAGAATCTGGTGCAGCTAATCATGGCAGCCAATCAGCTTCTAACTGAACTCTCCAGTTTTAGTAAATCTCCTCCTATATGTCTAGACATGGCTGGCTACGTTAAGCATATCAAATGATACTGGAGTTTTACCATATGTATCAAAAAGCAGTAATTATTACATTAACGTGGAACTCAAACCAAATGTGTTTCTCAGTTTTGGTTGTTTCTCAGTTTTGATTAGGAATAATTAGAATTCCTGTCACGTTTATATTGTTGTGTCCTTGTTAAAAAAACATTCACTCTTATTTTTTGTCCTGGTGACTTGGAGGCAAATACCAACTATTACAAGTGTAGCATGATGTAAGGAGAATCTACCAATGGTCACATTTGTTCTGGTGACAACTATCAATAGTGGGAATTACTCTCACCTTCAAAAGTTGCTCCCCTCTTTTTAAGTCTCAGGTGCAATAAAGGAAGGTAAATCTCCCCAATGAAGACAAAGACAACAAGAAGCTGAAAGAGGTTCCAAACCTTTCCCACTTTACCGAAAACTGAAAAAAAATGTTTTGACTAAAGTTTCACCATAGGCCCTATGTTGCACATATATCTAACCTGAGACAGGTATGCAGATTGCAATTAAATGAGTAGAGAACTTAAAGTAAAAAAAAAAAAAAATTCCCTGCAAGATAAAGGCATAATGTGCTTGTATACATCGCATACTAGCACATTGTGAAAGACTTACCTTGAAACAAAGCCTTCCAACGGCACTCTGTCGTGGCTGCAGAGGCATCCATCCTCACCCGGTCTTGCTTCCCCGGCTGTGGCTGTTTGAGTGGCAGAGCCATAATGACATCACTCCCATGCATATGCATGGGAGTCATGGTAGTGGCACAGAGCTCTGAAGGAACAGCACATGTATGCCATTCCTTCAGAGCACTAGCGCTGGTGATGTCACCGGCTGCTGCTTACTAGAATATCTCCTCAATGGTGCACATTTAGGAGACATTAATTTTACTTATAGGTAATCTTTATTATAAGCTTATCTGTAGGAGAAATATAAAAATAGAGTTTACTGCCACTTTAAGTAGTGTCACAATGAGATATCTCTGAAAAAATGCCATCATTAAAATTCACTATATTGCCAAAAGTATTATCACACCTGCCTTTACACGTACATCAACTAAAATAAAGGCCTGGCTCTCAGTCTCCACTCTTAATTCGTCCCAAATTTTGGGTTGCTCTTTCGGGTTGAGGTCAGGACTCTGTGCAGGTCAGTCAAGTTCCTTCACCCCAAACTCGCTCATCTATGTCTTTATGGACCTTGCTTTGTGCATTGGTGCACAGTCGTGTTGTAACAGGAAGGAACCATCCCCATGTGGGGGGCATGAAATTGTCCAAAACCTTAAGAGTTCCCTTCACTGGAACTAAGGGGCCAAGCCCAGCCCCTAAAAGACAACCCCACACCATAATCCCCCACCAAACTTTACACTTGTAGTAGTACTGTTCTCCTGGCAGCTGCCAAACCCAGACACGTCCATTGAATTGGCAGACAGAGAAGTGTGATTGATTACTCCAGAGAACAAATCTCCACTGCTCTAAAGTCCAGTGGCAGTGTGCTTTACACCACTGCATGCTTTGCATTGCTCTTGATGATATATGCTTGGATGCAGCTGCTTGACCATGGAAACCCATTCCATGAAGCTCTATACGCACTGTTGTTGTGCTAACCTGAAGGCCACATGAAGTTTGGAGGTCTTTAGCTATTGACTCTGCAGACAGTTGGCGACTTGACCCCGCTCTGTCATTTTACGTGGCCTACCGCTTGGTGGCTGAGTTGCTGTTGTTCCCAGTTGATTCCACTTTGGTATAATACCACTAACAGTTGAGCATGGAATGTTTAATAGCAAGGAAATGTCATGGATGGACTTATTGCACAGGTGTCAAGCTATCATGGTACCACTCTTGAATTCACTGAGCTCCTGAGAGTGACCCATTCTTTCACAAATGTTTGTAGAAGCAGTCTGCATGCCTAGGTACTTGATTTTATACACCTGTGGCCATGGAGGTGATTGGAGCACCTGAATCCAATGATTTGAAGGGGTGGCCCAATACTTTTGGCAATATAGTGTATATACTCTAAAGTACTGTAAGTATCAGTGCCCTAGAAAACTAATGTGCATTTCCAGCTTTGGCTTTTAATATGTGCTGTCAACAGCTTAAATAATTAACATTGCTACTTAATTTTCACAGAATAACACTGTGTTTACAAATGAAAATCAATGCACTGTTTTCTTGCCATTTGCATTCTTTCCTTCAGAGCAGCCAGCCGCTTGTACTGTCAGCTGCCAGGCAAAGACTAGGTGATTGTACTGTTTGTACACATCATAATCTTCAAAGGCAAAGCAAGGAGGCTTATGCCAGTGCCACCCAGAATCACATGAATATGAGAAAGATTATTTAAAGCACCATATCCATTATTATTAGATTTGTATGCATATACGTTATTACAGATTCCCAGAAAAGGAAGCAAGTTTTTCATGTTAACCTACATATACCGATAAAATTAAAAGGCCAATAAATCTAGAGAATAATTGTAAGCCATTTAAATGTTTATGGAATACATTTGCAGATATGCAGATATGCATATAAGTTACAACAGTTAAAAGGAGGTTCCAGGGATCTTAGATGAAGTTCTTATTTTTGGGACATGAGTAAGGTTTTGCTACATGCATTTGACATGCAAGGAATATTCCACACTTGTCAGCCTAACTACAAACTATTTCCATTCCCCAGAATAGAAATAACGTCATTCTTGGGTTCAGTAATTACTGAGGTCAGTTTTTAATCAACCCTGCCACAGACCTAAATGACCAAACATGTAAAATTCATGTCCCCATTCAACAACGAGCCTTGCTGTTATTTTTTTAAAGCTTACCTGTCATCAGTAAATCAAATAACACCCCCCACCCCGTTTTTGCTGAATAGCATGCGCCCTAATTTACCAATAGCATTCCTGCCCACTGCCACAATTTACACTGCAGCACATGCAAAAATACTGTACATTTAAAATGTTTCTGAAAACCAATATATGCATACTGCTGGGTACACCCCTCAAATGACAAGGCTGGATATATCTTGGCAACTCAGGCCTGAGTACAGCATTTTTGAAAGGTTAGGGGATGTGGCCTGTGTATCCTACACCCAAACAAATCAGGTCCCAAAAGGAGCTCTTATTCTGTTTTAGAATTGTTTGTGTCAGGTTAACTTTAGCCAGTGTATACCCATACCATAATTCATTCTGCTGACGTCAGACCAATAAATGATAGAGTTGGATTGGTTACTGCACAGAAAAGTAACTTTATGAATAAAACTGTATCTGTACTACTCAATTAGCTGCTGCTTAAAAGCCATACTGGTGTACTCCAGTCATAACAGTTTATAGATGATTTTCAATTCTTCTTTGCAAACTGTTGCAATACCATGCAGCTTTTTTTTATTTTTAAATAGATTTTTTCAGATAAATGTAGATTTTCCAATAGTAAAAGAACAGCCAGGTATACACAATGAACAGCAGCACATTCATTTTCAATCTCACACCGATAAAGAATGCTAACAGAAAGCTTCTAAAGGAAAGTTATCTCAAGAGGTTTGATGAGCCATATAGCCATTTAAAACATAATTAATGAAAAGAAAAGAAATACAAATCACTATGTGAGTTGTTTCTAACGCATATCACATTGAACGTCCTGTTGAATAGGGATATTCAATGCTATATATATAATAGAAGCATAACGGACATTTGTGTCAGTAGGTGAACAGTATTAAAGAATCTGGTGTAGAAACAGCAGAAGCACATAGTAGTTTTGAAAGGATAAGTGCATTTACGCTTAAAAGGTCTTCTGTCCTCCTCCAACAGTTTTGTAAGTGCACATAATTACTTCTAACTCCATTTTACTGTGATCTGCAGCCTGCCACATATCACGAAGCTTCTACCTGTGCTGATAAAAAAAAACCCATACACTGCCTCTTCACTCGTCCACTGATTTTGTTTTTATGTTATACAGTTACTTGTAAAACAATGTTTATATGTCACATATTGACGTATAAAAATAACATTTAACACTGTACCAAACAATAATCCGCTTTTTTGTTTTTAGTTATGATGGGGGACAGTTACAGTTGCAAGAAAAAGTATGTGAACCCCTTGGGATTACGTGGAGTTTTGCATGAATTGGGCAAAAATTGTGCTCTGAACGTCATCTAAGTCACAACAATAGAAGAACACAGTCTGCTGAACATAATACTACACAAACATTAGATGTTGCCATGGTTTAATTGCACATAACATGTAAACATTCACAGTGCAGAGAGGAAAAAGTATGTGAACCTTTGGACTTAATAACTGATTGACCCTCCTTTGGCAGCAATAACCTCAACCAAATGTTTCCTGTAGTTGCAGATCAGACCTGCACAATGATCTGGAGTAATTTTGGACCACTCCTCTTCACAAAACTGTTTCAGTGTAGCAATATTCTTGGGATGTCTGGTGTGAATCTCTCTCTTAAGGTCATGCCACAGCATTTCAATCGGGTTGAGGTCAGGACTCTGACTGGGCCACTCTAGAAGGCGTATTCTGTGCTGTTGCAGCCATTGTTTTGTTGAATTACTTGTATGCTTTGGGTCATTGTTCTGTTGCATCACCCATCCTCTGCGGAGCTTCAGTTGGCGGACAGATGGTCATACGTTTTCCTGCAAAATGTCTTGATAAACTCTAGAATTCATTTTCCCATCAATGACAACAATCCGTCCAGGCCATGAGGCAGCAAAGCAGCCCCAAACCATGATGCTCCCTCCGCCATGTTTTACAGTGGGGATGAGGTTTTGATGTTGGTGTGATGTGTTTTTTTTTTCTCCACACATAGTGTTGTGTATTCTTCCCAAACAACTCAATCTTGGTTTCATCTGTCCACAGTATATTTTGCCAGTAGTGCTGTGGAACATCCAAGTGCTCTTTTGCAAACTTCAAACGTGCTGCAATATTCTTTTTGGACAGCAATGGCTTCCTCCGTGGTGTCCTCCCATGTACTCCATTCTTGTTTAATGTTTTCCTTATTGTAGATGTGTCAACAAAAATGTTAGCATGTGCCAGAGATTTCTGTAGGTCTTTATCTGACACTCTGGGATTCTTCTTTACCTCATGCAGCATTCTGCGCTGTGCTCTTGCAGTCATTTTTACAGGATAACCACGCCTAGGGAGAGTAGCAACAGTGCTAAACTTTCTTTATTTGTAGACAGTCTGTCTTACCGTGGACACATGAACATAAAGGCTTTTGGAGATACTTTTGAAACCCTTTCCAGCTTCATGCAAGTCAACAATTCTTGATCGTAGGTGTTCTGAGAGCTCTTTTCTGCGAGGCATGGTTCACATCAGACAGTGCTTCTTGAAACCAGTAAACCCAAAAAAGGTGTGTGTTTTTTAAGGGAAGGACAGCTGTCAGCAACACATCCAATATCATCACACTGATTGGAGTCAAGGTTGGCTCGCTCCTGGCTCCAATTAGCTCTGGGAGAAGTCATTAAGCTAGGGCCTCACATACTTTTTCCTCCCTGCACTGTGAATGTTTACATGTTATGTGCAATTAAACCATGGCAACATCTAATGTTTGTATAGTATTATGTTCAGCAGACTGTGTTCTTCTATTGTTGTGACTTAGATGACGTTCAGAGCACATTTTATGCCCAATTCATGCAAAACTCCACGTAATTCCAAGGGGTTCAAATACTTTTTCTTGCAACTGTATTTTGTCACTGGAAGTATCCATACTATTCTAAACTCATGAGCCACTTTATTAGGTACACCTTGCTAATACCAAGAAAATATCCCCCACACCATTACACCACCATCAGCCTAAACTGTTGATGCAAGGCAGGATGGATCCATGCTTTCATGTTGTTTACACCAAATTCAGATCCTACCATCGCAGCAACCAGTCTGCCCATTCTCCTGACATCAACAAGGTAATTTTGTCCACACAACTGCTGCTCACTGGATATTTTCTCTTTTTCAGATCATTCTCTGTAAATTCTAGAGATGGTTGTGTGTGAAAATTCTAGTAGATTAATTTGTTTTTGAAATACTCAGACAAGCCCGTTTGGCACTAACAACCATGCCACATTCAAAGCCACTTAAATCCCTTTCTTCTCCATTCTGATGCTCGGTTTTAACGTCAGCAAGTCATCTTCACCACGTCTAAATGCCCAAATGTATTCAGTTGCTGCCATGTGATTGGCTGATTAGCAATTTGTGTTAACAAGCAATTGAACAGGTGTACTTAATAGCATGGCCATTGAGTGTATATGGATCTTCTGCAGTAGTAGTTAGGTCACATCCCCAGGATACTAACACACATGACAGCAAATAAAGGGACATGGTTACACACTGATATGAGTCATGTAAATGTGGCTGCATTAAGACATACTATCAAAAAATTGGGGAGAAATGGTCCTTTGAAGTGAGTAGACCCAGTATTCAACCACTCAGGTTCCTCATGGTCAATAATGTTTGCAGAAAACATAAGTTAATGAGCATCTGTACTTTACTGATAAACAAAACACTGAGGTGTGAATCTTGACACATCACTTCAAGTGCTTAAAGCTGGCCATAGACATTGAAATTCAGTTGGTTCTGCAGGAACCTTCCCGTATTTGATCCATATATGGGCAGGCGGAATGTACGGAAGTCAGTCTATCGATCAACTTCAATACAACCAGCCAGTCAGGTTTATTTTGTGCGATCATTGAAGGTTGAAGGGAAGTAAACTGCATAATGTATGGCCTGCCTAGTTTATATCCATGGAGATGAAGCTGGATGGAGAAACTTGACCAGAGAAAGTAATGTGCACCTCATCTCCTGATTTCAGGGCCAGTTTGCCACTCCATATTTTTGTCTGTAGTTTGTACTCACTTTTATTTTCCCAGAAGTGGCACCTATTTATTCTACAACCAAAGTACCAGATTTAGTAATGTGTCAGGGTCATGGATTCATTGAAACTTTATTGGAACTTATACTAATAGTAGGACTTCCAAAATCTCCACAGATCTATAGAGTTAAAAAACCAAAAACAAAACAAAACAGACAGTACCAAGCATCCCTTCCCTTAGTCCCCACTAAGGGTTACTATGTGTTACTATGTAACAGGAATTCTTTAAACCAAAACTATGCTTTTCCATATTGTAATGTATTGTAAAGCTTTTATGAGCAAAGCTTTGCCCTGCAGCCCTCATTTGTGTTTAAATTTCAGGTATTTGCAAAGCTTTCATTGCTTAGTGGGGTGATTTCTTTTGCTGTGTAACTCCCACAGCAGTTTTGTTAGTTGAAGAAAACGTGTGTGTGTGTGTGTGTGTGTGTGTGATAGCTGCAAGATACATTTAAGTTGAAGGTGCAATTATGCTCATCAATCATCATTACAGACATGAGTAGGCTGAAATCCTGGCATTGCAAGAAAAAACAAAGTAATATATTATCTAATGTTAGCCTCAAGTGACACTTAACCACTCATTGTAAAACAAATATGATCATTTTCTACTTGTTATTGATAACTGACACTATGGCATATCATTACCTTAGTATTATCCTTCAGTTCAGTAATCTTTATTTTTTATTAAAGAACAAATCCATTTATTGTTCATTATCACACCATGTCATGTTATTGTAGTTGTATATTTTTTCACATTCTCAATATAGCTGATCTTGTTCAAAAAAAAAAAAGTTAGTCTTTATTTTAGTATTAGGGCTTCATAACAAGGTTTTAGAGTGTATCTATTCCAAACACTTTTTCAGGCGTGGGAAGAGCAGGAAGAGCTTAAAACCCCTGTCAGGTGTTACTACTGTCTGGGACTCCGATAGATAAATTTGCCCTCAATTTCTGTTCTGGGAACAGCCTTTTACCAGATAGAAAGTTATGGGAAATCTGCATCAAGGAAATAGACAACAAATAAAAACTGATAGGGGTTATAGCATTCCAATACTTAAAGTGGAAGGCAAATCAAAACCTAACTAAGCTTAAATCTACTCCCACCCCCATTCTAAACCTATTCTATTTACCCTGTAAAAGGAAAGATGCCTATATATATCTATTCTGAATTCACACTGGTCTGCTCACATAATGGGGTCCCAGCGCCGGCTTCAGTGTAGAGGAAGGACATCCAACAATGGATGCCGCATAGAAAACCTATGGGTGATGTCATCACACAGGCTTTGCACCCATTGACAGTAATCTCTCCTCTTTACTGATGCCAGCCACTGAACAGTTCATGTGACCAGACCGGAGAGCCCTCAGAATAGGTAAGTATAGACAGCTTTCCTTTACAGGGTAGAAAGAATAGGCTTAGAATGAGGGTGGGAGTAGATTTAAACTTAGGTAGGTTTTGACTTGTCTTTCACTTTAACTTAAAAGATGAATTGTTTTACTTTTGTTTGTATTGCTGTCCAACTGGCAACCCCGTTTACTGGGAAGAACGTGAAGGAATCTCACCAATAGAAAGAGGTGATTAAAATAGCAGTTTTCTAGTCTTTCCCCACTTTAAAAAATGGGTATAGGTACACTTTACTTCCTTTTTTCCCCTTTTTTCAAGACATTTCATTTTTGGTAAGAATTCGCAACATTCAGAATCCAGTAAAGGTGTAAAATAAATAGTTAAAGGTATGGTAGTATGTCTTTTAGTGACGTATAATTCCTAATTAAGTAAAGTTATTTGCAGCTGCACAGCCATGTGTGCATAGGAAGTAACAGTTCCATGACTGCCATCATGCCGCTCTGTATACAGTTTTGTTTTTGTTTTGTTTTGTGAATCTGATGTAGATAATATCTGGAGTTTGTGCCAGTAACAGCACTTCTGTTTGCAGGCTGACAACTCTAAGCCACTGCTTAGCAAATAAGCAGCATTGTTGTCAGCCTGGCATGTGCGCACATTCAGGTGGCTGCTGAACTGCCAAGGCTGCCAGCACTGCTGTTTATTTCAAGACAGTGGCTTAATGTTGTCAGTGCTGGTGGGGTTACTGCCATGATCTCCAGGTAAGAAACATTGCAGTAAATTCACATGAATATTGCTTAAGAAAACTGCATACAGTGAGGCATGATGACAAGCATACCGAAAAATAGATTTTGGGTTTACATAAACTCTAATTTGAACCTGTGCCAGGCAATGCAACAGGTTCACATAACCATATTCCTTCCCAGTTTCATAGAAGTAAATAAAAATCACTAATAGTTCCATTTTGAAAAAAAAATGCTGTTACTAAAGTTAAATAGTAATGGATGGTTTTAATATGATAGGTGAAACTGATAACTAGCTTGTCATAACTGTAAGTGAGCCTTTACAATACTGAAATATATACAAATAAAATGGCATCTTGATTAAAAATTGAATTACATGATATAGTTGGTACACATCATACAGATTACAAGCTTAATTTACTAAGCTAAAATGCATGTGTTATTTGCAACAGCAATCATTATATTGAGTCATTCTACCCTCAAGCCAGCTCCCACTGGCCTTTATTGCTGTAAATATTGTTATATTTTTGTGAGCTGAGCATAATGTTGGTTTTAAATCCCCCTAACTCCACAAAGGATGTAAGACTATGGTAACAGCTATTCCACTAACCTGCATGCAACAGTTCATAGACAGGATGATGTCTGAACTATGTGCTTGCATGCAATGTTCACAGAAATATTATTTAGCTAGAAAAGACACAAAGGAGATGCAAGCTCTAACGCAGTCATATATTTAGCCATATCTTATGTTCAATTGAAGTGCTATTCTTTTTATTTTATAAAGAATACAAACCAGGGGCGGACTGACAACTCATGGGGCCCCCGGGAAATAGAGGATCATGGGGCCCTTGTGTCCTTGCCCAAACTCAAAAAAGGCCATGAAAATGGTACCAGGGGCATCTCATGGGGCCCCCTACTGACCCCGGGCCCTCGGGCAGTGCCCGGGTTTCCAAATGGTCAGTCCGCCCCTGATACAAACATATATTGGCAATCAACAGTGCTAGTGAAATATCCTCAGTTCAAGATGTCTGTTATTTGGCAACAATGAAAAGGAAATGGCTTGTATGCACTAAGAAAAAAAATCCTGATTTCTGTCCTGAAAACTTCAATAAAAATTATTATTTGTAAATAAATAAAAAAAATACCAGATGTGCAACAATCAGGTGGCCCTCCTGGATCCATATCTGTATGGGTATTATGATTTAGAGAGATAGCTGCACTAAACATTTCACTTGTATGGACTAAGTACGTTTCTTTGTATGTGAATTGAGGTGTCAGACACTGTGCTTTGAATATGTTGTTGGTGTTCTCAGTTCAAAGAGTGTTGGTCCTAAACTGATAAACTGTTTATTGCAGTTGGAATCACAAGACTCTTCTGAAAACCAGAAGCACAATTATACAAGAAAGCTTTTTCATGGTAATTCGGCTTTGGGTGTTCATACAGGCCCCTAATAGCTAGCAATGCAACCAATTCAAGCACTGCTTGCAACAACTGTACAGCTATTGTACTGTGTACAAGTTTATTTAAAGCTGATAACAAGTAGAAGGCATGGGCCAAAAGGATCACTGTGATATTTTACTGGCAGGGCAAGTTTACTTAGTTACCTAAGTTTTGGCTTAATATATATAGCAAAGGCTTACTTTTATTCTTTGTCTGCTCTAGCCTAAACTAAGGAAGATGACATTAGATTGGTTACTTTGAGTTATTTCACAATAATGTTTGAGCATTTTCAGAGAACTACTGGTTAACTAATGGACTGCACTGTAGATGCTACTTGCTTTGCAGCTTCCTTTGTCTAACTGAAACTCCAGACCAGTTGAAGTAACTATTAACAGGATCGGTCATCTGTTTCCACTTGTTTATATGTGAATTGTATCTGCATTGTCTCTTGTAAACAGGAGGATTTTTTTCAACGGGTTTTTATAGATTGAATTACAGATGCAAAAAGTATTCCAATATGTCTCTTGGTGGTTAAACAAAAACAGAAAATATTAATATGTACGCTGCCATGACCAGGGCCCTCCTAAACCTCTTGTTCTGAATTGTATTGTAAATTAAGGTTCTGTGCCCCTTTATTCTGTAAAGTGCTGTGCACACTAGTAGATATAAATTAAAAATAATTAATATCCTGATAATAATAATTTTATAATTACCTGGCTAAAAAATAAATGTTCTTCAATGTTTATTTACCTACAGTCCTCATAAAAATGAGTTACAAAACAAACAATTAAAAAAAAATAAAGTATTGTCTAGTCTAGTGACCCAAAGCTTAAAACTTATTTATGACATTAGATTGGTTACTTCCAGGGGCGGACTGACAACTCATGGGGCCCCCGGGCAATAGGGGATCATGGGGCACCTGTGACCTTACCCAAACTCAAAAAAGCCTATGAAAAAGGTACCAGGGGCATCTCAGGGGGGCCCCTACTGACCCCGGGCCCTCGGGCAGTGCCCGAGTTTCCAAATGGTCAGTCCACCCCTGGTTAATTCACATCATTACAATCTGTAACTTTTAGCATTTCAGGGCAAGAAGTGGCATCGATTGATGCTCAAATCAGTTGGCTAATTTTATCAATGAAATTTACAGTTGAAGTTATATTAGAAAGTCCAGTCTGTAAATCTTAATTTTAGTTTTCTGAAACTCATTGCAGTCAGACTCCAGAGAGCTACTGTATATGCATAATTCAAAACTTTTTTAACTTCTCTTTCTCTGATAACATATCACAAATCAGATTCAAACTTTCATGGCAGGTTAGAGTTAGTTTTTCCAGCTGTGAGAAACATGAAAGCTTATTTAAATTAGGGTTTCTGTATAAGGTTGTTCTTTTCCCTGGTCAACTTAACTGTGAATTAGGGCAGTGAGGCTGCCAGGTATGGCACACAGCCATGCACAAATCTTCTGGTGCATGGTCAGTAACACAATACCATGTAAAAGGTTCCAGATAGTTGGCCTGTCTACTAGAGCAGCCTGGCTTGATGTTCTTTGTTACTACCCCTGCACAACATTTTTGTTGATGGAACAGTGTAATAGCATATGGTACGACCACTCCTGCTCCTTCTCAACATCTAGCAGAGCAGGATAACATTTGTCTTAGTTATTTCTAGAATTCTTTACCAAGAATAAGCAAGATTTCTTTTTCAGAATCTCCTTCCTCAGCCCTTATGTACCTTGTGGGCTATACAGTCTTGATTTGCTAGTGTGATACTAGGGCTGGCCATATACATGGCAATTCTATTTCAGCCACTTTCAAAAGAAAAACTAAGTGATTGAATTGGAAAATTAGTGGTTGTGATTGACCCTGAGGAGATGGGATTGAAATGGTTTCAGTCAAACCTGGCATAAAGTTAAAATTGCTATCAATAAAATGATTTTTTTTTCTGGTTTCCGGGTATATTCACACCAGATGCGGTGTGACCGTGTTGAGTGGCTATTCCAGTGCAGTCATGGACAAGACAAAATGCCTTATCTCCTATGTGCCCACTTCACATCACTGCATTGTGGTTGTGTTCGGGTACAGTGCGCTGAGAAAAAGTACTTCATGCAGCACTTTTAATCAGTGCTGCACACGGAGAGGCAGTCCGCTGCCTCACATCACGTGGCCGGAAATTGAACTGTATGAGATGTCTTTGTGACATCCCAATAAAGCTCATTTTGAAAACAGTGCCATCTGCCAAGCTCAGAGCATCATCACTGTGCATCACCACACGTTTTTTTTATAACATGTATTGATGTTGTAAATTTACAACCCAATTTAAATCAATCATAAACTGGGTGGATGGTCACAATTTTTAAAATTAAAAAAATTGCCTAAAAATGGCAATTGTTTATGATACATATGGAATATTTTACTCAGTTAAAGTTTAGATCTACTTTAAAGAGACCCTGTCACAAACTTAATTCAGCTGTGCAGCAGCGGATCACTTCCAATAGTTATCTGCTTCTGGCTGCAAGCAGTCAGCAAAAAAGCCACTATAACAGTGATCTGTTGCTGCATGGAAACACTGTGTCAGCTCTGCCCATCCTGCCTGCTTACAGCGAGTTCTTTTACCTCGCTCGTGATGTCACTACACTCCTGATGTAAGCACAATGTGAAAACATTGCATTCATCTTCTACCAGCACTTCCATGGAGCATTGTGTAGCAGAAGCTGATCATTTCACCTCCTGGGCTTAGTATTTGGTGCAGCTGTCACTAGCATCTGGCAGTAACAGCCTGAACACTGGCCAGGACCACAGCAGCTTTTAAGCGCCACTGTCATTTTAAAACAGCATTGCAGTGAATAGTTCCTGTAACATTTTAAAATTGCATATAAAAGTGGCACCTGGGACTTAGGTGGTAAATGCACATATCATTTTATGGGAAGATGTTTGTAGAAACACCACAGGGTCTCTTTAAACTTTAATTTAGCTTCTCATTGCATGAGATGCCATGGCTAAAATTCAGAATTTCAGATCCTGGTGATTATACAAGGACAACCAAGGGTTTGGTGTGCATACTAGAAATCATTATTTAATTGAAGAAAAGTGAAAGAGCATACATCATACTGTATGTATTATATACTTCAGGCTTAGGGCACCAGGATAGGGAAGGGGGGTGGTAAAATCCATATCCCCAGCAGTGCTGCAGATGTGTTTTTTCACACACACACCCCAGTCGGGAGTGTGTGTACTTTAGATTGTAAGCTCCAAGGAGCAGGGCCCTCCTAACCCTCTTGTATTGTTGCTGTAATGTCTCCCTTTATATTGTAAAGTGCTGAGCAAACTGTTGGCGTTATATAAATCCTGTATAATAATAATAATACAGTAAAGCCAACTGCTGGCTTTCATGTGGAAGTGATACAAGCAGCTGTGAAGCTGCCTATGACTTCCACAACCACCTATGCAATGTTCCACACCGACACGCAACCCTCCGGGACTCCTTTGTCCCACCTGCAGGCCTGGTGCTATCATGGCGGTTGGAGCTCAGCAAACCTCAGTTCGCTCACGCTCCCTCAACAGACCAGGAAGTGACATGTATGACATCACTTCCTGGCCCGGAGCTTTCATTCTCAGTGCTGTGGAAAGTAGCTGCTGGAACACTGCCTGTGTTCCAACATCTGCAGGAGAGTAGAGAGTAGACATCCAGGGTCTAATAGACCCCAGGTTTCTCCATAAAAATAACTTGTTGCCTATATACTATCACATAGGAGGCTGTTGGTCCCCTGTACGAAAACAATAAATGTTATGTAAAAAATAAACAAAAACGTTTTAAGCATACAAAGAGACGCATAAAAGAATGTAAGAAATGGCAATAGCTGTAACTCTAAACTAATGACTTGTCGGGGCTTTTAAAGCATTGCGGGCACATACAATTTTAATGTATGATATGCTGGGTATCTATTTACTCTGCACAAACAGAAAAAATAGGTAATAACTTGCATTTAAGTGCCCAGAAATTAAATTTAGTGTATTTTTTACTGAAATATTGCTTATAAAATTGCGTATATCGAGTAACATAAAAAACTAGAACTACCATCATTTTATTCTCTAGGGTATCTGCTTTCAAAAAATATATAATATTTTGGGGGCTTTAAGTAATCTACAGGCCTAAAATAATTTTTAAAACATGTAACTAAAATATTTCATTACACCCTGCCATTTTGGGGGGTGGGGGGGGGGGTGTGAAGATGGTGAGGGGCAGAAAAATGCACCTTCGCCAGTGTAGACAAAAATCCTTGCACCAGTCCTGGCTGTATTCACTTTCCTGTGAACTCTCATGAATATCTTTATCTGCTTGTATTATGGCAGTTTATATACCCATATCAATAACATAATATTTAGAAAATTATACAACTCTAACATGAAAAGGTTAGGTTTTGTTATATGCTTTGTTTATTTAAGCTAAAGGGGATGTTGATTTTGCATAACAGGTCCACCTCCTGTTACCAAGAAAATATAAGGTATACTTGTGAACTTAAATGAAAAGCTGATGGCTAAGTGCTCTAATAGCACCATAAGTCAGCACATATTTAAAATACTTTGCAAAGATGTTGAAGAAGTTGCTTCCATTGCATATTTTATGTTCTGCTGTACTTGGACTCCCATCTGTCATTCTTAACTCACTATGTGTGTGTTTTCTCCCTAGCGTATGTAAAATGATGTAGTCATCCAGCATCAACTTAGGTCTCTTGGGTTTCATAGGTTAATTTACCTGCCAAGTAGTACAATATTTGTTATCTGGCAGAATAATAAGTTTAAGGTGAAAAAAAGGAGCCGGTTTTCCTTAAACCAGTAAATAATATGTAGATTCAGAGATTGTCATACACTGCCATCCAGTGCAGGAGAATAGGCAGTTTTACCCAATGCATACAGTACATACATATACATGTATTGGAGACATAGTGATTCAGTTTACTTATTTTAATAAGTGCCAAAATTATTATCTCATAGTATTAGTTGTTCCTAAAATGAAATATACATATCAAACCAAGACTCTAGATCAGAAGAATCAGATCAGAAGAATTTACTAACATTATCATCTATTCTGGTTATCTGGCACATCATCCGTGATGGTGTTTGGTTTGGTAACACCAAAAAAATGGCCATGATTGCTGAATGCTAAAGAATTCCTGGTAAATATAAAAAATGTCCTTTAATTTAGTTGTGCGTTAATAAACAAATAATTCCGTACATTATAAAACTACTATTATAAGTGCCTAAAATCTGTCTTTAAACTAGTTTTTCATAATCCCCTGAAAAACAGAAGGAGGTGGGAAGTCCAGCAGTTTGAGCCAGTAAAAACCCTCTTATACTGCTGGTTTCAATTTAACACTGTGAGCTTGTATTGCAGCGGGAGAAAATTACCGTACCTATTTTTCAAGGAAGAGAACTGTTACATAAATGTAGTGTTTGTGTGTGCATGTGTGTATGTGTGTACACATAATATATGATTAGCTTCAAATAGGAAACCCCATACAAATATAATAAATACATGAATGAAAAGTGTATGTATGCATTAAAGGAATTAAAAAAATAAAGGATGCTAACTAGTTGTGAGAGATTGTGCTGTAGGTTCATTGTTGAAGACAACATATGTAGACTGAAGTTCACGGTCTGAATTGCCCCTTTACCTGCGCTGTGATATGACGTGACAGAGACTAAGCTCTGCAACTACAAGAGACACATGGGGAAGGACAGTGGCTCATTGCTCTATTCTCTGTCTGGCTCTGGAGCATCAAACAGCCACCAACCCGTAAAACATAGCTGCCTAGGGAATTACACACACACACACAGCTCGCACATTTTCACAGCTTACTGGTTTCTCTTCTGGTTTACTATGTTTTTGTGCACAGCTATGAAGTGGTCTCTGGAGCTCTCAACCATCTGAACAACTGTGATTTCCATTGCCCCCCTTTGTCTGGATGCTTATATGTTAACAAATTCATTGTGTGCTCCTAGCTGAGACGTATGGCCCAAATATTTCCCTTAAATAGGAAATTGGGTGTTGATCAAAATTGTTCTAAATTCTAAGCATTTTTTACTGTAATCCATTCAATGCATTAAGATAAAAATGTACCACTACCCCACCCCCCCACACCGAACACTTACCTGAATTCTTCACTGATCCAGCACCATCCTGTCTGCAGCCCTTCTCCGTTCCTTTTCTCACAGGCGATACAGGCATCAGTGACAGCCATAGCCTTGTTTTATTTTATATACATATATATTAATTACAATCACTTTAAAATTAACCATGGAAAATTGTATTACAAAGCAGGTTACCTCATTAAAATGTAGATATTTCTGAACAAAACAAAACTGTTCAATGAACTATTCCAACATAGCTTCGGTTCTTCCAACTGGTACCAGTAGGACTTGATGCCAGTGTTATAGGACAGAGACAAAGATAGGAAAGTAAGTATCTTTAAATAAAAAGATAAGTGTGTGGCATGGCAGTGTTCTGTTTGTAAAGTGGAATCATGCTGAGCTTGTATAAGAACAACTGGATTTATGGATGCTTAATTAAAAATTCCTGTTTATGGCCTATTTGTTTATAAAAAAAAATCTAAAACTACCAAGTTCCCTTCATTAATACATCTATTAGTAACCAAAGTAAGTTGATATGAGAGGAATTACATACTTGGAACCCATTTGTGATTGTTACCTGCAGCCTTATGTTCAGCCAGCTTTTTTTCACTTCACATCCCCTCCTCTGGCATGGCAGAATTACCATTAGGTAGTCTCCACAGGTTTGCAAGAGATGGCAGATCCCTAACTAGCTGAAACACTGAAATAACAGCAATTTTCCAAGCTGTAACAAACTCATATGCTGATCATTTATGGCAGGAGTCTCCAATCACTTCAGTAAGATGGCCAAATCATATGTTATACAAATATGTGTGGCCAAAAAAGAAATAAATTCTATAAATGAATTAATTTAAATAAATGAATAAACATTCTCCAGGGAATAATTTAATATCAGAAGCCCTCATCACAGCAGAAGCTTATCCATAACATCAGAGCAACCCCTTCACATCACAGTCCCTCTTTCACCTCAGAAACTCCCCCATTACTTCTGAGACCCCCTTTCATTTCAGAGTGCCTCTTATGTCAAGGTCCCTATCAGAGTTCCCCCATACTCCAGGGTCCCTATCAGAGTCCCCTCTTACATCAAGGTCCCCATTGGAAGTTTAGACCATCTGATCTAAATCCTCAAACTGTGCACTGTGTGAGTCTGGAGATATGCCACTGACCCTGGCTGTACAAAATCATGTAGTGGTCCAGATGTGGCCTGTCGTAGTTTGCAGACTGCTAATTTATGGCAATGCAAAAGAAATGTAAATAAAATGGGTTTCTTTCAGAGTGAGGTATAGCTGTTGAAACCTGGGTTCTGTGTATTTTTATCCTCAAAGGATTAAGCAAGGACTGGATAATTATGTAGTAAAGCAAAAATAATACCCAATTTCTTCAAAAAAGCTGCACCATCATTGCAACCTAGCATGCAGCTCAACACAAATCTTGAAGGAAACTTGGAATGCTTCAGGAACTTGGACTAGACACTCCCATTTGTAAAATGTACTGAAGACTTCATATGTGTATCATATTAATAATGGTTCTTCATGACTGTTTTGGCCAATGAATGCATGCAGATGTGTCCACAGTAGAATGAAGTGATGATAATAGCTTAGAACACATTCCCAAGTATCTCACATTCTTTGTTCCAGTTGGAGCCTGTCCCTTTTTAAATACCAGGTATGATATTACTTGTTCCTGCTATGCCTTTGTGTTTCCTGGCTTGTATGTTTTTGCTTTAAATCTTTACATTACATTTAAATAGGAAGTCTGCAAATGTCTATTTATGGATCTTTATCTCTCTTAGGTTTAACTAGGATTTGAAATATAATTTGACTGCTGGATTTATTTAGCACATACATCATTATTTACTAAAGATAACACATTTTATACTGGTTCAGCAAAACTGTGTTTACTTCAACAACCTCCCAGATTTCCCCTTTACTATAGTGAGTATTTGAAGTAAACACTGTCTTGGTAACATTTTCCATGATTTTTTTTTACAGAACTCAGAACCCCAGTATGATTTTATTTTAAGAGGCAGCAGAAGTATACATTTAGTGCATTACATCATTTTTTACTCCTACTGCATGCATTCTTTCTATGAACATGTATAATAGTTATCTAAAATCAGGAAGGCAAAATTATTATCAAGAACTCTTTAAAACAAGAAGTGCATGATTTCTGCTTACATAACCAGTTGTCATAGCTATTGTCAGCTAGTGCCCCTGGAACAACACAAGCAGTTGCTTGACAAGAGGTGAGCCCTTACACTGAGTTTGGCAGAGCACCTGAAGTCCTTGTCAAAACGATATTTCATTTGACAGCCACCTGGACAAAAGCGCCTTTGAAAATGATTTTGTATGTGCCAAGCTCCCCACTGTGGCAGCAAATTCTAAAGCAAAACTAAAAACAAAAACACTGCAATCACTTTTATGTTACATGTATATCAAGGCTAGATTCATAAATTTTACTGACGGTGGTTAAGTAGTATAGGCAAACTGTTTTGTTACATTACTAATGGGCAGAAGTGGACTGTGCTCTATTTCCAAAAATATGTTACATAAAACGGAGGACCCAGAAGTCCATAGACAATATATAATTACGATTTTTGGCAATGTAAAGGTATTTAAAAAATATGTGTTTGATGGAAAAAATTATTAAAGAAAGCTGTATATATGTATTTTTTGCAACATATAAATTAAACTCTATTTGTTACTGTTGGAAAAAAACATATTTGTACTCATCCTCCAATGTTTTAAATATCTAAAGAAAAAATGTGAGTTTTAGGGACAAACTAAACTGGAATCCCCAGTCCAAATTGCAAATTCCCTTGCAGTCAGGGGTTAAGTACATCTCCAAGCTCTCTAATACAGGAACTGATCCAGGCTTTACAGCCTACTATCCTTCCAGAATAGTAGGCTGCCATATCTTGGCCGTCCATCACTCCCTTTACAATACCCTGCTGTAATAGCTTCCCCACAATACACTTTACCAGTCTAGTGCCCACTCCTTTTGCTTTCTATGCAGCTTTGATAGTCATTAAAATTGTATCTTCAAGGGTTTGTACACACAGGCACCAAAGGAGAGCTCTCAGCTTGTATTCCTAATTTATATGGATCACTCCTTGGCTACCAGCGTATAATATAGACTGCTAAAGCATTGAACAACACTGGTACTTTTGACATGTGAACATAGCCTTCAAGTATACATACTGACCCATAAAATATAATTATTATTATTGTTATTTTAGTATCTGTGCTTGAAAGACACTTAGGTTGATTTGAGAAAGGCTGTTAACTTTGCAAGGGAAGTCTCACTTTGCATGGGAATTATTCCAAGAACGTGGGTAAAGTTTCACATTGCAAAGAATACCCAATCACATGCAAGTAAAAAAATACAGCATTTTTGCTTGCACATGATTGGATGATAACAGATGTCACAGCTTCACATGAATCCACATTTCCTTCAATGCCCTATCACTTTGTGTTGCAGATGGCATGAGTGCTATTGTGTGCAACCTAATACCAGAGCAGACATGAGTGATATTTACCAGAAAGGAATGGCAGTTCTAGAAATTGAGGTCTTACCACAATATTAGGCATCCTCTGCTGACTTTGAATCTTGGGGTGTAGTAACTTGTCATTTATATCCTTTCCAGTCAAAGCCCACAGAGGACGTTTGGGAAGTATTGAGTTCCCAGAGAGGCCCTCCCCTTCAGGTTAGTAGACCCAGTCCTTTACTCTTATGTTCCAGAACTCGATTTCACACTTTATCATTCATGTTGCCCACAACCAAAAAACGTTACACAGCACAGTGTTGATGGGGTTTCTATTGTACAGCCACTGATTGTAATTTAGTAATCAACCCTCACTAATGTTTTTGATCAAATGTTAATTGTATTGCTGTTAATTGTCACTACATGCATAATTATTATTTTTAATAGGCAATTATCATTGTATCTCTGCATGATGGTGCATGTAGTCTTAATCTGCAGCATTTTTAATGCTTGTTCTGTTATAATCAATATATATGTGTAAAGCGCTGCGTAAATTGATGGCGCTATATAAGTACCTGAAATAAATAAATAATAATCCAAGGAAGGTTACCTCTAAGCTCTAAAGTATTCTGTTGCTGTATTCTGTATTATGCTTTAAGAGTAACTCCACTTTTGTTGAAAAGCATAGCATAAGAGAAAGAGCCAAAAAAGCCACTGGGTGATCTTTGTACATTGCAAGGATTTTTACAAACTTTGTTGCAGAGTCCTACCTTTTGTTGCTCTGAAGGAAAAGCTGTCTGTTTGCTTTTGCACACAGTGAATGTGAATGAGAGTGACTTTTTCATTATCAATCAGCTGATGGTCTTTTCGGGTTCTAATGAGGAAAGTTGCAGTGTCTGAATCCCTTTAGATGTGTTTAAGCCTTTAGGAATATATCACCAAAAATGTAAATGTTTACTGCAATGGATGCCTAAAATATGATTTTCTGCCAAAATCAGTGAGCCAATCACACAAGCAGGAAATTACATTTCTGGGGAGCATTCTGTACAGGTGTCATAGCTATTGTCAGCTAGTGCCCCTGACAATTGCCACATTGCATTGAATTTTAGAGACAATTATACAACAATGCTGAAGATTGAAAATTAAAGGTAATTTTTAATAACATCCAATTCAAATATGGCTTGTGTAGCAATTGTAAAGGCTATATTATTTTTCTATTTGCTATTTTTTTCCCACAAAAGTGAAGTCACCATTTAACTGTTATTATCAACCCAAGATTGTATGGCATGGCCATAAGTGAGCCAGAAGCATGCAGCAGTAGTTTGGAGCAAATTATATTCTTTGTATCTAATCTAGGTCACTGACTTTGCCAATAGATCTGTATGACAACCAAGCAACTAGTATTTTCAGAAATAGAGATCAGCAATGGCAGTCTACATATTCTTTTAATACATGTGTTTTTTTCTGGGCTTGTATAATTGAATTGTATTAGATCCTGTTTGCTTAGTATTCAGTTTAGCTTTGCTCTAAGTGGTCCCTTAGCTCTGGCCTCTTTAACACCAATCCTTTCTTACATTATCAGTAAATAAAGATGTACATTCAATTAAAGGACAGCAATCACTTAAACATCGTATGTGGTGTGAGCTGCCAAATTCTTTTGAGGTGAATAGTCTTCCATTTCAGTAAAATCAGTACCTGTTTTTATTAATCCTATCTGATTTTTTCCCCAAAGCTGTGCTGCCTCCCTCTTCTCTGCCCTGGTGGCAGCAGGAGTTTGAATGTAATCATTAATATAAGGCAATTTATTGACATGCCTGTTTATCTACAAATGGATTGTTCCATTGTTTTCTGATAAACCATTGACAGTATTCTTGTACTCCTGAGGTCATCTTTTTCTATCTCCAACTCACCATCTTATCTGTCAGACATGTGGCTGAAAAACTCTTTCAGGATGTAAGAGTTTGTCAGATGGATTCTGGATGGAAGCTGAAGAGCTCCATTACGGGAAATACGTTTCAGGTCCTGATCATGTTTTAGTGGCCAAGCTAAGACTCCCCCTCCATGGTTATCTATGGTCCCATTTGTGACTCTACCATCAAGACTTTTACTTTTCCCTTTAACTATCAATAAGCATGCATTCAACAGTTGTTACTGTGACCAGTGCAACCCTTTTTTCCACAGAGCTGTACTGTTCCCTTGACTCCCCTATACCTTCATCACTGCATCAAAGTCCAGTTACCGTGTACCTAGTGACAGTAAAAAAAATAGCATAACGTTAATTTCTCCCTATTAGTTATTCATCCTGTGATCATGTAATTTCGCTTGCCGTATAAATGATAAAAGTTCAGTTTTTTCCCTTTTCTTCCCTATGATTACCACCCTACATCTAACAACTGCTGAAGAACCATTACACCTTGTGCTTGCACATTGAGATTCATCTGCAGCTTCTAACTGCCTCCAAAGTGCTTCAATTTTGCATGAGCAGTAATCTAGAGACTGGGAAGCATTACTGAGTGCTGACAGCCCAGATCATTAGAGAGAGCATGTAAATCCTCTGAACCAGAAATAAAGAGTGCACAGATTTTCTTTGTGAGACGGCTACCACAGTTTTTATGCAAAGCTCAAACCTCTGGCAGCTATTATCCAGCCTATTATTTTTTATTTTCTCCTGTGCATTTTTGTATGAAAGTCACACCTGCCAAAGTGTGAAAAGTACTTTAATTTAAGCCTTTTAAATTAATGTCAATTCTAGTAGTTATGACATAGCGATAATAAAAATTAGTTCATGTGAACCATTTAGAAAACACAGTGCTAGTGCACTTCTAAGAGAGAGATGTCTAACTGGATTTAATTGGTAAGGAAAACTGGACAAAACACCAAGTATTTGCTGAACAGATAATGGCTTGTATATGGTGGTGTAAATGACTCGGTGACAAGATTATTTTTTGTGCAGTCTGATTAAGATACGTAAAATATAAATGACTGTCATAACCTTATAGGGAGAAAAAGGACTGAAAATGGCAAGAAAATTAGAGACAATGGTCACTTTTGAGAAATGTTATCAATACAAACAGCTTTTCATAGTGCATGATAAAAAATAATTTGTCACTCTTCAAACAGCCAAAAACTATGACTTATCACCTAACAGCTGCACCCAATCATTAAGCACATCTATAAACTGTTTATGTGATTTCAGTCATTACAATAATAGATAATAATAACAGATATGACATCTTTGATGAATCACAAAAATCTACTTACATAGAAATTGCGCTATTGCTGGCAAAAACATTCGATGAATTGTGTACATTAAATAGAAATCTGCATTGCCATGCTAAAAAGTTAAAGTGAATAACATAGGTGAGCGTACAGCAAATATGCTGCACGAATTTAACCAATGTAAAAAATTGAAACAAATAAAAAATAAAAAACAAATCTACAATCACACCTGAGTCCTTGTGCAAAATATATAAATTATAGTCCCAAATAGGTGCGCTTGGAATAATGCCCATGACATCACAAGCATTGGCTCCATCCTACGCATCTCGTCACATCTGACTTCATCGAGCACCCGTGCCCCCAATGAAGTCAGATGTAACAAAACATGTAGGGTGGAGCCAGTTCTCGTGATGTCACCATGTACGCCGGAACCAGGAAGTCCGCTGTCTGACTGTCTGGCATTATTCTAATAAGCGTTGAACTGTATAGTGTGTTTTTAATAAACTTCTTTATATGGTTTTACGCTATGTGGCTTTTTTGGCTCTTTCTCTTATGCTATGGTTGAATACCCTGTTTTTGTGGATGAGGCATTCTTGGAGACATAGTGGAGACCCGAAGGTGGTTTAATCCCCTGAATAGGGATCACAGGGTTACACAAGCACATGACTCTTTTAATATATACATAGTCCTCTGGTAAGCGTTTTGTTATGCATGAGGTGGTGGAGCATTGGAGAGGGTGTGTGCTTGGAATACCTATTGAACTTTGGAGCTTAACGCCTTTTACAGTTCTTCTCTCTTGCAGTTATTTGGGACTATTATCTATGCATCTTTGGAATACAGTCTTTTACAATTTTTATTACTTACTATTTGGGACTATAGTTTATGTATTTTGAACAAGGACTCGTGTGTCATTGCAGATTTGTGTTTTATGTGTTTTAATTTTTTACATTTATTATATTAGTGCAGCATATTTGCTACACATTCACCTGTTATTCACTTTAATTTTTTTAGTGCAGCAATGTAGATTCATATTGAGTCACAAAAATGGCCTATGAATGGTAAAATGCAGAGCTAGAAACATTTACATGCACTTTGGTGGTAAAATCACAGTCCTGTGATGTTCTTTATGTATCTCCATTGTCAACTGCTAATTAGCAGCAGCTGAAGAATACAAAATATAAGAAACAGAAATATAGAAAATACAGAAATATAGAATATAGGAAACATAGAAATATAAAATAAAGGAACAGAATATCCTCCATGATCTCCTACCAACTGTCAAAGTAGAATATTTGTTACCCCCAGTAAAATTTACGGAATTTAATTAATTAACAAAGTAACACTGGGAATGTATAGCATGTTAGATGTGTATGACTGGTTTAAATTCTCTGCACTCCTCTCCCATACAACGTACCTTCCCCTCTTCATCTTGCCCTCTACTGCTGCTATCACATGCAGTGAAGTGGGTTCCTGAGGAAGGGACTGCTGGAGCTATAATTTTCACATAAGCAAATAATCTAATTAATGAAATTAGCAGCAAAAGTGGCAAACAAGCAGTTGGGTAGAGAATGTAAACAAGGGGGGGTTATGGAAATCAGAGTGGGTAAGTGTTCTGTAGCAGAGGAGAACTTGTCAGGGCTGACACTACAATGCCTTTGTTGCACCCTAATCCAAAGCTGTGATGTCAGCCTAAACAGGGAGTGGATTTAAGGTAGAGTAACAGCTATTTTTCTGTGCTTGAAGCATTTTGAAAGGAATAACACATAATGTGTTTATTGCAAAGATGAATGTATATATATATAATATATATAAAAATAACTCTCTATATAATACATATATACAGTATACATTGTAAATGAACATATTGGTATGTTCCACTAGCTAAAAACGACCTTGTTTCTTTGTCTAAATTGTAAATATATGTGCCATTATTATTTAGTGTGTCCACCCTTTCCCTTTAAAACAGATTCAGTTTTTAAGGGAACTCAGCAGGTAGATTGTTCCAAGATAACCACAGTTTCTGGGTGGATTTCGACTGTCTCTGTTGTGTCTGAATGTTCCTGTAATCCCATACAAAGTCAGTATTGTTAAGATCAGGGTTTTCTGCGGCAATATCATCTCTTCCAGGTCTCCTTGTTCTTCTTTTCCTTGAAGATAGTTTGTAAAGCGATTCTAAATGTTAAAGTTAAAATTAAAATAACAAACATGTTATACTTGCCTGCTATGTGCAATGGTTTTGCACAGAGCAGCTATGATGCTCTTCTTTTTGGGTCCCCCAAGGGGCGGTCCTGGCTCCTCCCCCCGCCTCTTGCTATGTGCCATTTGAGGAAGCTCGATCCTTAGCCACACTCCTGTGAATGGACATTGTCTGTTTATACACAGAGCGTGGCTCAGCCCTGCACCCCACTCTCTCCTCCTTGGCTCACTGGCTTTCATTGACAGCAGCAGGATCCAATGGCTCCTGTTTCTGTGTGAGCCAATAAGGACAGAGATTTGGGAGACAACTGGCTCTCATGCACATCACTGGATTAAGGTGGGCTCAGGTAGGTATCAGGAGGGGGCTGAGGGGTGAGCTGCACCAGGAAGGTTTTTATGCCTTATGCATTGAATGACTTGGGGTGTATGTTTGGGGTCATTAACCTGCTGCAGAATATAATGTACCTTCCTGATGGTATTTTGTGATGATTAGGTATCTGTCTGTACTTTTAACCAGTATATCTGACCAAGTTCTAGCACAAAAATGCAGCTCCAAATGCTGGAAAACCTCTGCCATGCTTCACTGCACGGCCTGCAGATACTCATCTGTATTATCCTCCATTCTGTCAAAAAAACTAGAATCTGTTACAGAAAGTTAGCATGGTGCACCATGTATTCCTAGCTGACTGCTGCATTTTAACCATTGCTTGTGAGAGACCTTGATGCAGTAAGATGGTAGTCTATATCTTGTTGCTATGCTCAGTCTTGCCATTGAAGATTGTAAGATTTTTTTACATTGAGTGATTTGTTAGTAAAGCATGACTTATCCTAATGTACTTTAATTTATCTTACCTACCTATTTCTGTGTGGTTTAATGATTGTATGTTAACCTATATATTGTTACCATGTTGATCATTAGCACCTTTTTTTGGTACCACATGCCTGCAAAATATGTCATTTTATGGGTAGATCAAAGCCGGTCATACATGGATCAAAAATTTGGCCATTTCAGCAGGAACCAGCCAAATTTCAACCCATGTATGTGCACCCTGCTTGTACACAAGTTGGCCTATCAATAAACTTGTGCACAACCAGCCTGTCGGGTTTTTCCCGAATGATTAGTGCCACTGGCTATAGTCAACAACACTATTTGTGATTTGTCAACAGGGAAGGATCTTCTTCTTTGCTCTTGCATATTCTATGGACTGCCTTAGGCAGGCCATACACAGAGCAAATTTCTTTCCTGCAACCATAGGGGGGGGGGGGGGGCGTGCCCACCAGGAGAAGACAGTTATTATTGCTAGCAGCTATAACAGCTGATTGCGATGAGCATATGTAGAATCCAGCAGGCTGGTTGTACCCAAGTTGATTGATCGATCAATTGGGTATACTCAGCCTGCCCATACATGGTTTGAATATCGACCAGTCCCTTCAAATTGTCTATAGCTGGCCTTAGACATCCTGACTGTGCCTTGCTGATCCCATTATCTTACTGCATGTCTGTCAAATAGGGAATGCCATACTAAAAGGAATACAGGTCCTGCAGTCTTTTATGAAATGAAAAATCCACAATGCTCCTGATAGTCAGGAATTACGTGATGTTTGTCTATACTTAATGACCATGTCACCTTTAGAAATTAAATTATTAAAAATTCCCCCACTTCCTGATTGTAGCCCACCTCTGATAATACTTCTCCCATCTAATAATCTTTTCTTTGAGAAGGTCTCAGCTGGCATCTCCTCATACTGTACATACACAGGTTTCGTATGAATAAACCACAATCTAGGGGACCACTGGAGACTGTCATTATTTCAGCTTACTCAACGAACCACAGTTTGGACACTGCTGCTGTAAACAGTGGAGCACAATGACAGATGAAGCATGTATCTAAAAAGCATTTGCATAATGAAGATGGCCACAACGGCAAGCAAGGTGTTCCAACTGTCAGTACCGTCAAATGGCTGACGCGTTTCAGGGACGAATCCCTTTCCTCAGAGCTACTGACCAACCTCTTGTGCAGATGTGTAGTGGATGGATGATGGGAGCCTTGCTGGTGCTGCTTGCAAGGCTCCCATCATGCATCCACTACACATGATACATGCTTCATCTGTGAGTATGTTTTTGTAGCAAGCGTACACACAGAGATGGACTCAGTTCAACCGTTTTGTTAAGCATTCTCCATTTTGTCCTATCATCCTCTGTTCATTTACAGTGACATGCGGCCTGATTGATGAGAAGTGTTACAGGAGGCCAAAACACAGCAGGGAGCTCCGAGCTATAACACCCCCAAGGGAGCTGGAGCCTCGCTGTCTAAAGAACCTGTGCAATCTGGCACATCATAAAAAGATAACCCAAGCCTTCCCCTGAGTTCAAAGACATTCCAGAGGAGTAAGAAACTAGATAACACTTTTAAAATCCATTGTTCCCTTATGTCTCATATCTTGGAATATGAGAGACTTACATAAAAACCAGGTATATCTTCGGATTGGTCATGATCAAACAAATCGTTTGAAAGGTCACACTCCCTGACTGAAATACCTAGGAAAGCAGAAAATCACATCTCTTGAACCCTTCAAGTATGTATTTCATATTTCATATCTAACCGTTCCTCAGAGGCGTCTGCATATTAATCTACCCGCGGGTGGAATGTTACTTGTGCCTAGGAAAAGTTATGAACCAAAATATGAACTATGAGAGATTTTGGTTCTAGTTTAGGTCTCCGCCCACAATCCCTCCCCAAATGAGGCATTGGTCCTTGGCTTCAGAGACACCCCCTGCTTGGGGAATACAAAATAGGCTGTCAGGCCTAAGAGTGTAAGTTGAAGAATGCTCCCGTTTAACATCAGAACCAACTTGGGAGACATGCCCTTTTCCTCTGAAACTTGATCTGCTTAACCCAAGGCTGAGGCAAGTACTATAACCCTTTACCCTCTTTTCTGTTACCTCTTTGCTGTGCTATTGTTCTCTATATATTTATATATATATTGGTTATATCTTTTTTTCTGTAAATACTTTTATTGCACCCTTTTGACCTTTTAGTAATATATCTTTCTTTTTGAAAGTGTTGAACTGTTTCTATAGCTCGTTAATGCAACTTACGAATTCCTGCCTCTAAAAGAGCGCTACTGTGTTTGTTTAACCCTCTGTATAACCTGTCTGCGGTGACAGTGCTATACAGATGATTATCTCAACCATCATAGTGTTATTGCTGATATTGCTGAGTTTCCTCTTTCTCTGTACAAAAAGGAGGTGGTGGCAGTGTGAAGGGTTAATTGCGTAATTAACCTGACCCAGTAACAATCACATTCGGGCTGCCAGTACATCGATTTGTGGTCCATTAGCTGTAAAATCTTTGTGCAGGGTGCAGCTGGGCATGGCATTGTTACGCACGTAACATCGGGGCTTCAGATTGGCTAGTCCTTCGGTCACGAGTTTCGTGAGAAGGTCAGGGGTCTGACGCGCGATCGTCACAGTTTTTATCCTTTATACCTTTGAATAAACCTTGGATAATGCACTAGGTGTGTGCGTCACCTATTTATTCTCTACCCAGTGGCTGATCCCCCCATCTGAGGAGGGCTGCACCCCTGAAGCATTTCCTTTGGTTGTCGCTGTCCTAGTTCCCTTGGCTTCCCTTTGGCTGTGCATTTCCTGAGGCGCTGGAGAGTACATACGATATCCTAATGGAGCACAATGCTCAATATACTGAAAAATAAATCTTGGGTTTACATACTCATGCTAGGTCCACTTTAAGAATATTTAAAGTGTTACTAAACCAATAACAGTAAAATTGGTCTGTATCTGCAGTAAAGCATGCTTGTTATACTCACTGTGGAACCTAAGGGGTTAATCCTCTGCATTGTGTAAAAAATCTGTTTGATCCTGACTTCTCTAATCCTAGCCTTCTTCCAGTGTCCCCCTCTTATCTCCTGATAAGACATATAGGGGTTTATTTACTAAAGCTGGAGAGTCCAAAATCAGACTCCCTTCTGCATAGAAACCAATCAGCTTCCAGGTTTCATTGCCAAAGCTTCATTGAACAAGCTGAGGTTAGAAGCTGATTGGTTTCTATGCAGAAGGGAGTCTGATTTTGGACTCTCCAGCTTTAGTAAATAAACCCCTCAGTGCTGAGACACCCTGCACATGCTCAGTTTGGTATATATTGCTAGAGAGGTTTTTTTTTCCTGGAAGAGTGCATGTGATTAGCACAGGACCAATCAGCACTGTCCAGACAGATGTCAGGGGTTCTGCATCCTCCTAGAGCAGAAATAAAACTCCTCCTACAAGCCTTAACCATTGCTCTGCTGGACACTGATAGAAGTCTCAAGACTGCTCTAACTGCTGATGAGAAAAGGTATTTAGCAGTTTATATTTACTAAAATAATTGCACTTCCATGTTCTGTGCACTGTGGGAGATCAGATATAGTGAATGCAGGGTCCTGGGATTAGGAACACTTAAAATGAGCTTTGCTTTGGTATGGACATTTGTTGTCAAAAGTATAGAATGTCTTCCCCTGCAGTACGTGTACCCTACTTCATGTTTCTCCACTGGAAAAAATGTTGATTTAAAAGACTCATAAACTCTTTAACAGCTCTCTGAGAATTGCTAGTGTCTTGCCTGCCATAGTGTTTTCGAGGATTAATGGGCTATAGCTCTAATACTTCTTTATTCGGTCTTAATAATAAATAAATATATATATATATATATATATATATATATATATATATATATATATATATATATATAGATAGATAATATTAAATATAAATAAGATTTTATGCCTTTAACCATATTCTTTTATTATGATGGTTCATGAGGGATGACTAGACACTTAAATAATAACACAAAATGCAAAAGCTCTATATACACAGGAATAAGCTCAGCTGTATTTTGGTCAGTACTAGATAAAATGGGTTTTTAGATGGTACTGTGTTTATTTAATAAAAACAAACTCAAGATGACAGAAAAATAAAATGATGGGCCTCTGTAGAGCCAATTTGGAAGTTGTCCACAATCGGCTGACCCAAACATAATGGTTGCAGTTTGTACCTCATCTGCTATTTACACTGATATTATTGATCTTAAGTTAACACAACTTTTCAAATAAATCAGAAACTCATACTAGCAATAACTACTGAACTACCGGCAGTACAAAATATTTAAAAACTCAGACTTTTCCAAGAACCTTGAAAACTTGAAAATGTGTAATATTTCTTGATATACATATAATGACCTTTATGTTTATGCTGTGATATTACCAGCACCTCAGCAGATAGTAATTCCTTCGCAAGTGTTTAGAAAAAAATGTTCTTGCTTAACCTTGGGTATGCTTTTTGTCATATTCATTGGTGCTCAATAGCTAAACTCTTGTGCACTTTGCTTGAATTGGCGGTTATTTCACTCCTTTTTTTCTCTGTTCATAGTATATTATGTAGCCTTGAATGATAGATGTAGGTTTTTATACAATAAGATAAGGAGAAAGAATGTATACAGAAAGTACAACCTAGAAGAGAAATACAAACATGCAATTGTTTCTGATAGATGCAGAGTATGATTATTATGCAATATTTCATATCTACCTGACCCAATAAAAAAAAAATTACAAAAAAAATATGTATTCTTAAATATAATTAAAAGAATTCATGTATAGAACCACTATGCATTTCCTTTGACACATATTAAAGGCAACCACTTTTAGTCTGGATAATGATTTATATGTGTTTTATTTTTTAAAGCAGCACTGCTATATATACAGTTGCAAGAAAAAGTATGTGAACCCCTTGGGATTACATGGAGTTTTGCATGAATTGGGCATAAAATGTGCTCTGAACGTCATCTAAGTCACAACAATAGAAGAACACAGTCTGCTGAACATAATACTACACAAACATTAGATGTTGCCATGGTTTAATTGCACATAACATGTAAACATTCACAGTGCAGGGAGGAAAAAGTATGTGAGACCCTAGCTTAATGACTTCTCCCAGAGCTAATTGGAGCCAGGAGTGAGCCAACCTTGACTCCAATCAGTGTGATGATATTGGATGTGTTGCTGACAGCTGTCCTGCCCTTAAAAAACTCACACCTGTTTTGCGTTTACTGGTTTCAAGAAGCACTGTCTGATGTGAACCATGCCTCACAGAAAAGAGTTCTCAGAAGACCTACGATCAAGAATTGTTGACTTGCATGAAGCTGGAAAGGGTTACAAAAGTATCTCCAAAAGCCTTGATGTTCATGTGTCCACGGTAAGACAGACTGTCTACAAATGGAGAAAGTTTAGCACTGTTGCTACTCTCCCTAGGCATGGTCGTCCTGTAAAAATGACTGCAAGAGCACAGCGCAGAATGCTGCATGAGGTAAAGAAGAATCCCAGAGTGTCAGCTAAAGACCTACAGAAATCTCTGGCACATGCTAACATTTTTGTTGACACATCTACAATAAGGAAAACATTAAACAAGAATGGAGTACATGGGAGGACACCACGGAGGAAGCCATTGCTGTCCAAAAAGAATATTGCAGCACGTTTGAAGTTTGCAAAAGAGCACATGGATGTTCCACAGCACTACTGGCAAAATATACTGTGGACAGATGAAACCAAGATTGAGTTGTTTGGGAAGAACACACAACAATATGTGTGGAGAAAAAAAGGCACAGCACACCAACATCAAAACCTCATCCCCACTGTAAAACATGGCAGAGGGAGCATCATGGTTTGGAGCTGCTTTGCTGCCTCAGGGCCTGGATGGATTGTTGTCATTGATGGGAAAATGAATTCCAGAGTTTATCAAGACATTTTGCAGGAAAACGTACGACCATCTGTCCGGCAACTGAAGCTCCGCAGAGGATGGGTGATGCAACAGGACAATGACCCAAAGCATACAAGTAATTCAACAAAACAATGGCTGCAACAGCGCAGAATACACCTTCTAGAGTGGCCCAGTCAGAGTCCTGACCTCAACCCGATTGAAATGCTGTGGCATGACCTTAAGAGAGCGATTCACACCAGACATCCCAAGAATATTGCTACACTGAAACAGTTTTGTGAAGAGGAGTGGTCCAAAATTACTCCAGATCGTTGTGCAGGTCTGATCTGCAACTACAGGAAACGTTTGGTTGAGGTTATTGCTGCCAAAGGAGGGTCAACCAGTTATTAAGTCCAAAGGTTCACATATTTTTTCCTCCCTGCACTGTGAATGTTTACATGTTATGTGCAATTAAACCATGGCAACATCTAATGTTTATGTAGTATTATGTTCAGCAGACGGTGTTCTTCTATTGTTGTGACTTAGATGAGGTTCAGAGCACATTTTATGCCCAATTCATGCAAAACTCCACGTAATCCCAAGGGGTTCACATACTTTTTCTTGCAACTGTATATATATATATATATATATAAAACTCCTCACATTTATAAAACACAGTGGAAATGTGGATTGTGCTCTGCTGTCTTCAGTATTCCAACTATTTCCAATGCAAATCAATGGGAAAAAAAGGCTCTGGCTCTCCTCCTGAGCTCTTCTGCAGCTCTTAGCAGCAGAGAGAACTCCATGGGGCGCTACAGGCTCCACACCATTGCCCACATTTTATGAGTGGGTCATAACATGCAGGCCACCGTTTTTGTAACCCTGTGGAGTACAACAGAAGTTGATATCAATTAAAAACATTCCACTTTTGAGTCTGAAGTACATGTTGTAGCCTCATACTTATTTCACTGCAAACTGCTATTCCCACTGACATTGGTGTTTAACCACTTGACCGCCAAACAGTTTTACCCCTTCATGACCGGAACATTTTTTTGCTATTAAGCACTGTGCTACTTTAACTGGTAAACGCGCGGTCATGCAACACTGTACGCAAATTAACTTTATACCATTTTTTTCACACAAATAGAGATTTCTATCTGTGGTATTTGATCACCAATGGTTTTTTTTATTTTTTTATTATACACAATTTTTTTCTTTATTTATTATATAAATAACAGAAAGTAGAAAATATTGTTTTTTTTTTTTCTTTCTTTCTTTATCAAACATATCCAATAAGAAAATAAAAAAATCAAATTTCTTCATAAATGTAGGCCAACATGTCTTCTGCTATGTGTCTTTGGTACAAAACAAAATCCCAATAAATGTATATTAATTGGTTTGTATGAAAGTTATAGCATCTACAAACTATGGTATATATACTGGAATCTATTCAACTATGACACTATACTGGTAATGGTGGTGATCAGCGACTTATAGTGGGACTGTGATAGTGTAGCGGGCAATATGTTGCTAACTTCCGCTGACTGGGAGTACACTAACTGACATCAATAATGGCACTAACACTGTGATCAGTGCTAATACTGTACACTGTCACTGTACTAATGACACTTCCTGGAAAAGGGTTAACCACTAGGGACAATCAAACGATTAACCATGTGCCTTACAGTTTGTAATGTGTTTTGTATGGCTCTTTTTTTCTCCCTGCTTTGCAGAAAGAATAAACAACCAGATTGCTGTTCCCTGTACACCATGTGTGATTGAACACAGCCACTGCCACAGCGATCAGCTGGTTTAAGCCAAAATCAGCTGCCAAACCTGTGCTGTGTCCAATCACACCACAGGTCAGAAGGGAGTATGTGTATATGTATATATATATATATATATATATATATATATATACAGTATACACGAATGTGCCTGCATGTGCAGCTCCACCACACTAAATGTACAGCAGCAGGCTGGCAAGTCATAAAGTTAATTCAAGAAGAAAAGGGTGGTTGCAAGTTGCGTTTCCTTTACTGACTGTGAATTTCCAACTTTTCCGCACTTCCTACAGTTCAGAAGGCAGGCTCTGTGAAATGTTGGGCACAGCAAGTACATATTCACAGGGCATAATAGATTTCATACAATTCATGGAAATAAATGTCTGAGATTTCTCCAAAAGTTACTTTTCAAACTTCAGAATCATTCATAATAGTAGTGGGCTAGAAATATTTGAAATTCCATGTGTAAAAGAATATATGATCTTAAATGTTGACCATAGATGCACTTTAAATTTGCTGCCGGCAGCAACTTGCATAGGGGCCCTATTTTAAGCAAAAGTAAATTTCCCAAGCTAGGAAGCAAAATAGAAAGAGGGCTTTAAAACAGTATTCTACAAGTTGGTTTATTCCATAAGGATGTGTCAGCCTTAAAATTAGGTTAGAGGTCTTTGGGAAGATAGCACAGCTGCATACAGTAAGTAGTAAATTATATTTTCCATTAGTAAACTAGAAAGTGCATCAGAATTTTGCGATGAATTGTGATTTCCAGAAGGGTGGATGCCGGCATTTTCCTGCAGTAGCAGGGACATACTGATGATGTAGTGGCTGCTGGGTTGAAACAAAGATGCAGGCATTGGATACACCAGTGTTGCCAACCTACCAGACTGAAATTCTCTGACACGACACCCAAATTTTACTGGCACAGCCAAGTTCTTACTGGCATTTCCAAAAGTAAAAAAAAAATTTCAGTATTTAGGCTACAAACAAGTACAATATGCAATTAGCAATGTAATTTAAGGTAGATATTAAGGCAAAAAACATATTTCTTATTTTATTTTTGATATAGTAAGTAAGTAGCTCAGGGACAGGACTCAGGAGGGTAAGGAATTAGAATGGACGGGCATACACACATGGAATTGACTCTACAGTGACACTGACAGCAGATGATGAGACCTCCCTGACATGAGATGTCTGCTTCTGCGTCACAGTGAGAGTGACAGTCTCTCCATGCCAGGTGGTCCATTCAGTCCACTCCAGTCCAAACAATACTGAGAGTCTCGCTCCCAGCTTGCCTTGCTCCCATCCTGCAGACCCACACACAAGGCTCCGGCCACTCCACTCAGCTCCCTTGTACCATGACATCACACGACGCGCTCAGGCACTGCCTCTGCCAGACCTAACCCCTGCTGGCACACGAGCATCACAGCCATATTTTTAGCTGGCAACCTTTTCCTGTCACTGGCGTTTACTGGCAGGAGAAAAGTTTTTTTACTGGCTGCCAGTAAAAAAACTGATGGTTGGCAACACTGAGACACAGCTGGATGTGTCAAATGCTAAGCAGTTAAAAACTTATATTACAGTTTTAACATAATGCTTTTTCAATGTAATTACTTTACTTAATGTTTGAAATCAAAGTAAACAGTGTACAAAAAAAAGTAGATTCACAGCTACACCTGCTGATATTCTAGGTGCAAGATCTATACTATACATAGGTGGTGATCAGCATAATAACTTAACATGAATGATACTTCTTTATGTGTAATCAAAGAAAAATAGTGTTGACCAGAAAGGATTAACCGTCAGCCGGAATATAACAGATATTATCCAGGATATAACATGCACAAGGAATTCATTTGTCGGTTGAATACCCATCAATGATATAGTAAATCTAGGCAGCTAATACATTGTGAAATCCAAACCGTGCACACACAATGATATAGTGTCTACAGTGAACACGCTATTCAGATACCACGTCTTATTTACTTGGGCTAAGGATTACGTTCATAGATTTTGAATGTCTTTATTTATTACAATATAAAAAGAAATTTAAAAGAGACAACTTAAACTGGTGTAAATGCAGTCAGCCCGCATTTTATTGACTGCTGTAGCTAAGAATAGGGCTGGGTTACATATATAAATATACATATTGTATATGTACAGTACATATATATATATATATATATATATATATATATATATATATATATAATTTTTTTTTGCAATAGGGTTGGCATAAAAAGCATGAACATATAGAGCACAAGCTCTACTTTCTTTTTCTGCTGGCGACACTTTTCGAGTTTTTCAGTTTTATGTAAATGTCTGATGCAAGGTGACTGTGCATTCGACTGCTGCTAATGTAGCTCTGATATTTAAGTACCTCAACTCCCAAACCACCAAACTGCTTTGAACTTGCTTGTTACCCTCATTATTAAAACATTCCCATAGCATGCTGGAGAGGCTTGTTTCTCATGCTTGCTGTTAGAGAGGTTGGCAGGTTAAACACACATGCACTTTGAATTCGTATTTGCGATATCAAGGCTGATTTTTTTGTTTTTTGTTTTTCCTTCACAACAGACAACAAATTGCCTTTAGTTTTTCTCAGAGGGGAGGGGGATGCAAGGGCCCACATTGCACAAGGCTTTTTCATTTATAATTTCCGCTTTTTGTCTTGAGCTACAGGATATTTTAATAATTTGCAGTAATTACTCATGATATTATTTATTTATTTTTCAATGGACATGGCTCATTATTCGCAGATAAACTGTAATGGGTAATTACGCCAAGGAGGTGATAGTAGAACACATCTCATTAAAATGAGTTCCCACCAGAAGTCTTATGGATATTACATGCTCCACTGAATTGTTATTATATTTGGAAGTGGTCTTTATATATAAAAAGGGTGCGATGTGAACATCAGCATACAATTGTGCACAAAGTGCAATTAATCGTCCTCTTTATGAATGGAGGCTCTCTATGAAGCTTAAGAGAAATCAAAGACTTGGCTTGGCTTTTCAGGGCTGTTTGGAGACTCAGTACATCACAAACAGGAACATTCATAGCATGTGTCTAGCTTCATATTTGTGTAGCTCTGGCTTTAGGTTACATGACGCTACCTTACAAAAAAAACTGTCAAAGAGGTCTTTCATGTCTGGTACATATCTCTGTTTTTTTCTTTCATTTCTTATTTAGGGATATGATTAACAGACCCAAAGTGTGATGTATAATGAGGTTGTGTTCACACCATGATTTATATCTCTTTGGTAATTCATAAAAGGCTCATTGATTAAAAAAAAAGTATCTACTGACCATTTATTGATTTGTGCTGCCAGTGGTATAACACTTCTGTGCTTCAGAAGTTGGATTTTTCCACATTTTAAAGAACTCCAGCAAAAATATTTTTCATCCTATGAACACCCACTCAGTAGAAACACAACTTTCTTTGTTGTCAATAGAGAGATTTGTGTAGAGCTGCTTTTATTATCACTGGTGTATTATGGGAGTTTGCAAACCAGTATGGTTTAATGACATCTGAACTCTAAGCCTCTTCTTATCTCTCTCTGAATCAAGTGCACTGTAAAAGTTTCATTTTTTAACTTAATTTAAAGGTGTAATGCTGGCAATACATGGCTTTTTTTTATTCAGCCAGTAGGCCGAATAGAAGAAAAAAACTAACAGGTTCCTCCATGGACACAAATAAGGTAGATGAAGGAATCCCCCTCAGTGGGCACTTGCCACTGTCAGAATATACTGATTGGTAGCTGCAGTTGATTGGCTGCAACTGCTGATCTACACATATTTTTCAATATATCCCTTTGACAGAATTCAATTAAACAATTGACTTTTGTCGATCAGGGAAGCCCACACACTTATCATGATTCAACTGCTCCAGAAGGGATATTATTCCGTGTATGGTCAGCTTTTATCTAACTATGTAACTATATAACCACTAAAGTAACTTGGTGCAGGGGTGGACTGACCATTTGGAAACTCGGGCACTGTCCGAGGGCCCGGGGTCAGTAGGGGGCCCCATGAGATGCCCCTGGTACCTTTTTCATAGGCTTTTTTGAGTTTGGGCAAGGACACAGGGGCCCCATGATTCCCTATTGCTCGGGGGCCCCATGAGTTGTCAGTCCCTCCCTGACTTGGTGACATTTTATAGCTTAACTACAACCAAAACTTTTTTTTTATTTTTGAACAGAGGAGCAAGGGTTAGAACATCTGTTCAGTTTGTATTACTGTATGTTTATCCATTGGTGTCCTGTTGACAACAGCACCCCTTCTTTTGTTGTTATGTCAGGACATGAAGTAAAGGAAAATATCCTCATTTAAGAATATTTAAACTCAAAACAAAACATATCAATGCAATTTTTAGCTTGCTGGTCCTTGGGTTTGGTAGCTGCATTAGTTTTCTTTTTGGGACTTTTTTCCTTTATTTTCACCTGGTAATCCTGTAAATAACACACTTCCTGTCCTTGAGTAGCTACACTCCACTGTATCTGTAAATGGAGCCATGGTTGTTACACAGGCTTGATTTAAAGCATGTCAGATTTTGTTCACTTTTACCTAAAGTAGGTTGATGGAATTAACCTCCTCCTGCCAACTGTACACATACAGTATATGCGGCTTTTTGGCAGGTGGACTTCAATATCAAGAAGCTGCATATATGCATCCCAAATGTAAACATTTCTGTGCTGAGAGCACACACCCTGCGCTCTCCCAGCACAGTTACTGGCAGGTACCCAACGCATACTTGTGATTGGGAGCTTTCTGATCATGTGACCACTATGACTTCCAATCACAGCAGTCACATGATAGGAATGCCCGCCTCCACCTGTACACATACAGTATATGCTGCATTTTGGCAGGTGGACTTTAATGCCAAGAAGCTGAATTTATGCATCCCAAATGTAAACATTTCTGTGCTGAGTGCACGCACAGTGCGCTCTCCCACCACAACCCTGCTCTCTCCCACCACAGTTACTAGAGGTACCAAAAGCTCCCAACATATACTTGTGATTGGAAGCTTTCTGATCATGTGACCACTATGACTTCCAATCACAGCAGTCACATGATAGGAATGCCCGCCTTCACCTGTACACATACAGTACTGTATATGCTGCATTTTGGCAGGTGGACTTTAATGCCAAGAAGCTGAATTTATGCATCCCAAATGTAAACATTTCTGTGCTGAGTGCACGCACAGTGCGCTCTCCCACCACAACATTGCACTCTCCCACCACAGTTACTAGAGGTACCAAAAGCTCCCAACGTATATTTGTGATTGGGAGCTTTCCAATCATGTGACCACTGTGACTGGCAATTAGAACCTCTTAAAGGGCTGGGAGCGGCAACGGAAGGGGTTAATAATTGACACATGAATGATACGTTTTTGGTGTCTGCTGAGGGCACAGGTAGTGACAAGGACATTGCATTTCTGGAAACATCAATTAGTATTTTTTGTAGTTTCCAAAAACTGTTTTATAGTCTGACGGAAAGATAACTAATGCAGTCACCACATCTAAGGACTGGTAAATTGCAAAATATTACTTTTTTGCTTTTGGGTTTATACACAGTTTAAGAACACCCACAATTATAAAAAACTGGCAAAGGTTCAGACTCTTACTTACTGTACTGATCATTTTTAATTTAGGATTATAGGTTCTGAAATCCATGCATAGCAACAAACCCTGTTCTCTGGTCCTCAATTCAGACTGTGGGGTTGATTTACCAAAGGCAAATAATCTGTGCACTACAAGCGCACTACATGTGCAGTTGCTCTAGATCTGGGGGAAGCTCTGAAATGAGGAGAAGCTCTGCGGATTTCTATCATCCAATCACGTGTGTGCAAAAATGCTGTTTTTTTATTTTCCTTGCATGTGATTGGATATTCTTTACAAAGTGAAGATTTACCTAATTTACTAAGCTCTGGGGCAACTGCACTTGCAGTGCGTAGTATATTTGCCTTTAGTAAATCAACCCCTGTGTATTTATTGCACTGTATGGTAACAAATTATACAAGCTAATAATGTCTGCTTTTCTATACATTTTTGTTTTTAGTTTAGGTTTTTCTTTTTTATCTTGTCCTTGTTGACATAAGAAACCTTTTGAAGCAGAAATACTTTGGCTATTTATTTGGTGGGACAGGAATATTTTGTTTCTTACTGCACCAGGTACTCAGATTTTCCTATATTATGCAAAAAAATTTTCAGCCATCCTCTTTTTACTCTTGTAGGTTTAATAGTCCGAGAAGTAAGCATTGAAATATCACGACAACAAGTAGAGGAACTGTTTGGGCTAGAAGACTACTGGTGTCAGTGTGTTGCCTGGAGTTCTGCGGGAACAACTAAGAGCAGAAAGGCCTATGTGAGGATAGCATGTAAGTATATATTCATCATCTCTTCTGCGTTAGAAAAAGGAATTTATGTTTTTTTTGTTATTAAAAAACACTCCTACGCTCAAACCAGGGTACTTCAAAGAATGTATTAGTGCGTAATGCTTCCTCGGGGGCAGCCCTCCATGAATCAGGGAAGTTCAAAAAAAACTGTAGAAACACACACAAGAGGACACAGACTCCTCGTGCATTACCTTCATAAAATTAAATCAAATGCCAAGAGACAAAAACATACAATTGCATTAAAATAGCAGGCATATACAAGCAATACAGCCTTAGAAGGCCCATTCCATTTAGCAATCGTCTGGTAGGAAATCTAACACATTTTTGGAGTCAAGATCCCATTTTCAGAGCTGAAGAAGGGAGCTGGACTCCCGAAACGCGTTAGCTTTCCTATCAGACAGTTCCAAGATGAGACGGGCCTTCTAAGGCTGTCTTTCTTATATATGCCTGCTGTTTTCATGCATTTGTGAGTATGTTTTTGTCTCTTGGCATTTGATTTAATTTTATAAAGGTAATGCACGAGAAGTCTGTGTCCTCTTGTCTGTGTTCCTACTGTTTTATTTGTTATCAAAACAAATGCATATTTTGCTTACAGCCATGACTATACTCATCACTGACAAGGCCATATGCAGCACAGCAGTGTTTTATTTAGTTAATTTTCCAGGGCAATAACAAATATGTAGATTAATTATCTCGATGTATTCTTGATCTCCAGAAAAAGCTAGTAGAAAAGGGATGGGACTTTTGAAAGATAATAAATGACAAAAATGTCACCAATTTCCTTTCAAGATGCTAAATGTAAATATATTAAATTGTTTCCTTAAATCAAATAGCCCATATTGTAAGCCTGTAACTAGCATATGTCAGGTGATAGTGGAACTGCATTCAGGCATTTTTTTGGGGGGGCATTTTAGGGAAATTGGCTTTGCCTTTAGCTAAAGGTCAGCAAATTACAGTCCATTGGTGGAATTCGTTTGGTAGATAATGATCTACCAAATTGTGAACCAATATAAAGCTGTAAAAGATTTTGTTTTATAATTATATGTACTGAATCTTGGTATAAATTGTTCTGTGTGAGTAAGACACTTGTTTATTAAATGGGTTCAAGTTCCCATATAGTGTAGGACCAAATGGAATATCATTTTCCTTGATCTATGACTAAATTAGTCTTGATATTTTACATATTATATGTCTTGTGTATACTGCAGGGGGAGTGCTGGAACTGCATGCATATAGTATTCACATCTAAATGCAATAGTGTGGTCTTGCACCATGTTAAACAATGAGGTGGATTTACTAACACTGGTGCAGCTGTGTATGGTAACCAATTTTATTAAGTTTTGGCATTAAAACCTGGAAGCTGATTGGTTTCTGTGCAGAGATGCACCAAATTTTGCACTCTCCAGCCTCAGTAAATAACCCTCAATGTTTAATGCAGAACATTTGGAGTTTAAGCGATGCCCTTTATTTTTTTTACTTAAGTTGTTAAGGGTGGCAGTATTCAGGGCTCATCAGGTCCTTCCTTAAGGTCCCTTTTTCTTCTGAATTGTATAAGGAAGACTGACTAAAGAAGGGACCTAATGGGTCCCAAAAGTTCCCATCATTAATAATTTAAGTTACAAAATAAAGAGCATCTATATGCATACATATTTTAAATCCTTATTGTGGCATTACTGAGTATTAATTCTTATCTAAACCATTATTTTTAATATACAATTCGCCAATAGTTGATACAGACTGTTAGATGATCTAGACCAGGGGTCTCCAAACTTTATATACAAAGGGCCAGTTTACTGTTCTTCAGACTTTAGGGGGGGCTGGATTGTGGACATCGGGAATAGAAAATGTTGCAGTATCAATGGGAGCAAACAATGCCCTATATTTGGTGCTAATGAGAGGAACTGTGTCCCATTGTTGTGTCATTGGGGAATCGTGCCCCATCATTGGTGTCATTGGGAGGAATTGTGCCCCATCAATGGTGTTATTGGGCCCAATTGTTGGTGACATTAGGCAGAACTGTGCCCCATAGTTGGTGTCATTGGGAGGAATTGTGCACCAGCATTGGAATCATTGGGAGGAATTTTGCCCCTTCATTGGTGTCATTGGGAGGAATTGTGACCCTTCATTGGTTTCAGTTGAGGGGAATTATGCCCCATTGTTGGTGTCAGTGGATGAAATAGTGCTCCAAGGGCCATATAAAAGCTAACAAAGGGCCACATCTGGCCCACATTTTGGAGACCACTGATCTAGACCAAACTGCACCACTCCAGAGACCAAGCCTCTCATTCACCATGAACATGTCGGGTGTCTGCAAACAAGCCCATTCAAGTTCCTGACACCAAGAATTTAACAGATTCTAGGCTTACACTCCAATGATGTCACTACTTTAAAAAAGCTTAATTGAACCACAGATAGCATACAGCTTGTGCCTGCCTGAGAACTGTCCCTGTGATACCATTCATCCCAATTGGCCTAAAGTAGAATTCCAGGATAATGCTAAGATTTCTGAAAAATGCTCCCAATCCCTCCTGACATCTATTCTGACTAAGCAAGAGCAGTACACTTATCTATTTACAGTTGCTTTGGTCCAGACAGTTGATCCAGCTCTACTGTGTCAGCTAGCAGTGGCTGCAGGGGATAGGAGGAAATGCTGACAGCTAATAGGAGTCTATGGGTGATGTCACCACTCTAAGGCATTGCCAGCTATTGTTGAGTTCTCTCTCCTCGCCTCTGCTGCTGGCGCTGGTTGACACAGGGGAGATCACATGACTGGATCAGAGTAGTCTGAAAATAGGTAAGTAGACAGATCTTTCTTACACAGGTTTGTCAGAATAGGTGTTAGGAGAGGGAGCATTTTTAAAGGATACGTTCACCTTTTTAAAAAATAATACATGCAATTAACTTTTTTTGCAAGTAAAGAAAGTGTGCATTTATTTAATTTTTTTCTTAGGAGCCTGCAGAGCATTGCACCCAGGATCAACAGATTGTGGGTGCAGTGTCAGGCTTCTGCAGACTCTCTGTACAGCTGTCTGCTCATACCTCCCATTTGGGCAGACAGTTATTGAACTCCAGGAAGAATCAATGAACTATGAGAGCGCTCACCAATGCCCTTACAGTTCACTGAGAACTACAAGCTGTCTGCCATGGTGACAGACAGTACTTGTAGTGTTCATTTATTCATAGATTGCTGTGAATGATGCAGCTTCAAGGGCAGAGCTCCGAACAGCCATGCTGTTTTTATATTGTGACAGTGGGTTCAAACATGGGGGGAGCCATGCTGTTTTTAAATTGTGACAGTGAGTTCAAACGTGGGGGGGGGTGTTTCTGCCTTAGTAACCTGTTACACCCAGAATGCAGGTGTAACATGTAACATGCTATATTAAAGGTGAACTTATCCTTTAAGATTAGTTAGCTTCATCTTGGAATCCTACATAGATCTGTACGATTAAAGCCATCAGGGTGAAATACATCACATAGAAGGGGTTCTGAGATGGGGACATGCTGTACGCTGTCTGTGGTTTAATAAAGCTTTTAAAACTTAGTTATATCAAAAGAACATGCAGCGCTAATGAAATTCAATAATACATGCATATAGTCATAAGGTGCATATAATCAAAAAATGGTATTGTGAACACCACTTGATAATAGAATCGATCTAAACATGTCTAAAGGTCCCGAAATGGTGATAATGGTAAATAAATATCTCCAACAAGAGTGTTCTTGCGGTGCATCGTGCAAAATTTCAAGGCAATGTGGTGAAAAAATTAGTGACTTCTGTGACCGTATTCCTCCCACAGAGATGAGTGTAGATTGCACTAACCAGAAAGCGCAATGGTAATGCGCATTTGAGTGTTAACCAACTCCTGGTCATCTGCCTATTGAAACTGGATCACAGAGAGGGTCGTCTGGCCTGCGTCAGCTGGGCAAATATCGCAACCTCAGGGTCTCCAGATATCAGGGGATATGCAATCGTCTCACCAGCAGGGGGAGTTTAACTATTCCTGATGTGGCCACCAGATCATCCCAAGCAAGCCTTGAAGGAGGGGGGGGGCTCGGAAGTAACGAGCCAGAACAACAGAAAGATCTGATAGTGTAGTACTTTATTATCAAAGCACCTTTACCTTTGATAACGTGCAAGCGCACAAAACGCATTAGGGAGGTGCCCTACATCCTGTGACGTCACACCGCACGGCTCCTGTGGACGGCTGGTGGACATTTTGGAATTCCCTATCATCAGCTGCTTACTACTGCATGTGAGTACCAAATTCAAGTACTCTGTATATTTTACCCCTGTGGATAATAAAGTACTACACTATCAGATCTTTCTGTTGTTCTTTCTGTTACCATTATCACCATTCCTGGACATTTGGACATGTTTAGATCGATTCTATTATCAAGTGGTGTTCACAATACCATTTTTTGATTATATGCACCTTATGACTATATGCATGTATTATTGAATTTCATTAGCGCTGCATGTTCTTTTGATATATGTATTTTGGAGGCTCCTGGTGTTCGCCTTTCATGCTAGTCGCTTTTTCGTTTTCATCCAGCGCTCGTATCGTTTCTTTTTTGATTTTTAAAAATTAGTGATGTCATTGGTGTGCATCCTGAATTCTGTTACATAAATAATACAGACTGTTATATTTTGTAGCAGAGCTGTTTTTGTTTTTACATTTACAAAGAAATACATTACTTATTCAATCCAAGGACATATTACCTCTCACAAGAGGTTAAAAAACATAATTTTCTAGCATTTTCTGTTTTCTTAGAATTCATAATGTTCTTATTTGCATCGATATTGTCCCATGTCCTCTCTAAACTATGTCTTTGTCTAAATTCTTTCAAGTGTGGGAAAACATAAATGAATTTAATATGAAAACAAGCGCTATTGATGCAAAAAGGCAGCAGTAATAGGAAAAAACCTATGGAATCACTCGTTTAATATTTTATTTGGAAGGGGACAAATACAAAATTATAGTTTTACAAAGAAGCTTACACAGTGGCACCTCTCTCATCTCTCTCCCCACAATGAGATGCTGATTAAGTGGAGGTCTAAGAAAAATAAGGCAGAGAATCTTAGATCTCTAAAGTAGTGGTCTCCAAAGTGTGGCCCGGGAGCCAGATGTGGCCTTTGTTTGCCTTTATTTGGCCCTCGTGGTAATTTTTCTCCCACTGATACAAGACACTATTCCTTTCCTCCCACCAACAATGGGGCATAATTACTGCTACTGACATCAACAATGAAACACTATATCTCCCATTAACACCAACTATGGGGCACTATTCCTCCCACTAACACCAATGATGGGGTACTATTCCTCCCACTGATACAAATGATGGGGCAGTATTCCTCCCACTGACAACATTGATGGGGCACTAATTTCTCCCCACTGAGACCAACAATAGGACACTATTCCTCAAACTGACACCAGTGATGGGGCACTATTCCTCCTACTGACACAACTGGGCACTATTCCAAGCACTGACACCAACAATTGGGCACTATTCCTCCCACTTACACCAATGAAGGAGTGCTATTCCTCCCCTTAATACCAAAGATTCGTTGTTTACTCCCACTGATGCTGGGACAGTTTCTACTCCCAATGGCCACAGTCCGGCCCCCCGAAAGTCTAATGAACAGTAAACTGGTCATTTGTTTAGAAAGTTTGGAGACCCCTGCTCTAAGGCAACACTTAATATCTTATTTCTTTTTTAGTAGAGTAGCATAGCTTTATACATTACAGGTTTCATGATGGCTGACCTTACTACTTCCCAAACTTATAACATTAGTGTCAATATTATTTATGTGACTAAGAATATTTTTTCTCAAACATTACAGAGTGTTTTACTTGCAATCACATCAGAAACATTTTGTTAGTAGCAACATATTTCTGAGACATAAACATCTTGGCTATTAGTTGCATTCTGATATCACTGAATATTCCATTCATCACAGATACAGAAATACTATGTGACAGATAACCTGACATACACAAATAATGTATCAGCCACACTGTTTATACATGGCAATGTTAACTCTATAAATAGACTTAATTTATACTTAATGGTATTTTTTTAATTTTGGTGCTGTTTAGGGCAACTAAAATAAATATCAGATTTTATTAATGCCAGCAGATATAAATAGTCAGTAGATATGTTTATTTTTAATTGTTTTATAGATTTTTGCTAGAGTATTAAGTTGGGGAGTGTAAATTATTAGTGTAGGGGAGTGTAGGTACACAAAATTCCTTCTTCCACCAGTAAAGTGCTATAAAATACAGTACCAAATTGCTGGTTTAGCGTTCTAACAAGATAAACCCTTGAAAAGACTTACTTTTTAAGAAAACTCAAATACCGAAGATGTATCTTGTGCATTAAATTTACTTTAGATTTAGAAATTCTACAATATAACCTGCATCCAATTTTAGTACTTTGTTGAAAGTAAACACAAATCATGTTAAAAAGATAAGTTATTGCTGACAAAGGGTAAGGATCAGGCAAAGCTACCAAACCAATGTGTCTGCCTGAACAAGCATCCACCTTTTCTGGGCCGCCACATATCCCCACTGCTGGGCTGTCCTCAGATACCAGATCAACTAAGGGATTTGTTAATTTGATAAATCATAAATTAGATCAGGGTTTCTCAAGCAGGGTTCCATGCAACCCAAGGGTTCCTCCAGAGGTTGCAATCTGTAATCTGATTTCCTTTCCTTATGCCAGTGTAAAAATAAGTTAGTGGTAAAAATCATATGTAAATCAATAAATAAATAAGCAAAACAATGCATGATTGCTTCAAAGGTCCTCAGGCATTCAAGAGCTCTTTTAGACCTTCTGTTATCTGAGGTCTTTCTTTTTGGTAAGAGGCTGATTTTTGCAGTGGTGGTGGAACTCACAAGTGAATTCTCGGAAGAGTCTAAGTGTTACTTGATTACATATATATGTTTGGTGGACTTTTATATATATTTTTGGTGAACGTTTATGTGTTTTTGCACAATTGGGTGATTGCATGTTTGGCTTAAAGAGGAGCACCAGTCTTCCCCGAAACAATTAAAAGTCAGCAGCTACAAATACTATAGTTGCTGACTTTTAATATAAGAACTCTTACCTGCCCAGAGATCCAGTGATGTTCTCACCCAAGCTGATTATTCAATCAGCTTTGGGTGCAGACGCTGGCATCTTCACAACCAGTTTCCTGCTATGCATGCACGAGTCATGTTGCACTTTGTGAGTGGTCCCACAGTCTTCTATGACCTTTGATGTGTTCCAAAAGGCTGTGGGGAAGAGGGAAAGGCCAAATCTGACCTGAAGTGGGAGCTGGTACCTGCCAAAACCAGGTACCCACTCCCCCTCAACATGTGCCAAATGTGGCAGTAGATGGAGGGTGATGCAAACAAGTGGAGCTTCTCCATTTGGTGAAGTTCCATTTTAATTTATGAATGATTTAAAGTTACAGCGCAATCAGATTTTTTTTGTTTTTTTTTTACACATTTGTATTTTGGTGTTTTTGATTGCTGCTGCACACACTGTATAATTATTCAGTTTTTTACTCCAAGCACAGTTTTGTGGCTTAAATAGATTTAAAAAAATGCATATGCCCCCCTAACCCAACCTTAGAACAATTCAAGTTCAGTAAGATGAATGATGAAGAAGCCAAAGGCACAAAACAGGATCAAATTGGTATTTCTGTTGAATCAATATTCAATATACTAATATTTAATTCAGCAAATGTACTCTTGCTAACTTGATAAATATTAAATAAAAAGGGTACTAAATATATCATATCATAGCTTACTGTCAAAAATGTATAGTTTTTATTCCAACTCATTAAAAACATGTGCAATCCAATGCTATTCATGAAAGGTAATGATTCCAAACGATGCATAAAACATTTCAGTGATGTTAGTTAAGTACCATAGCATTGCTATGATTATGCACAGGTTGGGATCGCTACATTGGATTGCAAATGTTTTACTGAGATGGAATAAAAACGATACATTTCAACAGTAAATTGAGATACTTGTTTAGTACTTGAAAAGTCCCTCTTTTTCTTTTTTTGGTGTAAAGTGGGATGTTGGTAAACCTTGAAATTGGTTTAGAATGTCACATTTATAAAAAGTGTAATCTTATTGTAATTTGATAAATGGACAGATACTTGTTCGTCAGAAAGCTCAGAAATGGGCACCTATTACAAATTAGCTTCCACTATTGCTACTACAGCTTTGGATTGCTACAGAATGCTACCCATTATTACTTTAAGTGCTATGTTATAAAACTCTTTGAAAATATGTATAACAAGAGCAACTAATATACGAATAGTCTTTCTGTTATGCTACAAAGTTGTTACAGTTTCAAGAAAAATGTTATTTCTTTTCACAAATAATTAAATGAACCAAAACATATCTGCTGGCCATATTAGGGTTGCCCATGATTTTTCCAAAGTGGATTCACTATGCAGTGTAAACCATAAGTCATTTTAATAAGTATAGAAATGTGCTAAAAATGGAAGTTTCCTATTCACAGCAATTTTTCCTTCAATAATTGCAAGGTCTGGTCTTTCTGTGCAGATCGTACTCCGAGCTGATGACATAATTAGCTAACTTTATCATATGCTATAAAACTTTTGCTTTCCCTTACTGATCACCAACTATTGTTGTGCAGGATTAAAAAAAAAATGATTTCATCCTCCAGAGAGTCAGCACTCTACAACTATAGTCCATTAAAACAGAAAAAAAGTATTGAACATTTCTGTTCAATGAGCATGTAATAGAATTAACTGAGGAGTAATTTGAATGTGTGAAAAATGTGTCTGCCACAGAAGATGCTTATATTTATTTAATAGGAGGTCAGCCACATGCCATGAAATACCTCTCTAGACACTTTTAACCCCTGTGGAGACTTTGCCAGGGTTATTTAAAATGCAATTTCATCCTAGGAATGAAAGATTTTAGTGCCATATTAACAGAACACACACTCAGGTTTCCAGATATGTTGATAATTTCCTGGATCTATTTATATCACATATATTCCTGGTTATATACAAAAATAAAAAAAAAGAAACCTGCGTATTGAAAAGGTTTAGCTGGCTCATAAACATATGATTAGGGCATCACTGGAGAAGCCATGTGTAGATGAAAGATAGATCAATAAAATTGGAAATCATACCCACTTCTACAGTGTTCTATATTTACAGTGCAGACATACGCTTAGTGTCACAGGTCACATACATATAATTTGTGTGTACAGAACATAATTTATAGACTTTAATTGATTTTGAGGTCTGACTCACAACTAATATGTATGACTGGCTCTGGAAAACCAAGATGTGTGACCAGTACAGTCACAATAAAGTGTTATCTGTTTAACTATGTTATCAGAATGGCATATGTGACAAAGATAACCATCTTTATTTGATAAAGTGATGTAACAAAACATAGGTCCACAAGTTTTCCCAATCAGTTTATTTTAGCACCATGATCTGCTTCCCCTACAGGACACACTTGCCTTTTTTTTCTTTCCCTGCCAACCTGTTGGCCATTTGGAGCAAAAAAAAAAAATACAGAGACTTTCTGCATATGGTGGAGCATGTGATTCCCTCCCTTTCCCTCATGTGACAGTGCTAATGCTTCTGATTGGCCCAGTGATGTCACATAGGGAGTGGAGAAAGTCCCCATTAGGGGGAGTCACCCTTTTGTTGTCATTTTTACCATTATCAGTAAAAGTTAAGGAAAATGTTCGGTTTTCCACAGAACACTGATAGAAATCTTCCAAAGGGGACAATAATTCTCAATTTCTGCTTTGGCTATGGGACTAAAGCCTTGTACACATGATCAGAAAATCATACGAAAAACACCGCTTTCAAAGCGACCGTACTTTAATCTGATCATTAGTACACAGATTTTGACAGCTGATCACAACAGTTCATCTGAAATTATTTGAAAAGACAAACACATTTTTCTCGTACGATAACAGAACAAACTATTTTCATTTAATCAGTACAGGTACACAGCTTTTGACAGACGATCACAACAGTTCATCTGAATTTATTTGAAGGGACAAACACAAAATGTTTTCTCGTACAATAACAGAACAAACTATTTTCATTTAATCAGTACAGTTTTCATCCGAAAATACAATACATTACATCACTTCCAAAATTCTATTCTGTCGCACTAGAATTTTCGTACATTGAGTAACCTCTTCATTTTTGATATGGAGACATGCAAAAACCAAAAAATGGAAGATCATTTATCTGATATTCTCATTGTGTGTAAGAGGCTAAAATGTTAAGGGAAACATACCCAATGGGATACAGATGATAAAAAAACATGACAGGGCTTATGACCCTCCCTCACTCGAATCAAAAATGAAAAAAAGTTATACTTTATTAAAGCACAGGTTTGCTTAACAAAAAAAAAAAAAGCTTGGTTTTGGATAATTTCATCTTGATTTAAAAAAAGTGACTAAGTTAAAAGATTGCTTTATATCTGTAAATTAAAATGAACATAAATGTATCCATTATGTGAAAGGAAAAACTAAAACTGAATCACATTCTCACAAACAAAAATCTTGTGATCACTGATGTTAATTATTGGTGTTGATTATGAAGCATAAAAACCAGACTGCTGGTATCATATGCATAATGGATGAAGGTAGTTAAGAAAGTATTCTCTGCACCAGTAAACCATCAAAAATCCAGACAAGAAGTGGTGTCACATTTCTTAGCTCCTGAAACCATGTGCACATAATGATTGGAATTGTTAAGATCTTTCATGGTATGACTCAACTAGAATAGGAGTGCCAGTCACAGGTCATAAGGTTGTGCCTTCATTATATAAATCAGTGACATGCACAAGGAGGTTAAATAAACAGACGACTGTACTGAAAATCTAATAAATTCGTAAATAAACTGCTGGAATTTCAAAATGCAAGGTCTAAATTAATACCATCTGGTTTGACTGCAAAATGACTGAATGGAAATATGTGGTTATTTTATTTAATCTGTCACTGCTGAACTGGGTGCCGTTTCCTCACAGTGGATATATGACAGATAGGTTCATTCATAACCTGATTGTGAATCAGCACCAAACTATTCACTACAACTGTATTATGTACAGGGACCAAAGATCACAGAGCTGTTTAACATTTGCCATACATTTCTAAAGTAATAGCTTGCAGATCCTGTTGCTCAGAAGTTCCTGGAGAGTAGTAAGTGATTAAATAAAAGTTAATATTGTACATTTTAGAATGTGCTGGAAGAATCAGTCAATTGAAACTCAACCTTTACATAAAATGTTATAAGGCTGGGCTGTAATAAAGATTCGTATTTTCATCCAGCTATGCAGGCTATGAACGGTACTTGTAATTATTAGGGGGGCACTCTTGTCAACTTAACTAATATAAAAGCTCAAGTTAGGCTATATGTTAGCACACAGACATTGTACAGACATGGGCCAGTTTACTGAAACTTGGTAATCCCACCATCCCTTTCACTAACTTAGTTAAATTCCTAGCAGCCTTTTTATCTGGGGTTTTCATTGTGACGGATGCGGTGTCAGACCCCCAGCCCTTCTCACCAACTCATGACCGAAGGACTAGCCAATCTAAAACCGCACTGTCACGTGCTTAACAATACTACGCTCAGCTGCACCCTGCACAAAGATTTTCCAGCTAATAGACCACAATCTATGTACCGCAGCCTGATTGTTACTGGGTCAGGTTAATTACGCAATTAACCCTTCACACTACCACCACCGCCTTTTTGTAAGGAGGAAAGTCGCCAATCTTAGCAGTAACACTATGATGTTTGAATAAGCGTCTGTATACACACTGTCACCGCAGGCAGATGTATGCAGAAGTTTTTTAAATACACAGTAGCGTTCTTCAGAGACAGGGATTCTTAGTGTGCTTTAAAGAGCTTTAGAAACCGTTCAACGCTTTTCAGAAAATAAGATTTATTACTAAAAAGGTCAAAATGGTGCAATAAAAGTATTTACAGAAAAAGACGTAGCCAATATATATATATATATATATATATACTGTATATATATATATATATATATAAATACAGAGAACAATACTACAACAAAGAGATGACAGAAATAAGTTTAGAGAGGTAGAATACTTGCCGTCAGCCTTGGTTTAAGCAGCGTTCATGTGTCAGTGCAAAAGGGTGCCTTTTCTCTCAAAGTTGGTTCCTGATGTTAAAAAGGGAGAATTCTTCAACTTCTCTCTCTCAGGCCTGACAGCCTATTTTCTAGTCCACCAGCAGGGTGTCTCCTTAAAGCAGAGAACCAATCACCTCATTTGGGAAGGGTGTTTAGGCGGGGAACTCCTCTATGACCAAATCCCTCACACGTTTATACCATGGTCAATAATCTTCCATAGGTACATGGAGCATCCTATCCACTGGTAGGATAATATGCAGAATCATCTGCTGAACGTCTAGATATCAAATATGCCATATCTTACTATTTCAGCTAGCACTATATGGCTTCCTACTCTCCTGTAGACTTTAACTAGGGGTGAAAGATATCAGGCAACTCGCATTAAAATGACCAGTCTGAATATATGTTTTGATTTATGGTATGTATTACCTACGAGAAATTACGATATTGTTTGAAAAAGTGTTTTCACATGGGATATATGTTTTACTGCTATCCTGGAATGCTTTTGAAGTCCAGTGATTGCCGGGTTTATGGCTTTACGATCAGCTTCAGAGCAAGAGTTTGCCAGACACCCTGGCATCAGCTAATTGGGTTTACAACCATGAAGGATATCCAACTGTGTCCTGTGCACTTCTGAACCCAGCACACAAGGACCACGTGTCACTCAACAGAGAGGGAAGGGGGAGCTGATTTGGAGTGAGAAATGATACAAGATGTCCGCGTCCATATTTGTACGTCCAATTGCTACATTCATCACTGTTTTCTAGGTATATTGTGTGTCAGCATATATATATTTTTCCTTTTCACACAATAATAATACTGATACCTAGAAGATTAGGTTTAGAATTCAGTTGAAGTTGAGAATTAGGCTTAGGTTGTCATTTTAGAGTTAAAGTGCCTTAATACCTATGTGCTTTCCCAAAAGGAATTACTGACTGGGAAATTGCACTTAAATGAAAAAAGAATTGCTCAACCAGTTTCAAAATAAAAAAAGCAACTCTGGCTGCGATTCTCACCTCCCCTCTAATTACTTTCCATGAAGACTTACTACTCTATGATTTAGTCCCCTTTTGGGTTTGTATGACACGCAGCATTATTTAGACCAATTTCTGTGAGCCTAGGCCCTAGGCTGTCATGGATGCACACTCTGGGGGCACGTCATCATGCCAGCCTAGACTCATAATACTCCTTGACAGAATGACACATATGTCATTACCTGAACACTGTACCCACTGAAACCACTGGAGAAAAAAAAAGGACCCAGGGTATCACATGACTGGCCTGAAGACTGCAGGTTTTTAAATGTATAGTGGGATGTAGAAAAAAATTAGTACAGGGTGGGGGCTTCAGGGGGGAACTCAAGAATAAAAATAAAATTGGGCTTTAAGCTTCTTCCTAGGTTTAAGAATGTAGCGTTGGTATTTTGTGCAGTTTTTCTAAAACCCAGTGATAGGTATCCCCATAAAACACCATATCACTACTTTCTGGTTTTAGTTTGATTCTTAGGGTTTGCTGAAGGGTAGGTGCTTAGGTTTCAGGGGTCTGACTGAAATTTGAGATTGAACATTATGTTAGTATTTTACAATAGTCTGAGTATTATACAGTCATGTAATACATTAGATTCTTTCTCAAATCTTAGTGTTTGATTTCTCAATCAAATCTTAGTGTTTCATCAAAGAATATAATATTGGAAGAAATAATTCAAGTGATTGACAGTGTAAGATGTATATTAAAAAAATTGCAGAGCTATTCGTTCTTGAAAAGTACATGTGCATTTGTTGTGTGCTGATGAGGGAAAAAATGAATGTGAGCAAGCTAGTTCCTCTCCAGGTTGAAGGTGTTAAAAAAAGCATGAGACATATTGACCATGTTTCTTAAGATATGGGCTGAAAGAGTGTATTGAGATGAATGTCTTAACATGTGAGGCGTGCAGTGGAGTTTTTGCTTTGCTATATGCTGTTTTTTTTTTCTGAGAAAAATGGTGCTTGCAACATTGCCTGTCATTGACATTCCAGCACTACTTGTTTCTGAGTAGCTACTAAGAAGCTAGGACAGTAGCTAGCACAGTAGATTTTAAGGAAAGAGTGAGGGGTACTTAGGGCCCACATGCATGAGCAGTAAAAAGAAAGTATATATTTCTAAGGTATTAACTAACTCCCTAATACTTTTTAGATTTACGGAAGACTTTTGAGCAAGAACCTCTTGGAAAGGAAGTATCGTTGGAACAGGAAGTCCTTTTGCAATGTCGTCCACCAGAAGGGATCCCAGTAGCTGAGGTCAGTAGAATATCATATGTAATAATAATAATAATTTTGAATGCAGAAAGCAGAGGAAAAAGGAGAATTTTCTTATCTGCCTGTCCACACGCACACACATACAGTACGTCAGTGTACAGTTTTGAAATGCTGAGTTTAATTAACTCCCATGCATGCATGGAAGTGATGTCATCTCTGCCCGGCCTATTAAAATGAATGAAAATCAGTACCTGGAAGAAGACTGGCTAAAGATATCAGGGGCTGACAGGGTGCTCCCGGACTCCGCAGCATTGGAGTAAAAGTTAGTATAATTACACTTTAAGAGCAACTTCACCCCCATGTATTATTTGTTTAGCCTTCTTTCTTAATTTTTTGTAGGATTATCCCTATTAAACATAATTAAACATAAGTGCAGCACAGTGGCTTAGTGATTAGTGCTTCTGCCTTGCAACAGTGTGGTCCCCAATTTGAATCCTGGTCAGGATACTATATCCATGATGTTTGCATGTTCTCCCTGTGTTGTGGGTACTCTGGTTTCCTCCCACACTCCAAAACATGCTGACAGGTTAATTGTTTCCTGTCCGAATTTTCCAAAACTCTAAATTTTTTGAAAAATGTAGAAATTAATCATTTCTTTCCACAATTTTTTTTTTACATACTGTCACCAGTGCAGTACATCTTCATGTGACCAGTGTGGCACTGATCAGGGATATTGACTGGTGACAAAAATAAATAAATAAATAATTTTTATTAACACTTTATTTATTTTCTTTTTTTTTTTTTTTTAAGCATCAGAGTAGTTCAGTTTTATCATAGTAACACTGTACTACTCTGGGTGGTGATCAGGGATTTTTTTTTTTTACAATATTGTTGCTGTGATGATCACTGTTATAAGCAATAGTTGCTTATAACAGTGATCATCACAACTAGTGATCATGTACCCAGAGCACCATGATCTGCTGTGACACAGAGGTCACAGGATCGCAAAACTGTGCACCTAAGGGGGCACGCCAGTACACATGTGCTATGGGATGTATGGGTATGTCACCTAGCCTGTAGCTGCCGCCCAACCACTCTAAATGTACTGTGGGAGGGTGGCTAGTGGTTAACATCAACAGAATTAAAGGTGGCAAAAATTGAGCAGATGCTTTTATGTGAAATGTAAAAAAAAATAGCATCACACTACACCACTTTTACTGTGGGCATGACCAAAACATTCATTATTGTGACAACCATATACATGCTCTAAATGTTAAAAAGATGGGGTGGAGTGGGGGGAAGGGTGCAGGAGTTGTAAAGAATGAGGCACTTGATATTTGCCTGTTACAAATGTTTGTGAGCAACTGATGACTAAAAAACACAGCATGCTGGTTGTAATTAAATGTTCATCCTAGTGAGAAAAATAAAGTAGGAAGCATTGAATGATTAAAAGAACTTTTAACTAGTTCAGTCTAAAATATTTAGAGTTTTGCGTTACAGTTAAGTGCCATGAGCACATAATATACAGTGAGACAAAAAACATACTTGTACACTGGGTTGTTTTCATTTTTTACAGTATATTCATATATAGCAATTTAAGAAAAAAAAAAGTTTAATCAGTATCTATTTTAAGTGAACACATGCTGGTATAGTACATTATCACCATCATTTGCAAAGTTGGTTTAACAGAGCTGTAACTGCGTTATAATTTAGGACTTTAACAACATCTTGAATACACAATACTACTTTTTATTTAACTGGAAATTTTGCTATAAACATGAATACTAAATCTGATACAAAAGAAAGAAAACATTCTACATATTAATTGAGAAAACAATCTAATATGTTTGCCAATTAAAGAAAAGGTTTTTTTGTGGATATTATCTGATTTCTTACATAAGTGTAGCCCTTTTGCCTCTTTTGTCATTTTGATGTCTAACTTTTGCTTTCTGCATTGAATGCAAGGTATTTTCCTGCTGATAAAATAGGCTAAATCTCTTATCTAAGAGCTTGGATTAGAGGAAAATGTAAGAGAATGCCCCACAACAGCTTACAGATATGCAGAGTTTTTTTTATTTCTAATATTGTCGCTGATCCTAATACATATTGTGAAGCAGGTCATCCTCACAACAGCTGTAATATTAATCTCGTCTGTAGTCTGATCTTATCAGTTTCTCACTTTATACCGACATTTTCACCTGTTACAGAATACAAATGATTCTGTTAGGATGAAATAGGCACACTGTCTGCTGCACATACTTTGTGTTGTAGCAGTTAATTCATGCACTGAGCGTGTTCTGATGTTCCCCTAAGGGGGGGGTCCAATGGATTTATGTATAATAGTCATACAGCTCAAATTTCAGTAGAAGACAGCAGAAATTCCAGTGTAACCCATATAAGGTACAAAGTACTGTGTTCCTGAACTACAACTACAATTAAACTATAATTAAACAATATACAGAATGTGATTTTAAGCAGAAGGATACAAGGAGATAAGTAATTCAAGATGCCAGGTTTGCAGTTCAACCCAGTTAAATCAAACTCCTGACAGAGATAAAAAGAAAATATAGCCATCGCTAATTCATTTAGGGTTTTCTATCTTTTTTTTGCCTTTTCCTGCAATTGTGATATTATATTTCTGCCTAAGTTGATCATATTGGGTAGCTGTTTGAGAATCTTCTAAAAAAACTCACATGGACTTTTGAGGTGGCTCAAAGAGTAATAGAGATACATAATTAAAAACTTGGGGAGAATACAGTAATTCCTCCTTATTGTGCTTTCCTAATGAATTTAACTAAAACTAGATGTAGTTCAACTCAAATACATACAGATAAAACACACAACGTGGCAAGGCCCACATTGTGGATTTTCACTTATAAATATACATCGTATCAATCATATATACAGGAGCAATAATTCTTAGCATCAAAGTATGGTATCTATTTCAAAGATATTCCTCAACATGTCTCAAAGGAATCTGTGCTTGGTTTTTCAACAAAAGCCACTACTACATCACTAAAGAAAGAAAAATTTGCACATAAAACAAAAACATATATACATATGCTAGTAACTTGTATGGGACTTGATACACACATATGAATGCTAATGTCACAAACTTGGGTGTGGTCCTGTGTGGCAAAAAACAGATCAGGCTAGTGGGGCTGGTGGACCCCCAAAAAAGGCGACCTGGAGTCCACCAGTCCCAATAGCCTGAACTGTTTTTTTGCCATACAGGACCTTTCGCAAGTTTATGACATCAGCATACAGATGTATGTATCAAGTCCCATACAACATACTAGCATATGTATATATTGTGTATATGTTTTTGTTTTATGTGTATATTTTTCTTTAGTGATGTAGTAGAGGCTTTTGTCCTCCTGAAGAAGCAGGAAGTATGAAGAATATATGACTGACCCAGTGTATATTAACCATTTCCCATCCGTCCTATAGCAGAAATACTGCTACAGATTTTCACGGGTGCGTTTGCAAAATAACGTATATATATATATATATATATATATATGTGTGTGTGATTTTGCATTTCTGGATAGGGGAACGTACTCGAGGCATGTGCTGCCTACCCACGCTGCCATTCACGGCCGTGGCTGTCAATCACTGGGTCACGGCCGGTGATTACTCGCCGGCACCCAGTGATTGCTGAGCATCTCCACTGGGGCAGAGAACTGTTTGTAAACAAAACAGTTTTCTCCCCTGTCAGCTCTTGCACACTGCTTTGCATAGCACAGCCATGCAAAGCAGTGTGCTTACAGTGACGCACAAAAACACAGCCCCACAGTAAAATACACACAGCACACAGTTAACCCTTTTATCGCCCCACATGTTAACCCTTTCCTGCCCAGTGCCATTAGTACAGTGTCAGTGCTTTTTATTAGCATTGATCATTGTGTTGGTGTCACTGGGGATGTCAGTGACACCAAGTCAGTTACCCCAAGTGTCAGAATGCCTGTCGCAGTCCCACAGTCCCGCTATAAGTCACTCATCACCACAATTACTAGTAAAAATAAAAAAAATCCCAGTAATCCCAGTACCGCAATTTGTAAACATTATAACTTTCATGTAAACCAATTAATTTACACCTATTTAGATTTTTTTTAGCAAAGACATGTAGCAGAATACATTTTGGCCTAAATTTATGATGAAATTTGACTTTTTTAAATTTTTACTGGACATGTTTAATAGCAAAAAGTCAAAAATATTGTTTTTTTCTAATAATTGTTGGTCTTTTTTTTTATATCTCAAAAAATAAAAAACGCACAGGCAATAAAACACAACCAAAAGAAAGCTCAGACGTAAATTTCATTTGGGTACAGCATTGCATGACCGCGCAATTGTCAGTTAAAGTAACGCAGCACCGTAACACAAAAAATAGCCTGGTCAGGAAGGGAGGGTAAATCCTCAGGAGGGCAAGTGGTTTATAAGTGAAAAGCCTCATTGTGGACCTTGCCACATTGTGTGTTTTAACTGTATGTATTTGAGCTGAATTATGTCTAATTTTAATTAAATCCATTAATAAAGTGCAGTAAGGGGGAATTTTTAATTATGTATCTCTGTGTATATCACTCTTTGAGGCACCTCAAAAGTCTAGGTGAGTTTGTCTAGGAGTTTCTGATTCAATTGAAATGTGGTGCCCCAGTTTTTAAGGGTTAAAGCCGCCAAACCCCTTCAGTAATTACATGTTGCTGTATGGCAAAAAGGGTGCAGACCTATGCAGCACAGCCTGTGTGCTTCAAAAAAGGTTTCCCCAGGCAAGAGGGGGCATTTTTTAAAGTACCAGCTGGGTGCTGATGGGCACTGGACTCTTCTGCATTGGCAATGTCTCAAGAGGTTGCACAGGGTTTGACAAGTTATACCTTACTTGAATGATCTGATGGCATATATGATGACAGCTTCTTCCTGGTGGACTGGTCTTGATTTAGAAAAAAGTGTATTACAAATAATAAATTCCCTACTTTAGCATCTTACTTGGAAAAAAAATACAAAACAAATCCAATGGTGTGCCCAGGCTTAGGTACTTTTCCTCTTTAGAAAAAAATTATTTAGGGCTAAATTTAGGAGATTATCTATTCGGTTATACTGGATTTTGGGAGATTATTCCCATACTGTCATTGTTGCTTTTGTAATTTGTTCAACAGTAATTGTTGTGGTTACATTGTAACTGCAATATTTCTTGTGAATAAAGCAACTAGCTAGTTACAGTTTGGGAAAATAGGTCATGAGAGTCTTCCATAATATGACAGTCCAACACTATCATAGCGATTAAAGTTAAATGCTAAAGGAATTTCAAGCACATCAGTCTTTCAAAATGTTAATACTACTTCAACAGTTCAGTGTACTGACTAGATAAATTAAGCATATGGAATTCTAAATCATACTGAAAAGCAGAATTTAGGACAATAAAAAACAAGTGTCTGTAATTCATTCAGAAGATATATGTGATATTTGGCTCAATTCATAAATACTATGTTTGTCTTTACTGTGCAGACATTACTTCATTCAGTGAATGCAGCCATTAATCAGCCATTTTTGTATGATAACCAAATATTGTTTATAATAAAATCTAGTAAACCTAGTTTGTTTTTCTAAATCTTATTCACTCTTCTTATATCTTAATGATGTACAGATACTGTACAGCATGTAATTTATTTATACAGTCGAATACACTGAGATGTTAAGGATTGAACATTATTTTTCTATTTAATTCCTCTGTGTACATGATACAGGTGCAGAGAATAAAAACCTTGTTTAAAATGAATAGATTCTAGAGCCATACCGAAGGGTTGACTTAGAAGCCAGCATCCCAACTCTTTGATAATGAAACAACAAATGATAGCAACTTTCCTTTAGTGTGATAATTAGTCAGCCAGGCAAAGATTGCAGAGCATGGCCCAGGTGGCTGGTGAGTGCATCTTAAGAAGACGAGGTTGTAAAGATTTTTATGAGGTGGTAATGATTGTTCCTTTAATACTTTATAACATACTAGTACACTTTGTCAAGAAGCAAGGGTTCCTGATTGGTAGCTAATTGACTTAGAATTGCATTTGTACCAGGGCTTAGAGCATGCACCAATTAACACTTGGCAAGCTAAAAAATGCATGCCCATTTGACTTTCAAAAGAGCTATTCTCTCTTTTTTTAACTTTTGAAGTTGTTCAGAAGATCAAACATTGAGATTTAAGAGCGGCTTAATGGTTCTTCCTTGTAGAATCTTTTCAATTTTATTATCAACACAAAGGACAGAGCACTAATGAATATATGAATACTTTAGCTTGCCTCACATTAATTCAGTATGTTAAGGCTAGTAAGCTAATTTGAATATAAATGTATAGCAGATGATTTGTGTATTTGCAGATTATGTGACTATACAGTATATAGCTACTTCATATGTACTTGATGATAGCGATCTAGTAGAGAGGTCCTGAAGTCTGGACCTCAAGGTCCAGAGAGAAAGCTTGTATTTCTAGTTAGAATCACTGTAATTATGTCATCTATGTGAAGACAAACCAGAAATATATGCTTTTGGAGCAACTTGTCACCAAATGGAACACCATTGGGCTAACATCCTAATATTTAACAGCAGCTATAGCAGTAGCGATACTTATAGTAATAGGAGTAGTAGTATAGAAAACTAGACAAAAAGGGGTTGATTTACTAAAACTGGAGAATGCAAAATCTGGTGCAGCTCTACATAGAAACCAATCAGCTTCCAGGTTATATTGCCAAAGCTTAATTCAACAAGCTGAAGTTAGAAGCTGATTGGCTACCATGCACAGCTGCACCAGATTCTGAGTACTCCAGGTTTAGGAAATCAACCTCAAAGTGTCACGTACTGGCCAAGCCAGGATGTGGATTGTAAGCAAATCATAGAGACTTCTATGTAGCAATATGTGTTTACACATGCAGAAGAACATGCAGAACCCATGGCTGCCTGGGCTACATATGCCATCCTAGTGTATACTGAGTTCTTTGGCTTAGGATATGTTTTGTGACCCAACAATTGTGAATACTATATAGGTATCAATAATGCATGTCAAGTGTCCCCTTTTAGCATCCATTTAAACTTATTCTTAGAGGAATTTCCATTGGACGTTTAGGTAGACAGCAAAACTAGTTACTTATATTATCAAATGTCATATTACTTCACTCTCCAGGAACAAAGGATGTTGGCTCCTTACGGAACTGCCCAGCAGACCATACCTAGCATGAAGACAGGACACAGTGAGGGGGATTTACTACGACAGGAGCAGACAGAATCTGGAACAGCTGTGCATAGCAATCCACTGCTTTAAGCCATAGTCAGGATCAAGAACAAGCCAACCTGATGTTCAGCAAGCTAGCAGGAAATGTTTCAGGGACCTAGTACACAGTATCCAATTTCAACTGCATCTGTTGCCTTACTTGGGTGTCGATAAGTGAACCCCTCATTCTTTAGATCTGTGATGACAAGGAGTACTAATTAATTATATTAGTGGAATTAAATCTGTAAATGGAATTGATTATAGCAAAAAAAAGAAAATATTTAACCATTAGTCCTGACCAGATCAGTTTGGGCCAATTCTGAAATTTCTCTCATACGTGTAAAAATCAGCATCTTCTACTAGAACATTAGAACCCCAAACATTATATATATATATATATATATATATATATAAATAATCACATGTGTGGTGTGATCACTGTTTACTTGTGCGTACAGGACCTACATGTACGTTTGCATTTGCACATGAGCAAGGTGGGACAGGATGATTTACATTTTTTAAATGTTATTATTATTATTTTTTTTTAAATTGACACTGTACCTTTATTTTTTATTGAACTTTATTGCTATCATAAGGGATGAACAACTTTCCTTGTCATTGGTCATGACAACTCCTCTTTATGGAGAGATCTGGGGTCTATTAGTCCTCAGATCTCTCCTCTGTCCTTCAAAGTATCTAATAAAACCAAAGTCGGTATATTTTGTAAACAAACAAACCGAAACTGGAAGTGACAATCCTCATCGCTTCTGGTTTCTGATGTCACAGAGTTGGAGGAGCAATGGAAGTTCCTCTTACGTGTTCTTGGGCATCAGATCTGATTGGTCGCATCATTACTGGCCTCCCCAATGGGATGGGAGAACCTGGTAAAGGCAGTGGCGGGGACCCCCTTCCTCCCCCACCTGTAAAAGTGATTAAGCAGCTGTATAGCCACTCCAATCACTTTTACACTGTAGGGAATCGCCAGCACCAAACAATTATATCTCGATCATTGCTGCTTCTGCAGCGATGACCAAGATATCACCTTTCCCATCCAAGGATGTAAACATACGTACAGTGGGTGGTGAGCAATTAAAGTAATACTGACATAATTTCAAATGGTTCAGATCGATGTGGATAACAATGTGAGTTTTTGTGGCCTTTTGTCTGCTTGTAGTTAATTTGTTGTATTTTTAGCATTCTAGTGAAATCTACTATCTGTCATGTGGATATACTAAAACACAAAATGTGTATAAAATTTGTTATAACTGAAGATGTTTTACTGTGATTGACATAAGATGACAGTTTGCTAACACTGATGCATAAACTCAATAATTGTTTATGCAGATAGATGTAGAAACAAAACCTTTTATACATATTTAAAATAATTCTGAAGATCTGCAACCTATTACACTTTGCCCTTTTTCTTGAAGGAGTTAAGCAGGGGCATTAATAGTTATTCATGGTAAACCCAGAGGATGACAGCTAGTGTACAGTAAGTCAAGTTATTTCCTCTCCTTATGAACTATGCTTATTCATCCAAGTGACTTGAATCAGTTGGTGCATACAGTATATTTCAGACAATAAATGATGTTGGGCTATGCTATAAATTATTAAAACCAAAGAAACTGTTTTTGTAGTACAATTTTTGTAGATACTATGGTACAAATTTTAAATATATACAATTTTTTAGATTACTGTTGAACCTGTTCATAGATTTGAGCTTCAATACACACTTACAATTCATGGTTCTCCTCAACTAAAAGGAGACTTTGAAATAATCAAACGTTGAGTGTAGCATTGAATACATTATAGAAAGAATACAACTGCGCATTAATTAGGGTTTATACAAATCATCAGAAGTTAAAAACTGTCTAAGATATGAATTCCTCTCACTTTGGATAGATATCCTGTCATTTCCTGTTGTGTCTCCAGGACACAAAGTGAAGGGAATTCTCCCAGTGGGACACAGGCAGCAAAAAATCTAAAACTAAAAAATAAATATAGTGTTCAAATCATTCATACAACATTGATGTAGCAATTTTGTATATCAGAGAATATATCCTACCACTGCCAGGGATCTAAAGGCATTTGTTTAATATGAGTCATATTTTGCTTCATGTCAGTGTTCCTAGGTTTCTAGGGAATTGAAATACTAATTTTTATCTGGCAAAAAAGTCGACTTTAAAATGATTCTTCTTCTGTTTGAAAGAAACACAATTCTAAACAACTCTATGCTTGTTTGCCAAATTTGCTGCCCCATGCCTTGACTTCAGTGCACAGCCAAGTCTGTCCTGTTATATCATCTTATTTTGGCTTCTAACAGTGTGCTGTGGAATGGATTTTACTAAAAACTACCCATGAAGAATTGAATATATGTTAGATATAAGCATAGGCAGTTAACATTTATTTTATAGGAGAGAAGATCTTGTCTGCTTTCCAGTATTCCAGGGGAAAAATTGGACAGCTAGAGTGTACTTTTCTAGTGGTACTTTTTTTTTAAGTATAAAATGCCACTGGCAGATGGTAACGCCTCCAAACAGGCAGTGTCAGGTGGCTCTCAAACCTAATTGATTATTAATTTGACTTATGTTAGATTTGTTTATTAAGAACAGCTTATGTATTCTTCCAGTTAACAGACTTCTAATTGGAAAGTCTGTATTCTATCACCTAAAGGCATAGACCCTGCTGAGCCAATAAATAGTTCTCTAGTGATTTGGTACCTGTCATACTCAGTGATTGCTGTTAAGGACTTTTCTGTCTTTTAATCAAGTTTTAATTTTCTTATTGGTAAAATATCACTGCATTCTAAGAATTATGGATTTAATGATTAATTCATGGGATATAATGGCTTCTTTACATATTTTCATCTACACTATTGTAGCCTTGTTACAAAACCCAAAACAAGGATGTCACTGCAGCTGAAATGTTGACATAATGATGTCATCAAACAGCGAGGGCGGGCTTATGCCCTTTTGGATAACAAACTGGTTACAGTGTGTGTTATTGCTGAGTTCAGAAAAGTGCTTAATGATATCATTAGTAATAAAGTAAATTTTTTACAAAGTCAAACATAAGAACCTGTGTTTTTTATACAATATATGACCTGAAAGGGACATTAGGGAAACAGCTTTTGGAATCAAAGTTTGTTTCTACTTTCCAAATATTTTTTGTGCATTTATTTATTGTTCAGTTAAAGTTACTTCTACTGTGCAAGAGTTAGGGATAAGAGATAGACAGTGTGTTGATTTACTAAAACTTTGGAATGCAAAATGTAGTGCAGCTGTGCATGGTAGCCAATCAGCTTTTACTTCAGCTTGTTCAATTAAAGCTATAGTAAAGGTTCTTTTTTTTGTTTTGTAAAATAACAAACATGTTATACTTAGCTGCTCTGTGTAGTGTTTTTGCACAGAGCAGTCTGGATCTTCCTCTTCTCGGGTCCCCTGCTGGCTCTCCTGGCTGCTCCTTTCTGTCGGGCACCCCCATAGCAAGCAGATTGCTATGGGGGCACCCAAGCAGGTGTGTTCCTGAGCCACTGCTCTGTGTGTCCATTCACACACAAAACCACAGCTAGGCCCCGCCCCCCCTCCCTCCTCGTTTTCTGACTGGCTGTGATTGATAGCAGTGGGAGCCAATGGCTACCACTTGCTGTCTCAGCAATGAGGAGGCAGAGACTTGGGACAGCTGAGGCTGTCATGCACATTGCTGGATCACAATGTGGCTCAGGTCAGTATTTAGAGGGCACTGCTGCACACAGAAGATTTTTGAGCCTTTACAATCACTTTAAGCTTTGACAAAAAAAGTAACCTGAAAACTGGTTTCTATGCACAGCTGCACCAGATTTTGCACTCTCCGGTTTTATTAAATCAACACAATGTCTATAATATTTATCAATAGTGGCTTTATTTTTTTGCTAGGTTCTTAATACATGTATTAGAACACAAACTAAAAAAATAACTTTGACCTGGACACAGTAGTATTTCTACTTGCATTTCTTCACTGTACATGCAGAAAAAAGTAGAGGCTAGATTACAGCTCTTTGCTTGTAAAAATGTATGAACACTTTAATGTTTACAGGTTGTGACCTGGTGCACTTTAATATCTATATTGGTTATATGTTTTTTTATTTATTTCACGTTACATTTTTTTTTCACATACATTTTAAACCCATAAGCCTGCTAAAATAGCATGCAAACATACAGTATATGGTATGCCATCACCCACTGACTTTTATTCCTTTTACAGATTACAGAAGTGCAAGTTGTGAATACCACTTTCTTTTGAATATATAAAGACCAGTATAATTGACAAGATTGGTAGAGCAGTGAGCCAGAAAAAACAGGGATATTCTTTTTATTAGGCATAGTAGCCTTGGACCTAGGCAGCGGTGACAGTGAGGCAGCTTTTCCCTGAATAGTTACCAGTTACACATTTCCTTCCCATCATTAGGTGGGATTTTCTCCCTTAGCTTTACTTACTTGCGTTTGCAATATTCTAAGGCAGTTAATTGCAATAAAGCTTGCATGTGTTCTGCGTAAAGAGGTGTCCTAGAAGAGCATAGTATATTTGGATGCCAAAGGCTGTCCGGCTACATTGATGGAAATCTGACTCTGAGCAGAAGGAATCCCACACCTGTGGCATCTTTTTCTTCTCTCATCTCTGCACTAGTCAACAAATGATGTAGCTTATGTCACTGCACTTCTTCCAGAAGTTCATAATAGAAGGCAATGACACAAAAGTCTTGTCCCTGCTAAAAATGTGGAAATCTGCTATATAGTGTACAGCTGCTGTTTAAATTTACCATTGTTGAAACAACAGTTACAATATAGATCATGGGTGTATGCCCTAAATAATTAATTTCAAATGTTTCATCTGTGAAAACTCTGTCTTAGCCATTTGTATTACTAATGGACTTGCAAATAATATCTATGAAGCAAAACTGTGATTTTGCTGCTTGGAAATCTTGTTTTGATGCATTTATAAAACCTAGAAATGTCTGTTGGTGAAGGGCTAAAAGCTGGCTAATTGCCACTTTGCACTAGTTTTCTGCTCACTCCTTTGACATAGTGAATATGCCTTTTTTCTTTGACTTTCTCAGCTGTGCAGCAATCATTATTTAGTTCCTCTGACAAGTACAGAAGCTTACAGTTGTTATCAAAATGACATCCTGTCCAAAACTGATTACTCATTTCCAAGTCATCAGGTCCCCCCTGTGTGCATATGATTGCACTCTATATGCTTATCATATTTTAACGTAAAGTAGGCATTCACATTTCTTTGAAGAATCTGGCAACCTTTGAGGCTTTTACAATAAGTCAAGTGTATTCTGAATGCTTATAATATGGTAGAGGACAGGAGAGGGTAGAGAAGACATCTTGATGTATTCCAAATAATATGGTTAACGTATACAAGTCATCGTGTTTTCAAACTCAACTGACAACTGACATCATGTACTTTGAGCTTACACAGCTTATCTCCTTATGAACAGGAAAAAGGCGCACAGTAGTTTGCTGATACATATATGCGATATATATATATATATATATACAGAGAGAGAGAGTGAGCAGTATTTTCTGTGCACTATCCAACATATCTAGCAAGACAACTGACATGAATGTGGTCAATAATGATCAAACATAGCATTAGCTGGAAAATGGGGGAAAAATTGGACAGCTAGAGTGTACTTTTCTGGTGGTACTTTTTTTTTAAGTATAAAATGCCACTGGCAGATGGTAACGCCATTTCAATCCAGCCATACATGGGTTGAAATGTGGCCGATTCAGCAGGGACTGGCTGAAATTTCGATCCATGTATGGGCACCCTGGTTTTACATAAGTTGATTGAACGATCGACTTGTAGACAACCAGTCATTCGAGTATTTTCTGAACGATTAGTGCCCCCAGCTATACCTGGCAACACTAATCATTGCGACACACAATAGTGCTGCAGGGGAGATTCCACCATCAGCACAGTCAGTAGTGGAAGGAAAGAAAATGACATAACCTATGGCCTGCCTTAGTTGAACATTATTCTATTGTATCAGCTATCCATTGTATCAATAATCTATTGTATCAAATGTTGTAAAATTAAATGTCTGATATTTTAAAATGTACCGTTTTTGTGACTCTGTAAGCTAAAAGGAATATCTAAGGTTAGTTTTTGATAAAATGGAGAAGAGTTGGAACACCTGTCAGGATTTATTGCAGTCCGAACAGAGGGAATTTACCATGTCCTGGTAACTATTGTCAACAGAACAGAAAGTGATGGGAAATCCAATTGTTTTAAGATAATCCTCTGTTTTAAGATATTGCCTGTCAATTCTTGATGTATCTCCAAGGCTCAAAGTAAATGAAAATCTCCCCAAAGGAACACATATGAAAAAAAATAGCTTTTCAGCCATTCCCTACTATAAAAAAAAGTCTCTATCAACGCCTTCAGTTCACTCCAGTCCAAAGAGCACTGATGGTCCTGCTCCTGGCTTTCCTTGCTCCTGTCCTGCAGACCCGCACACTCCTCTCAGCTCCCTTGCACCTTATCACATGACATGCTCAGTAACCGCCTCCACCAGACCTTCCCCTGCCAGCTATGCCAGAACACTCTGTAGCATGCACTCACATGGTCTTGGCTGGCTCTAGCCAAGCCATGTTTTTAACTAGCAACCTTTTCCTATCACTGGCATTTACTGGCAGGAGAAAAGTGCCAATTATTTACTGGCTGCCAGTAAAAATACTGACGGTTGCCAACACTGACAAACACTGAGGCTCTGACACTGAACTGTTAAATTGAATGAGGAAAGAACAAAGAGAGGGCGCACAGGCCTAGTGCATTACCATAAAAAATGTTTAATAAGAAATAAAATAGGTGTTGTACTCACAAACGACAATAAAGTCAAGGCACATAATAAAAGAACAGCTCTGAGGAAGAGGCAAGTCCTCGAAACGCATCAGCCTATTGGATGTCTACGGACTACGGACTGTTACTCAGCGCGGTGTTGACCCAGCTGTTCCTTTATGATGTGCCTTGACTTTATTGTCGTTTGTGAGTACAACACCTATTTTTTTCTTATTAAACATTTTTTATGGTAATGCACTAGGCCTGTGCGCCCTCTGTTTGTTCTTTCCTCATTCAGTATATTTGGATTCCCCCGGTCTATTTGAGGGCAGCAAGGTGTGCATGTTCCAGGACATTTTTAATGTGGTTGCAGCCTGCATCGAGTCCATCCCCAAGCGCAGGAGCATTTGTGTTTGCTGGTTCACTGAACTGTTGAATGTTCGGAGTAGTGTTTTGTTCCAAGTCCATCAAAAGTTGAAAACCTGTCTTAGTTTATTACCATCACCACATGTACATGTAGGTGTCACTGAAGGAAGTATTAAAGTGTTACTAAACCCACAACAGCAAAATCAGTCTATGTATACAAGAAAGCATGCTTGATATACTCCCTGTGAAACCTAAGGGGTTAATCCTCTGCATTGTGCAAAAAGGCTGTTTGATCCTGACTTCTCGGAATCTTCCCTTCTTCCAGTGCTCCCCTCTTTTCTCCTAATAAGACATATCATGTGGAGTCACTCCGCACATACTCAGTTTGGTGTGTATTGCTAGAGAGTTTTTTTTTTCCTGAGAGAGTGTATGTGATCAGCAGAGGACCAATGAGCACTGTTCACACAGAGGTCAGGGGTTCTGCATCCTCCTAGAGCAAAATGAAAACTCCTCCTACAATCTTTAACATGTGCTCTGCTGGACACTAGTAGGAGTAACAAGACTGCTCTAACTGCTGATGAGAAAAGGTATTAAGCAGTTTATATTTACTAAAATAATTTCATTTCCATGTTCTGTGTACTGTGGGGGAACAGATATAGTGAATGCAGGGTCCTGGGTTTAATAACACTTTAACTGTTAGGATTGTTAACAACATTAGTTGATCAATTTGTACAAACTCAGATACTCTCTGTTGGTTAAATTGTACTTGTCATAGAAATAATTTACAGCTCATAAAACTATGAAAAATAATCATTATTCTTACCCTATAAGAATTATTTCTGGCTTGTCGCATTCCTACATGCAATGTAAAACATGGTGTACCCAAATAGGCCACATTCTCAGTAGTGCTGTTGCTATTATCACATGTTAATGGACATTTAAATGACTGTCTTATAACAAGTGATAATGGATATCACACTTACCCAGAATATACTACATTGTTTCCTTCTAATGTGATGCCCCAGAGACACAAGGTGTGAATACTGCTTGGTGTTCAGAGAATGCAAGACACTGTCTTGAAAATCAAAAGACTGTAGTTTATGTAAATGCAGTTCTTGGAAACCCATATTGTTTATTTATGTTCAACAATTGAAAACAATATAATGAAATCTGTATTCATACACTTTTTAGGATACTTCCTGGTACATTCAATGTAGGTAGGCATTACATTACATGATCACAATGCCAATGCAACATTGATCTGCCAGTGAACGTATTTGTTTCTTGTTGTATGTGTTTCCTCATCTTGCTGTTGGGCGAAATCATTGGATTTTCTTTTATTTGGCAATAGAAAACTTCTTGAGCACCTTGGTTCAATAATATCCAAATAAATAACAGCTCTTCTCTGCAATCAAACTTGTTAGTGCCTGCTGGAAATCACCTAATGCAATTTGGTTTTTGATTGTGTTTAGATCTGGCTGTGATTCAATAATTATTGGTCGAAATTGAAGAAGCAGGAAAAACGTAGCAACAAGTGCCATCTTTGCAATGCATAAAGAACTGTCTCAATTAACATTAATGTAGAAAATCAAATTCTGTAATTACTCATAAAAATCCTACAGGTCTCTGTTTCCAAACATGGGGTGTCTGCCAAAAGTGTTCAACTTCAAGATGACATTAGCTTGGCATGGTTGAGTTTACATCTGATAATTGCTCAGCAATAGCTGCGCTCATTCATATAATCACTTGTTTGATTAATGTACTCTGCTCTCATTTATTTATATAATCAAATTCTGTTCTGGATTGCATTTTCGCTCTTGTTTTATACTTCTTTAGTTCACAACAGTAATTTGGCAAAATGTCCTAGGGCAGCTTAGGGCTGTTATAGACTATTCTTTGAGTAGTTGCCTCTCTTGCTTCTAGTACATTGGGATGGTTACTTATGCTTATATAACACTTCATTTTCGTGGCATGTGGCAGTTTTCCTTTGTTAATTGGAACAAATGTGCCAATTATGGAGATTCATCTCTTGATACCAATCAATGAATAATTAGACATAACACATCTGTCTCTGAATAGAGGAAGGAGGTGAGCACAGACAAATGTACTTGGAACAACTGTGTGAAATGTGTTCTTCTGTACCCATCACTTGCCAGAGAGACATGCTAGGTACTGATCTTCCCACGTATTTTGATGGATTTAATGAGAACTGTTTCTTGTTTCAAGCTTTGTTTGATTTCCTTACTAAATTAAAAGGTTATGGTAATAGAAATGCTAGTGAGAAAGCACATTATTGTTTCATTCTTACTGAATAAAGCAGAGCAATCACACACATTATAGATAGTTATGGAGATTGGCACTATCCAGATAAACGTATCCAATGAATAGCAAATCTGCCATATGGCACCTCTATCAAGGCTGCAGATATGTCATACCTTACACAATGTAAGAGAAATAAGGTTAAATAGGGTTTTTATTTCCAACATAACATCTTTATTATTAAACATTTAAAAGCAGTCCTACATACAAACATCCAAAATATACATAAAAGAAAAAATATATACTCCTGGAACATTTCAGACAAAGTAAAGTACATGCAAATATTACACAACACCAATGGGTGTTGTATATGTCATTTCCCATTTTTGGGGTACCAAAAGTTCAAATGTAGGTTTCAAAAAGAAGGGTACATCAAACGATCTTCTGTGCTCAGTTTCAAGTAATCATTATTGTGGGGCTATTTACTAAAACTGAAGCATGTGAAATCTGCACAGAAAGCAGTCAGCTTCAAGGTTTTATTGCCACCATGCACAAGTGCACCAGATTCTGAGTGCACCAGTTTTAGACAATCTCCCCTATATTATTTTGTTGTTTGTATCACATGGTGGTTCTTTTCATAAAGCCAAGTGCTCTTTTTGAGGTGTTTATGCAGGATTATTATTATTATTATACAGGATTTATATAGTGCCAACAGTTTGCTCAGCGCTTTACAATATAAAGGAAGATAATACAGCAACAATACAGTTCAGTACAAGAGGGATAGGAGGGCCCTGCTCCTTGGAGCTTACAATCTAGGAGATATTCTGTTTGGATTGTTGTACAGTCTAATTTAACAAATGGAAAGACCTATACATGTGTTGCTCTACCCCACTCTTTGTAACCTATTTTAAACCTGTCTATATACAGACATGCTTTTAAATGAATAACAATAGCAAATATATTCTGGGTAATGTCTTTATAATTCTGTCCTGCCTCTGCATTACAAATATTGGTGTGGGAAGCAGATCCATATGCCTGTTTCCAAAAGGTATATGAATTTTGGACATGCACAGCATTGGGAAGACACTGAGGTCAGAGTCTCCATATCGACATTTTCAGCGCAGCTGAGCTCCCTCCCTGCCACTGCAGCTGTCACACAGACAGGGCAGTGGTCATGGTGTTTTGTTGCTGGGCGGTGGAGTCTGATGGGACTTCTGGGACCCAGGTTCCCCATCAGGTCCTCTCCACTTGTGTTTGACAGCAGGCAGTGGGCAGATTTCATAGCCAATAGACAGACTGCTATTGGTTATAGAATCTGCCCACTGCCTGTTGTCAATCCCAAAGAAAGCAGACTTCATGAGAAACTATCCCCTTAGCTCCCCGATCAGGCTGCATCCACTGCCATTGTCATTGTTTTGTAGTAGCCTTTTGGTTGTGAAACCAACAGTGTCCTTGATAACCAGTGGCAGATGAGGAGGGGAGAAGGTAGTGGTGGCAACTTGCTGCTCTGCTATACAGCATACTGAGATAGAAATTCCACCTGTCTTTGCATGTCAAGTGTGAGTTGGTTTTAATTACACCCAGTTTTAAAGACCACTGATTGGCAGCTCTCAGTCTTCAGTGAGAAGAGAGCCAGTGACTGTCAGTTTATTTAGAGATACGTGTAAGTCACTGGCTCTCTGCTCTGCCCCTCCAGTGCTCACTGGAGCACCAGGCTGTGGTGGAGGTGGGAAAGGCTTGCTCAGGCTCTCAATGGCATGCTGAGAGGCTTTTCCAGCTGCCAGTCAGGCTTCTGGGTGGATTCTGACCATATGTTTGGGATCTTTCCAGAGTCTGGACTGGTTGAGTGACATCAGCTGACAGAGGGCTTTAGCCCGCTGTCTGCTGAAAACAGGTCACAGAAGTGCAGAACGAATTGCACTCCTGTAATCCATAGAAGTATGGCCAAAAAGCTTTGGCAATACTTCTTTAAACAATGTATATTTCCTCCTAAAATCACTCAGTCTAAAATTAAAGGTGCATCTGCTACTAAAATAATGGTTCTTGCTGTATTTTGAGCACTGTTGACTTTAGGCTCAGTCACATATAAAATGTATTTTTCGATAGGAGAAACCTGATTCTTTTTTATTGCCTATTTACACTGTCTGGCCAGTACACCCCTTACTGAGCTAGCAGAAAATTTTAAGTGGCTGTAAACCCTAACAATGGACTTTTCTTATTGGCCCCTTTTGGTCTGTTAAATATACTGGTAAAAACGTTTTGTTATGTCAGTTTGATAAAGGCAAAACAATTGTTAGATGTCAGAAACCAGGGTTATCCTGTGACTTGTGCACACTTCCTATGTTATCTTAAGGCTGGTACACATGTTTAGAATATCAGACGAATGTTCTTTCAAATTTTTTTGCATGCTAGCCTCATTTAACCTCATATGGGGGGGGGGGGTTCTTATCTCTGTCTTAAAAAGGGATAGTGGGTGTCTTTTGGGACTAGAGTATATGTTGTAGAGATTAGAAAAGAGGGTGCGAAAACTGGGAAGGACTGACACCACTTAGGACAACAGTACTTAGAAGATGAGTGCATTTCTGACAGATCAACAAGTGTTTTTTTGTACTTGTAGAGTCTTAAAAAGGATAAAATATAGGAAAATTGGCATATTGGCACAGATGTCCTGAATATTTTTGTTTGCACTGACACTTACTTTCACTTTAAAGAAAGAATTAAACCCTCCACTCTATGAAACCACTGGCCACACTAAAGAAGAAACAATGACATTTGTGAACTTGTGTAGGCAGGGGATAACACAGGCAAAGATGCATCTCTACTGGAATTCTTAACATTAAATTGCTGTTCAGATTCCCAGCATTTGTACAAATACCAAGTTGAAATAAACCCAAACTATAAAAGTGTGTATATTGCTCATGATTGGGTAGCAGGGAATGCTTTAGTTAGTTAAAAGTTGATTTCAATTAGCATAGCTGCAACTTTCATCACATCCGTTCACATAAAACATGTTGGCTGGAATGCAGTGATCAGCAAGTACTATATAACGGTAGCATATGACACTCCATATGTTATACTCTGAGGAACTTAACAGAAGCTTTAGGCAGAGATTTTCCAGTGCCAGCTACTGAAGTTCATTCACTGCTCTGCTGTTGCCACTGGCAAGGGCTGCCTGACAAAGGCATGGAAGGAAGCATAATATGTTAAATAATGGAGTTGCATTGAGCATGGAAAATAATAGGTTGTTTATGTGTACACAATCCATGCTATTTAGAGATAACAAACCCATTGCTTCAGTTATTCTTCTTTGATTTGCATCCAGCTGTCATCATAGCAAACACATTGTGAGTATTGTGCAGTTTATATTAGAGAACCTTTATAAACGCACAAAGTATAAATTATTTTTAATTGTAATAGCAATTATTATTGATGATATCTATCATAAAATTATTTTGAAAGCAGTCAAGAGGCACCAGTGTCATATTAGATCCTCAGGTATGGTTTACAAAAAAGGCATTTTTAGAAGTCTTCGTTTGCAAGAGTAATGTGGACAACACACAGTCACCTATAGTTTTAGCTCTAACCTATTACAGTGCCAAAATGTCTAACCTTTGTGCATAGTGTGATGGTTGACATGCTTGATATGCTAATTAGATCATCATCAAAATAGGTAAATGTTGGTGAACTTTGTTGATTTATCAAATCTAAAAGGAAAACTGAATAAAAAAATATGAGCTTGTTGCTGTAAGCACATGGCTGTAGTGTTTGTGTAGCTAACTTTCCCAGAATTTACTAGACAACCCTGCCTTACCTTACGAGAAGGGTGGTCTATGCTTTTTTGCATCATGCAATAGATTTGAGAGCACTAGGCACCCAAATCAACCAAAAATGTTTACAGATGAAGCAGTTCAGACTAAGGATTGGGTAAACCTTCTTTTCTATGCAAAAAAGAAGAAATAACAGCGAGCGCTTAGAGATAAGAGCTGCTGTCACTTAAAGGTAAACCAACCTAGTAAAACAGACATAAAACAAATGGTGCAGTACTAAAATAAAGTGCATCAAAAAAAGAACCCCATAATCCACATACATAACTCATGTGACTAAAAAGTTCATAGAATTAAATATAACATAAATAAATGATCCATACAAATCTTCCAAAAGAAAAATAATCCAATAATAGTACAAATGACAGAAAAAAGGGGGGAGATAGACAACTTAGGAGTCTCCACTATAAATGTTACACAGTGTCATAAATTAAAAAACATGGCAAGTCTCCCGTGCCAATCCTCCACCAGTATGCACTTACCAAAGGCTAAAGCATATAAACCTAATAAAACACTCCAGCCAAACTGGACATCCCCTGGTCATTTTCAGCATAGGTAGGATTGTTGATCAAAAAAAACCTAAAGATGGCTACCGTTCCAAACATGGACTCGGCGGCGTGACGTCAGCACATAAGACTCCATCCAGTGCGTTTCGTGCACACATACACATCATCAAAGGAATATGCCTACTTTTTTTCTGTCATTTGGACTGTTTATGAACTGATATATACCATTGCAAATACAAAAACAAAGTTGTTGGAGTTGTGAAGAGGAAACACTGTGGGGAAGTGTTCCTTTAAATTTTCAGTGTACACAACAGACAAGTCTGTGAAACTCTTCAAAGGCACACCAGAAATAAACATGAAGGAATGCTCTCATTATACAAGAACCCTGCTTTTTCCCTCTTTTTTTACTCTTTGCACTTTGGATTAATAGCTTCATCTATTGCTAATACTAAAACATTCTATTTAGGTGGCAATTTACATAGATAGAACCTTTTCAGGGAGCAGCTAAACTGTCACACAGCTCAGCAGATAATATATAAAATTAACCAATTTGCGGAAAGGAGAGATCTTTATTTATGACACGGTGGCTCTGCATCTATTTGTTCTGCTTTTTATTTGTGCTGCTAGTATCAATCTACTTCAGGACACTGGCTTATTATTAATGGCTTATGACAAGACTGAAGAAGCGGCTTATGGATTTCTGCTCACCAGTGCACTTTGGCCACCTTTCAGAGCCGAGAGCCATTCAGCTCAGCAATTACATGCCCAGTAATCATTAAACTGTTTCCAAAATATAATATTTTTATAAAGTGAAAAACCTGCAATAAAACTCTTTTACTTACTGAGATAAGAGTCAAAATAAACAACGAGGTAGCAATCACATATTTCAAATGTCTTCTTTTTATTAGGTGGAGTGGTTGAAAAATGAGGATATCATCGATCCTGTGGAAGATCGGAATTTTTACATTACAATTGATCATAACCTCATCATCAAGCAAGCAAGGCTCTCAGACACTGCCAATTATACATGTGTTGCCAAAAACATTGTGGCCAAAAGAAGAAGTACGACAGCTACAGTAATCGTATATGGTAAGACAATGACTGATGTGCAGTAGTAGGATTACAGAAGTCCGGAAAAGAAATACCTTATTGACTATTATATAACTCTATTGCATTTGTAGTCATTGGTGGATGACAGTAAATGTGTATTTCTTCCATGGCCTTGACTAGAAACACTAATGAGTATTTACTAGCAAAGTGCAGATTAACTGTAAACCTCACAAATAAATCAGCAGTTGGTCAGATAACTCTAGTGCAGTGTTTCCCAACTCCATCCCCCAGTTTAAATACCCAAAGGCATTCATTTGATATCTACAATTACAACAGGACTGGATGATAATCAGACTGTTTATGGAGCAGTAACAGATAATTTTCTCACTCCTCAGTTACTGGAAATGGCTGGAAGCCATGTTGAAAATGAACTCCAGGCACACAGCTACACACATGCTTGAAATAAATGGAATATTACTGGATTAGTTTTGTTTTGTTTGTTTTTTTGCTTTCTCTGTCAATTCTGAAGATAAGTCCTGGTCACAAGGTGTCACAGAGACAGGAAGCAATAGGAAACCTATCCAATGAAGACAGGAAAAAAAAAAATTAGAAGCTTGAGATAGGGTTGTCCCTTTATTGTTCTCATACTGATAGCAAAGGGAGAACATGAAAATCTGCAATAAAATTTTTTCCCTGACCAATAAGGCTCAAACTGAAAATCAAACAGGCAAGCTTGTATTTCGCATATTTTCTCTGTATAGTGGAAAAGTGAATGATCACTTAGGGGTTTTCTTAAAATGGAGGGCCAAAACCATTGTACACCAGACACCACATTTTTTACAGTATGCTACACCTACATTTTATGAAATTTTTATAAAATGTAAGTCAGTATCCTTCCAAGTGTTCTTTGCATACATTGCAATGAATGAGGATTTCCTTACATTGGAGAATCAAAGCAAACACAACAGAGGGCAAATTTTTGAAGCTCACCTTTATGCTTTTTAAATGTGCCTGTGTCTGTCTTTTTTTATGCAGCGGTATGACCATGGTAAGTCTATACTGTTTTTATTTAAATAAGGCCCTTAGCTTAGTTAATACGATGAAGTTCGGTTTTAACTTGAATGTCTAGTCATATTCAAGGGAAGTTTAAAAAAAACTGGATTTGTGCTTGCACATGATAGAATGATTGAAGTGATCACCACTTTACCTATCAATTATCTTAATACATTAATTCCAAAGTTTTGAAGCAAGTAGTTCAGCATGACACTCAGACAATTAAAATGTTCAGCAATGGCAGCCTCCAAGTTTCATTTTGGTTGCATATAATCATCTCTGTTCTGAAACTGTTAGGTTGCCTTGCTTGCACAATGGCCTCAACACTTCAGGGTCAATTAATGTATCATCATATATAGCAATATCACCCAAATATGTCATATTATACACACTTTTAGACATACAAACCCTGTTACTAAGCCTAACTAAAGTTTTACTAATTAATTGTATCTGTGCTTTGTTAAGTGCTTGTATTGCAATTCAGCCTTCTGTTTTTCTTTTCTCCCTCTGCACTCCACACTTAAGGCATGCACTTCTTCATGGATGTTTGAAGCATTTAGGGATGGATGTTATACAGCTTCATCTAGCCCCTTCCTCAGACGCATGACTGTCTAGGACAAGTCCCCTGTAGTCCAGAGCACATTTTTCATGAAAGTGATGGCACAAGTGGCCGTTAGATGGAACTATCTGAATGCTAATACAGTCCACCCAGTAACATCCACTCCTCTTCAATGACACCTATATTCAAGCAGCAGATGGACTAGCACTGTCTCCACTGCTAGGCGACCTAAGGTGTTAATTACAACACTGACACTGTTACACAGCTCCCCTACCATGCTCGGTGCAGCAGCAATCAGAGAGCAATTCTGTGCTCACTTATGAACACACAATCAGTCTCTGTAATCTCTGCCCATAGCATCCACATACACTGTGAAAAATATGGATATCTTTGGGGTGCTGCAATGTAATTAAAAACAAAATTAGATAATTAATGAGAGACACAGATTGCCTGATAAGTTGAGTTTGAATATAATACAATATAAGATATAATAATATAATTATACATTAATATAAGATGAACTACATGTTTATTCACTGTGATAAAATACCTTGCTGCTGTTTGTTGTCATTTTTAGTGAATGGAGGGTGGTCTACGTGGACAGAGTGGTCAGCATGCAGCAACCGATGTGGAAAAGGCTTCCAAAAACGAACAAGAATGTGTACAAATCCTGCACCACTGAATGGTGGAGCTGTCTGTGATGGACAAAGTGTTCAGAAAATAAGCTGCACCACACTGTGCCCAGGTACTGTTCTATTATGATACAAGTTTGAGCAAGTGATAGCAGAGGAAATATAACACATTTTGGTTAGGTTGACACATGGAAGAAATTCTACTACATTGACCATCAAGATTCATTAGCCTGGCATGCATACCTTCAAAACATCTCAAATTAGATCTTTTCTTAAAGAATGAAGGTGAAGTGTGTATGGATTTTATCTGGATCAAGGTAGAGCCTAAACACCTCTATATGCCAACATGGTATTGAGCATAATGATAGCTGGTCCATGTGAGATGAGCAAACAGTTATTTTTGAATAGTAATCTCCTTTCAGATGGACAGAAATAACCTTGATCTCCCCAATGAGGTAAACCAACATGTACAGAACAGTGGATATGAATGCTGTGTGATCATTTGGGGGTCTGATTGGTTCCAAACTACAAGCTCTCCATATAGCTCATTTTCTGCTTACTAAGTGGTTCTAAACTACACTTCATTTGCTTTCTGGATAGCAAGTAAACCTAGGCCTAACCTACAGGTGAAACTAGAAAAATTAGAATAACGTGCAAAAGGTAATTTATTTCAGTAATGCAACTTAAAAGGTGAAACTAATATATGAGATAGACTCATTACATGCAAAGCAAGATAGTTCAAGCTGTGATTTGTCATAATTGTGATGATTATGGCTTACAGCTCATGAAAACCCCAAATCCACAATCTCAGAAAATTAGAATATTGTGAAAAGGTGCAATATTCTCGGCTCAAAGTGTCCCACTCTAATCAGCTAATTAGGCCATAACACCTTGCAAAGGGTTCCTGAGCCTTTAAATGGACTCTCAGTCTGGTTCAGTAGGAATCACAATCATGGGAAAGACTGCTGACCTGACAGTTGTGCAGAAAACCATCATTGACACCCTCCATAAGGAGGGAAAGCCTCAATAGGTAATTGCAAAAGACGTTGGATGTTCCCAAAGTGCTGTATCAAAGCACATTAATAGAAAGTTATGTGGAAGGGAAAAATTTGTAAGAAAAAGGTGCACAAGCAGCAGGGATGACCGCAGCCTGGAGAGGATTGTCAGGAAAAGACCATTCAAAAGTGTTGGGGACTTTCACAAGGAGTGGACTGAGGCTGGAGTCAGTGCATCAAGAGCCACCACACACAGACGGATCCTGGACATGTGCTTCAGATATCATATTCCTCTTGTCAAGCCGCTCCTGAACAACAAACAACGTCAGAAGCGTCTTACCTGGGCTAAAGAAAAACAGACCTGGTCTGTTGCTGAGTGGTCCAAAGTCTTCTTTTCTGATGAGAGCAACTTTTTTCTCATTTGGAAACCAAGGAGCCAGAGTATGGAGGAAGAATGGAGAGGCACACACTGCAAGTTGCTTGAAGTCCAGTGTGAAGTTTCCACAGTCGGTGTTGATTTGGGGAGCCATGTCATCTGCTGGTGTTGGTCCACTGTGCTTCATTAAGTCCAGGGTCAACGCAGCTGTCTACCAGGAGATTTTGGAGTACTTCATGCTTCCTTCCGCAGATGAGCTTTATGGGGATGCTGACTTCATTTTCCAGCAGGCTTGGCACCTGCCTCCACTGCCAAAAGCACCAAAACCTGGTTCAATGACCTTGGGATTACTGTGCTTGATTGGCCAGCAAACTTGCCTGACCTGAACCCCATAGAGAATCTATGGGGCATTGCCAAGAGAAAGATGAGAGACATGAGACCAAACAATGCAGAAGAGCTGAAGGCCGCTATTGAAGCATCCTGGTCTTCCATAACACCTCAGCAGTGTCACAGGCTGATAGCTTCCATGCCACGCCACATTGAGGCAGTAATTGCTGCAAAAGGGGCCCAAACCAAGTACTGAGTACATATGCATGCTTATACTTTTCAGAGGTCCGATATTGTTCTATGTACAATCCTTGTTTTATTGATTGCATGTAATATTCTAATTTTCTGAGATTGTGGATTTGGGGTTTTCATGAGCTGTAAGCCATAATCATCACACTTATGACAAATCACGGCTTGAACTATCTTGCTTTGCATATAACGAGTCTATCTCATATATTAGTTTCACCTTTTAAGTTGCATTACTGAAATGAATTAACTTTTTCACGATATTCTAATTTTTTGAGTTTCACCTGTATATTGACCTCTGTCTTAGCCTTTATCTTATATCTTCAGCATCTGTTACAAGTAGCAGATAATGGCAAAAAAGGACAGGAGGAATATACTGAGTCTAAAGAAGCGCATTGTGGGACATATGAGTGTATAGAAGGCCTGACACACTGATATAGCAATGGTGTTTGTAAGGTATAGTGGTTTCTGGTCTATTTTTAGATTTGTGCAAGTTATATTTAGGATTTTGCAATAATATATACAGTACATAATATATTTAATTATCACCATCATTAAGTAAATGTATCTCTAATTTTCTGCATCATATTAAAATTGAGATTTTTTAATGTATGTATTTTTCTTTTCTCAGAGGATGGAGAATGGACTGCATGGAGTAAATGGTCTACATGTGGGACAGAGTGCACACATTGGCGTCGTAGGGACTGCACAAATCCCCCACCTAGAAATGGAGGAAAAGACTGTGATGGTCCTGTTTTACAATCAAAAAACTGCACTGATGGATTATGTATGCTAAGTAAGGACAAGTCTGTGTAACTGATAAATGCTAGCTGCATGCTTTGTTTGTTCTTTGCTAATGCCATAGATCCTTATTAATCTCTGGATTTTTACTTTTCCAAGCCTGAAATCCTTATGTGCATTTGTATCTGTGCTATGTGTGGATAGTGTATTATGTTTTTTTCAGAATTATTTGAAAATGAAGTTTTCTTCATAGAGCTATGGAAGTGGCTGCTGGGTTTTAGGTTTAAAACTGATTGCAGGCATAAAATAATGAGATCAGTGTTTTAACAAATAGTTGTTGTAACATAACAATGAAACATCTCTGATGTACTGTATGCTATTAAATACATTTGTTAAAGAGCACAACGACCAATGATATGAGGAGGAAACATTGAGTTATTATTTTTCAGCAGTTAGCTAGAACAGATTAAACAAACTATTGTTCCAGCTATGGCCAGCCAAATGCATGTCAGACTGCTGGGCACAAATCACCAAAGTGTATCAGTCAAGATGCTGCAAAGCACTCCCATGAACGAGCCTTAGCTGCAGATCAAAGGAGATTATGTGACCCATTTCAGTTGTCAATTGAAGAACAATCACATGGTCCATTCCATTTCTTGTTTCATTATTTCCTCTTACTGCTGAAATCAACACTTAGTGGTTGTATATAGAGATGCAAAATAACACGTTGTGTAAAATGCTGTGAGTTCAGCATCCATTGAAGAGTCACTGCAATATGTCTGATCTATAGAAGGCATGTCCAATGTAGTCACCAGCTGGTGCCTCTTCTCTTTATGTGCTTTTGTATCTGACTGTTCAGTTTGCGGCACATGAAGCGCTATGGGCCAAAGCTTTGTAAAGGCTTTCCATTTCATCTAGAAATCTCCTTTAATCTATATTGTTTTACTTACTTTTTCCAGAAGCCATCATTTTTAATGTTATCTATCCCTCTTGTATGGAAGATGACACACTCCATAATTCAGTAAACTCAATAGAACACATATAAGCACCACTATTTATGGAAATAGGATATTATATTGTAGATGTATTTTCTAGATTTGCCTGTTTCATTGAATGCATTTACATGACATGAGCTCAGGCGAGATTCCCATTACCATCATTCTTTTATAAAACTCTGTAGCAGAATTCAGTAATGAAAAAACACAGTTGAATATTGACATTCCTAGCCCCAGGGTGTTTCCAGTTCCTTAGTGTCTGGGTTTAATGGTAATATTTTAATGGTTTCCTATATACAAGTCAAAAAATGTATAATCCTGCTCCACGATTCATCACTGCTGAGAAGATTGATTTGTCATGCTTTATAGCTCTGTCTCAAGCTAACAAGTTGCTTCGCTCTTTCTCTGTCTTTATTTTTTCCTCCTCTCTCCATTTCTCGATGCTGTCATTAGTTTTGTCACTTTTATATAATAAGTTGAGCATTTCATATTTACTCTTCTCCTAAAGGGGGCTAACTGGTGATCATCAAAAATAGGTTAGAGAAAATCATACACGCTTCTGCACTCACATCAAAGAAAAGAAAACCGTTTTATTCAGGCTTGTAGAATGATTTTTTTTTTATAAACAACAGAAATATAGGGTTACTAAGTGCATTGACTTTCAGAAAAGAGAAAAGGAGTAATAAGGACAGTTTCATCTGAAAAGCCAATATTGGTTGGATGGGGATTTTAAATTAAAAAAAAAAATGCCATACAGACACCATCAAGTAAGGTGAGAGCATCTCAGGCATTGCATGATAGCATCAAAAAGCTGCACTGGAAAGACTGGCAATGCTAAAGCTAAGCAGGACCTAGATTGGAAGAAGGTTACGCAACATAAGGAGCCAGTTAGTTGCCATGCATTGCTCCTGTGCTAAGAGGGACATGCTAATAGGAGTACAGAGCAGAGTAACAGAGAGATTACTTTATCACCATGTTTTCTTCTTTTTCACTGCTCAATCACAGGCTGAAGGCAGGGACAATATATGTTAAGTGTTATCTGCAGCAGAGCTGTGTTGGCATTGCTGTGTAAATTTCAGGATTGGATGGACAGAAATATCCATAGTAGGATAGAGGCTTTGGAAATTTTAGTTAAGTCCACCGTATACAAAGGACCCTTGACGCGGGACTGTGGCTTACGCATGTATTTGCAAATGTGTGCAAACAAAATGCTCTGTCTTTAACACAAACTGTTGGTTTGTTGGCTGGCTGGTAAGTTTTGCTGGGAAATCCTTTGTCGTTTTGTGATGTGCATTGCCCTTCCATGTGCACTTTACTGCAATGGCTGGTTATATTTTGGGACGGTTGCCATTTTTTTGTGTAGTTGGTTTACTAAAGTAGAGCATGTTCACATTGAAAAGTGAATGTTAACTTTGCAAGAGAACTTTCACTTAGCTTTGTGAGTGTTGTGAAAATTCACTTTTCAAAGAATACTCAATCATTTACAAGGAAAATTAAAACAATATTTTGCTTTCTCATAATTGGATGATAGTCAGCAGAGCTTCACCACCTTCACTAAGCTAAAGAAAAATTCCACTGCAAAATGTCTATTTGCCTTTAGTAAATCAACCCCAGAGAGTGTTAAATGCCTTTTTATGTATATTTGGAAATTGGAGCCAGAGAACCTTCATTAACGTTCATTTTGTTTTTAGTTTTTTTTCTTCCATACCGTTTTTTCAGCCCTCCTAACTGTCTACTTCACTAAGACACTTTTTGTAAGCTGTTTTTTTCTTACTCTGTTTAACCCTTATTTTTTTTTTCCAACTTACCACTGTCTGTTCTATTAAAGACTACTATTCTTACACAGTGTGGATCTTGTATTTGGCCATATAATGTTTTGTCTTATAATACTGAATTTTATTATTTTATTATATTGCCTGTGCAATAGATATTAACTGAAAAAAAAATCCGCTGATGCTAAATATTGCCAGTTTAAAATGTTAATTTGAGGAAGCCACTGGTGATTTGAATCCTCCAATGATTTTAATTTGAGGAAGACACTAATGACTTGAATCCCCCAATGATTCGTCTTTTGGAGACACCAGTGGTGATACAGCAGTTTTTGCTTTCGGCCTGGAGAAGCCATAATTATTTATTTTCTATATATTCTAGTGAAACCTATAGAACATGATATAATCCTTTGGTTTGCAATAGTTGGTGGTCAGAATTCTTGTAGGAATAACGGGCCACAGAATCCATATAAGAGGGCAAAATGCAATTCAGTGAGAAGTAAGAACTAATTCTGGCCAGCCTGGTAGCAGGATGCATTCCTTAATGCACAAAATAAAACTGGACATTAACAATTATAGATAATAATATCAGAAATTGTTGATCCAGTGAAAATCTGATCCTGGGGGATCAGGATGGAATTTTTCCCCTGCTGGAGCAAATTAGGCCATGCTTTATAGGTTTTTTTGCCTCTGGATCAACTGTTAGTATAGGATTATTTGTATAGAGGTTTTCTATTTATTCATTTTTTGGTTGAACTTGATGTCTTTTTCAAACTCACTATGTAACTATGTGATTCAATGAAGCACAAAAACTGAGATATCAGTTTTAGGTAGAGACAGCTTTAAGAGATTGTTAACACAAAATGCGTTGACATGCATTTGCAGCTTTTTTAAAGACACAAATTCACTCCTCAATACTCCTTTTAAATTGCATTAGAAGCTTAAGACAGCCATAGATGGAGCAATTTTCTTTCCTGTAACTATAAGTTGCAGGAAAGAAAATCACTCGATTGTGACTGACTGTGTTGGTGGGGGAATCCATCCCCTGGAGGCATTGTGTTCTCCTGATGGGGGGAGCCATCCCTGCTGGGAGTAAACAGTGATTACTGCTAGTGGCTATAATAGCCGCTACCAATAATAGCATGTAAAATCCAACAAACTGGTTTTACCCAAGTTGATTGATCAACTTGGATACATTCATACATTGCCCCTTGATGGTTTGAATCTCGGTCAGTCCCTGCTGAACCAGCCAAGATAATAGCCGCTAGCAATGATCGCATGTAAACTCTGACAGGCTGGTTGTACCCAAGTTGATCGGTTTATCAACTTAGGTACATTCGGCCAGCCCATACATGCTGAACCAGCCAAGATAATAGCGCCTAGCAATGATAAAACCTTCTATGGCCAGATTTAGAGTGCATTTGAGTCATGCATGCTGTATTTTGAGTGTGTTGCCATTTTGCCATTCAAGTCAGTTAAAATGTAAACTTAAATGCAACACAATGTACACCAATGCAATGCATGCATTTGACTGTGAGTGTAGCCTTAGGTTTATAATAAGACAGCTTATGGTAGTCTAAAACCAAAATTATGTTAGCATAGAATATAACCTGTTTACGATGGCTAATTTCATCATTGTTTGCCAACTGCTGTCAAAAAGTATTTACAAACGATATGTTCCAGACACAGTATATTCCTACACTGTAGTACTATAATTGGATGTTTAATGAATTTATACCAGTCTGGTGCAACTTCCTCATTGTTTCTTCATACAAAATAACACAGGCTTGGGACTCATTTCTCCATACGCTCAAATTAGTTGTGTCTTCTCTTGTAGTCTGTTTAATTGCACAGTATGCAAATTGCACCAGTGTGCACTATTATTTTTTATATCTGCAAAGAATCAGAATCCAGCTAGAAATAAAACATTTCATTTCTGTTATTTATTGGTGTCATTTTTACTCCTGATGACTATGGGTCATCAGCAGGGTGGAAAAACAAGCATTTTAATGCAGAATATTTACATATTTAAAAAAATATACAATTTAATTGGATTGTGGCTGCAGTTAGACTTCCTAATTGGTTGATCCCTTGTATCCAAAGTGACATCTCCATAATCTGTAGCAATCCATAAGCCAATATATTACCACACCTCTTTTATATTGGCTATAAATTTCTATGGATGATAATAGATTTTACTTGGAATAAGGAAAGCAAAAAATATACTTGGTCACTGTGGTCTTCCAATATGCTGGAAAATTCTGATGAATAATTAATATGTCCTTTTTGATATACCATAGGGAATCATCCTTTAAATATATACCCTTTTCATTTGCTCTAATCCAAAAAAAAACATTGTGAAGAATGGCAATGGCAACAAAGGGCTTTTTACAAAATTAGAGATCTGACAGTTTACATCCAGTCTTAATAAGAAGATGTTGAGGCATTCACTATACCAGGTAATTACAGGATGTTTCAGAGATTCAGCTTCTGTCTGATGCTCGCTACGGTATTCATGCTAAGCTGGACTGTCACGTTTATTGAAACTGATGTTCTTTCTGGAATAGGCTCTCTTAAGCAGCAGTTCATTTCTGCTACTTAGGAAGGCCAGAGAGTCATTTAATCTGGAACTTCTATGGGGAAGTGTGCAGATTGACTAGAATACCAACAAATGTTGACAAGATGCCATTCTCTTTAGAGAGACTCTTGAACACATTCAAGCATATCTATTAAAACTGCCAGAGTCTAGCCTTCTATATTGCAGACATATAGTTCTCAGGTCAGAGTATGTTATATGCAGGTTAGGTCTTTTGCTGGGTTTACATTTATATTCTACTTGATTTGTAGCATATTTTACATTGATAATAGATGGAAGCAGAACTGAGCAAATGCAACAGCCAACTTTTGTAAAGCCTAAGGTACACACATTCCTAACCTGACGAATGAATGGTCTTCCTAAAGATTTCTGCTGAGGCTGAGGGTTTACAAGCATTAAACATTGCCTAGTCCAACCATAGACAGCTAGATTAGGTCAACATTTTCTGAAGTTTGTATGCAACTTAAAAGTTCACATTCTGTAAATATCCAAGATATTTGCTGTAATAAACAGAATAAATGATGCATGTATTCTTTGCAATATCAGTGAATATTTATATCTGGTGTTGAGTTGGTCATTGAGCCTATAAGACTACCGGTTGATCCCAATAAATATAGACAGCAAAGGACAGTCAGATGTGTGGACATTAATGTAGCTTTCAAGCTTGGGAGAAAGAGTAGTTATGAGCTTCCCACCCAAATCAGGAGACTTGGAACGTATGTAAAAGTAAACCTCAGACAAAAATAGGCAGTTCAAAGTAGCATACAATGAGAAAATGTATAAGCAGAGAATACCTTCAGTAATAACAGCATGTGAAATGATCAATAGATGCAGAGATATTGGCAACTGAAGAAATATGCAAATCTCATTAGACAAAGTCAGTCTTGATCCAACCTCCTTCCACTTCCTGAGGCACCCTGTTGGTCAAATGCGTTAGACAGTATTGTGGGCCAAGAGCATGGCTGGAGATGCAGATGGGAATGGGAGCAAGCTTGACTTTAACAGGAAAAGTTAAGCTTTGCATATGTGTTCAGCAGCCTACATCTCTATTCTTTTGATGCACGGTTTTTACAAAAAGGTAATCTTGAACTATTCATGTAAGTGTGGACAGCCCAGGTCTGTGAAAGACTTCCCATAATGAACATGTCAAAAAATATATTTGAGATTATTATTGACTGAGAAAGTTGTTTCCCTGTACTCTTCTTGCTTCACATTGCAAGAAAAAAAATTACAAATCCCTGCGTTCTCTACCTCTAGAATTTTTACCAGAAAGTTAAAAACCTAAAGATATAGATCTGTGAATCTTGTTTTCTGCTATTTCTTTTAAAATGTAGCTTTGTCCTTAGATTTAGTAGTCATTTAATGAACAAATGTTAACATTATTAGTTACCATGGAAACATGTAGCCTATAATCACAAAAAGGCTGTATATCGGTGATAGTCAACAATAGACCATACATTTAAAAATGTCTAGACATGCACAGTGAAGCCAATATTTTTTGTGATTTTAAGTAACAGCACAATAAGAATGACTGGTACATCTAATCTTTGGAGTGCTAACCACAAATGTATAACACTTTTTTCTTTTTATAATGTTAATATTTTGTAAAGAAAAAAAAAGAAACACTTTAAAGTAAAGCTGTGTAACAGCAGGTTTGTTATGAAAGCACAGCAACAATTCTTTCCTATTATGCAACAAAGTGAGAATTCTGTTAAAACCCCCTTTTTCTTTACTCACTGAATAATATCAAAGATTTTTCTTTTAGTTTTTGGAACAAGTAATGAATGGTTCATAGCCTGTTTATACCATTGTGTTGCTAAAACGCGCAGGTTATCACAGTGCACAGTAATGTGCCTTAGTGTCCTGCGGTATCATCCATTTTGATTGACACTCCAACACACATCCACAATAAACCTGCATTGCAATGCACTGCACAGTAATGCACTATCATGTGTTGCAGTGAAGAACATTACAAAAATGCAGCTGGTATGATTTTAAATATGTTGTGGTCAGGGGTGGACTGACAACTCATGGGGCCCCTGGGCAATAGGGGATCATGGGGCCCCTCTGTCCTTGCTCAAACTCAAAAAAGCCTATGAAAAAGGTACCAGGGGCATCTCATGTGGCCCCCTACTGACCCCAGGCCCTCGGGCAGTGCCCGAGTTTCCAAATGGTCAGTCCGCCCCTGGTTGTGGTACATTTGGCAGTCTATTAATTAAGCTGTCTTGATGTAATATATGTTAACTTGCAACATAATGAGTTTAAAATGCACCGCAGTGGGTTGCACTGGTGTAAATAGGCCTTTAACCACTAGGTTAGGGTGAATAACTTTCACTTCTTGTCCCATAGACAGAACTGAGAATAGGAGAAAATCTCACCAATACAAGGGAAATTCCCTTTTAGGGGTCTATCACTGGAAGTGGTGTCCCCAGTTTCCTGCTGTTTCTTTTTTCAGTGTCAGCTAAAAATTGAGGATTTTCCATCATTTTCAGTGCTGGTGACAATAGTCATCAAGGCACACACCAAGAGTAAACAGTGGGTACACAAACAGAAAAAAACCTGACAGAGTTTCTAACCCTTCACAACTCTACTCAAAACTAAAGGGAAAAAAATAATATAAAAAATATTAAGAATACAATAGTGAAAAAACATCAGCACAATCACCCTAAAACAGTGCAAACTAATGAAAGAAAAAAATATGTAAAAACTATATATAACTAATGTTAGTTCCTACAAAAAAATAAAAAGTAAGTATAAGTGACTCAGTGCCACGCAGTGCCAAATCTTCCTAGTGGTAAATGCTCATGCGCTGTGTAGTATCACATAAAATCATATAATAAAGTGAATTAGGTGGACATGTGTATATCCTATGCGTTAATGTCCAAACTTAGAACATGCATAGAACGTATGTGTTTATGTCATCACAACATATCTAGATGTATATCTAAACTGAATCTTATAAGAAGGTTCAGTGGACATGCATGTTTCATAGGCATATATGTCAAAACATAGAATCATGTGTAAAATATATTCATTTAACTCATCACTGTATATCTGAAACAATCCATACCCATAACTACAAAACATAAAAAACATAAAACTAGATCTTATAATAAATTATGTTCAGTGGACATGCACGTATCATATGCATATATATCAAATTATAAAATCATGCATTAAATATATGCGTTTAACGCATCATCATATATATATAAAACAATCCACACTCAGAACTACAACACATAAAATAATGGTAAATTCTAAGTGTCCATATATTTTCACAAAGATCCTCTATGTCCAAAAATCCAACCATGCAATCAATCAAATATGTACTACAGTACATGTTGTGCTCTTCATTTCTAAAATCTTCATTTATATGATCACCACATATAGATACCCATCCACTGACAGTAATATGCTCTCATCTTGTTTGATAGACCTCACAACAAGGTCTCATGCGCCTGCCCCTTGTAGTGGGGTCACCTACTGTATGTCACAAGAGCAATGGTTTCCTGCAGGTTACTGGGGCTTCTCAATCCATCTCCATCTTCAGTAATCCTTGGTGGAATGTTTTCAATAAACTTGGAACAAAGAAGCAAATATAGTGGTCTCTGCTTAAAACTCACCATTTATTGAAAAGATTATAATACACTCAGCTTTTTTGGTGCACAGATCCAGTGCACATGGAATACAGGCTTGTGTAGTTAAAACCAACCAACAAAATGGCCAACTGTGTACTTCCTGTTTGTACAGCGTGATATCACTAACTCCTCCCTACGCTGAATGTCATTAAGTCATGTGACTTCATCAGGAGAACCCCTGATGAAGTCACAAGACTTAATTACGTAATGCATAGAGAGGAGTTGGCATATACTCCTATGATACATGCTTGTCCACTGAACATACCTTCTTATAAGATTTAGTTTAGTCATAGGTCTAGATATATTGTGCTAACATAAACACATACGTTCTATGCATGTTCTATGTTTGGACATAAATACATAGGATATACGCATGTCCATCTAATTCACTTTATTACATGATTTTATGTGATACTACACAGTGCATGAGCATTTACCACTAGGAAGATTTGGCACTGCACAGCACAGTCACTTATACTGTACTTAATATAAAAAACATATTTTTTTAAAATATTAATAGAATTACCCTGCCCCTGCTAATTGCCAATCTCCTCCACTCTTCTTACCACTCCACCCCCCACAGCTTTTCCTCCTGTACCACTATCCCCTCCCTCCTAGATTGTAAGCTCCAAGGAGCAGGGCCCTCGAACCCCTTGTGTATCGCATTGTATTGTTATTGTACTGTCTCATGTATTGTCTCCCATTGTAATGTACAGCGCTGTTGGCGCTTTATAAATACTGTATAATAATAATAACATTTTGAAATGTATCTTTATGTTAACCTCCCAAAGTCCTATGTCATCCCAAATCAGGCTGACACCAGAAGCTTTAACACTGTGAATCAAGTCAGGCTCTACCGCATTGCATGTAATCATCCATGGGCAGCACAGTGCCTAAATGGTTAGCACTTCCACCTGGTTGTTGGTTCGAATCCCAGCCATGGCACCACCTGCCTAGAGTTTGCATGTTCTCCCTGTGCCTGCTTGGGTTTCCTCCGGGTACTCCAGTTTCCTCCCATACTCCAAACACATGCTGGTAGGTTAATTGGATCCTGTCTAAATTGGCCGTAGTATGTGTATGTATGAATGTAAGTTAGAGACCTTATATTGTACACCCCTTGAGGGTTAGGGACTGATGTGAATGTACAATATATATGTAAAGCACTGCGTAAATTGACGGCACTATATAAGTTCCTGAAATAAATAAATAAATCCATGTGCACGAGGTCTAAAGCAGTGAATTTGACTTTTACCAAACATTCACCAGTGGTGAATAAATCAGTATCATTTAAAACACCTGGAAATTTCCCATGCAGTGAATTTTTGGTGAGTATCAGAATCAATGCTTTTAGAAATATTCCCCCCCCCCCCCGGGTTATTTTGGATCATAATGCAATGAGTCTTGAATTTGTACGCACAAGATGAGTTTGCAGTTTATACTGAGAGATTGTGTTTTCCGCTTGCCGCCACATCAAAATCTGCTTGTGGCGCTCTTATCCGTTTTATAGTCTTTGGCCAGTTGCATGCTGCAGTCATGCAGAGAATGAATTTGAAACTGGATATCAAAGAGTTTGGAATGAACTTTAGAATTCCATGCTGCGTACTCTGGGGTTGCCTGAGCATCCCAATCTATTTATTGCTGCCCCGGGGAGTCTGACATCTTTAGCGTTTTATTATACTGAATTGTTATTACTGTGCATTCTCATTATAAAATGTTGAAGTAACTCCAGTGTAAGCTAGTCAAACTCCTGAATATTTGGCTAATCATCCCTGATCAGGCTGCAGTTATACTCATGTATAATATTCCGGCATTTTCATGTAATTATCACACTGATCTAATAAAGCAGGTAATAGGATGCAGCAGCTTTGTTGAATTAGGCATTACGACATAAATCCAATGTTTTTCTGGGTTTTCTATTCTAGTATAGCACATCTTATTTCTAGTATATTTAATAGCACACCCCATTGGGAAGCTGAAATCCAGGCAGATAGCCAAAACACATATTCATGCAGAAATGTGTTCATTAAAGCACTGTTATGGTTGTTTTTAAAAGCAACTAGTGTAGATACATGAATGTGACTTGGTACTGGCTTCATGCAACCTGGAAGATTTGGACTGGGAAAGGAAGAAGCAGCCCAAGGAGCCAATCAGATGTTCTCTAGTACTCATATGCAACAAGGAACATGCTAATAAGAGGGAACAGAATGACAGAGAGATGAGCTCATCAGTTTGCTGCTTCGCTGTCCAATCACAGGCAGAGGCTGGGACAAGACCTAGCTTAACCACTTACCTACCGAGCACTTTTACCCCCTTCCTGTCCAGGCTAAATTTCAGCTTTCAGCGCTGTCGCAGTTTTAATGACAATTGTGCGGTCATGCAATACTGTACCCATATGAAATTGTTATAATTTTTTTCACACAAATAGAGCTTTCTTTGGTGATATTTAATCGCCACTGGGCATTTTATTTTTTGCTCTATAAACAAAAAAAGAGCAAAAAATTTGAAAAAAGAAAGTTTTTCTTTGTTTCTATTATAAAATTTTGCAAACAGGTAATGTTTCTTCTTCACCGATGTGCGTTGATGAGGCTGCACTGATAGGCAGAATTAATGGGCACTGATAGCCGGCACTGATGGGCACTGATGAGGTGGCACGGATAGGCAGCACTGATGGGTACTGATAGGAGGCACTGATAGGAGCACTGATAGGTGGCATTGATAAGCGGCATGGATGAGCTGGCACTGATGATGCTGCACTGATAGGTGGCACTGATGGGCAGGACTGATGGGTGGCACTGATGGGTGGCACTGCTGGGCACAGGTGTATGGCACTGCTGGGCACAAGTGGGAGACACTGATGGGCACAGGTGCATGGCACTGCAGGGCACAGGTGGGTGGCACTGATGGGTACAGGTGGGTGGCCCTGATGGGTACAGGTGGGTGGCCCTGATGGGCACAGGTGGATGGCACAGGTGGGTGGCACTGCTGGGCACTGATCATCAGGGCACTGATGATCAGTGCCCTGATGTTCAGTGCCGATCACTTCTCTGACAATTGCCGGTTATCAGCAGTACTTTCTTCATTCTGGGACAGCGTGAGGAAAGTTTAGCCAATAACTGGCAACTGTATTTACCCGGTGATCTGCTGTGTCATTGGACACAGCTGATCACATGGTAAAAGGCCGCTGTGATTGGCTGTTTACCATATCACATGATCAGCTGTGTTCATAGGACACAGCGGTCACCGGTGGCGCCTGGTGCGGCCCCTGGGGGTGCTCAGGGGGCGTGTTGTGGAATTACGTCCATGGACGCCGTCCCAGAACTAGACAACTGCACTGTAGCCGGCTATAGCGCGGTAGGGAAGAGGTTAAATTAACTGCAGTAATGAAAAGTCAAGTTTATAGGCTGATTGCGCTGTCTGACAAATCCCAATAATGATACACATAAGTGGTACAAATAAGGCCTCATGCACACTGGGTGTTCAGCCCCTATGCATGGGACTCTAGTGTTTAGCTGTGGCTGGAGGGCATAGGTGCACCATCCAGTCCAGCTGTTGGCAGGCTGTTAAGCTCTATGAAAGTCTGACAGCTGCTGTTGCTGGCCCTGGCTGGAATGTATGTCTAGGGCAGTATGCACCCAGAGACGAATGCCTGGAACACAAGCAGTCTCTGTCCTAGACATTCATTCCTGGGAGCATACAGCACTAAATAGAAGTACCACTGAGTTCACTGCCCAGCCCTGTACAGCCGCAGCAGCTGTCAGACTGTCATGATCTATAAAAGGCTGCAGAAAGCTGGACTGGATGGTGTACCTGTACCCTCTAGCCACAGCTAAACCCCAGAGCCTCATGCACTGGGGCTAAATGGCCAATGTGCAGGAGGCCCAATGATATAAATAATGATACAAAAATATAATCCCTTTGAGAAACCCTTATTCTCTTTATTGTCTATCACCCCAGCAGGAAGATCTCATTCTCCTCCAAGCCCATTGTGACTGCCAGGCCTCTGTTGATGAATGAACTTCCTGTTCTCTAGAACACAGTATATTCTCTATTTGATTCTAAGCACAATTTGCTAGAGGATCATTGACTCATCATTATGCCCTATTGTGGATTTTTCATAAAATGCATCTGCACTTTAAAATAGGGCAGTGGGAAATGATAAAATATGCAAGATTGTGTATTTACAAGCAGTCATACTTTATGTTAATTCAACAGGCACAAATTCGTTTTATCCCAGCCTCCTGTGCTGTCACCTTTCCATAATTCCAGATATTTGGACTGCGTGTGGTAGTCTAAGTAAATACACATGCAGTGGATAGACAGAAACAACTTGTAGCTCTAATACTTTCAATTTCATACAGTGGTTCTTCTACCTGGAATAGCATTTGAGATTTTTTTTTGCAACTATTATGTCATAATTTCCAGCAGCGTAAATAGTAAATATGTTTTTTTCAATTTGCTTGATTTTGAATTGGACGTTTTGTACACAATGTGATTTTCCAAGGTGAAGATGCATTTCCATTTACTTTATCATATAGAGCTTAATGATAATTGGCGTACCCCTTTGAAGTATGGCAGCCCATTAAAACTTATGTTCAGTGGTTCAATAAGAAATGATTAATAGATGCTTTTTATCTTTTAATCAATTAAAAGCTTAGGTAAAGCATTTGCTAAGAAACATATGTCAACCCACTGTATGCAAGTCAGTAATCAGGTAATCAAATACTGCAGCCATCTTTTGAAGTAAACTAAAGCACTAGCCGCATCAGTGAAGCAAGAATGAAATACAATGCTCTCTCACATATATCACCCTGTAAAATGTAAAGAACCATAATTTCCTAAGAACCCATCTAATTTATTAGTGTCAAGCTGAAGACCCAGGATACATGGCTTAACCATTATAGACTAGAAATTTGAAATATCTAATAACATCACAAAATATTGCCAAAGCCAAAATATTGGTTATGAACTACTAGGACACTTTCAAGGTGTCTTTTCTACTAGGACACTTTTATAGTGCATCTCCTATGGCTGAAAATGTTTTAACACCTGATATATAAGTGTATTATACATATAAATTAAACTATAAAAGGTTAAATTCACAACATGAATAAGGATCTTTCTTTTTAGCCATGTGACCTTTCAAATCTCATTGGTGCTTAGCTTTGTTGAAAATAAGGGGTTTTATTCTGGTCTATTTGAGGTTATTTTTTTAATTTTATGCTTGCATGTTTACAAGCAGTGATGAGCTCAGGTAGGTTTGGACAAGAGTTCAAACCTGCCTGAGCTAATCTGCTGAGACCCTGTCAAGGCCATCTGGCAATCATTCAGTCCTTGCATACATGCAGCTGCGGAACAAGGAATGTCTCCACCATCTATGATTGGCTGTTGGCTTTGACAGCTTCCCAGTCCAGGCAGGTTTGGACTTATGTCAAGTTCATCCCTACTGTTTGAAATAAAACAACCATGAAGTAATGTGAGCCTTATTATTGGTCACTGAGGCCTCCAATTACAATGATGAGCAGACAGTGAGTCAAATAAAGTGAGGAGGAGTCTCGGCCTCGGGAGGAAAATCTATTTTGTGTAAAGGACACAGAGGAAGATACACTAAATATTTAAATGTTTTAGAAGATGATCATAGCAAATTACATTGGAGGAGATTTAGCTAAACTGGAGAGTGCAAAATCTGGTGCAGTTCTGCATAGAAACCAAATAGCTTCCAGGTTTTATTGTCAAAGGTTAACTGAACAAGCTGAAGTTAGAAGCTGTTTGGCTGCCATGCACCGCTGCACCAGATTCTGAGTTTTCTAGTTTTAGTAAATATCCCTATAGTATCAAAGTTAATTATATTGGAAAAACTCAAATGTCCAGTAAGTTCAAAAGAAAGTAATTCATAACACCAAGGTGGCACAGCACTGAACAAAATTTTTCAATGTACTGTTGACTTCTAACTTTTGTTAGAAGTCAACTGTGCACTGTTAGAAGTAACTGTGCAGTTACATAAAGGTGAGAGATCAGGAATACAGTAATGTACAATTTAAGGAGACATAAGAGGGCACTTCTAAGTGCAGCACATTGAATAATTTATTAGTAAACACCCCCCCCCAAAAAAAAACTAATTAGTAATTCACATGAAGTAGGAATAAAAGCGCATGTCGAGCTTAAAAGCCATCATCCATGAGAGCCTGGGTCACTGAAGCAGGTGGGAGAACCACCGCCAGTGTTAGGAGAAACACAAGCTCAAAAACATCAGCTCAGGAGCCAGTGTGACAGCATGGGAATTTGGCCAATGACATTAGACACTGGAGGGTGTGGAGGGGGCCTGGCTACATGTTTCAATGTCATCATGACAGAATTGAAAAAGAGGTGTTGCCATCTTGAAATGCGTAGCCACATCCCCTCCACACCCTCCAGGGTCTGATGTCATTGGTTTTGAGCTTGTGCATCTCCTAACACTGGTGGTGTTGCTCCCATCAGCTTCAGTCAACCTAGGTCCTCTTTGATGATGACTTTTAAGCTTGATATGTGCTTTTGTCCCTACTTCATGTGAGTGGCTAGTTTATTATATTTTTTACTAATAAATGATGTATTCTGTTGTACTTAGAAGCGCCCTCTGTGCCTCTGTGTCTCCTTTACATTACTATAGATATTCCTTCCATCAGCTGAGGAGCTGCACTAATTCCTTTGAAGCCAGCAGCTATAGCTTATTTGGCATTATAAACTATTCAGCTAGGCCTTCACCACTCTAGAGTTTATTGTCTTGTTTCTTTGTGCTATAATGAATTGTTATCTAATGTACAATTTCAAAACTACATCACTGTGTATACCAAATGACATGAGGCTGTTATTTATACAGTGTAATATCCTGATGAGTATAATGTGTATAGTGGATCCCTATTACCTGCTGCTGGAATGCAGTGTGGCAACATTTTCCCTAACTTCATTATCACAGGAAGGCCAGCTGCTACTTTTTTATGTAATTAGCATGAATCAATTAGCTGTTAGTTTGTTATACTTCTGCTAGTTTCAAGATGACAACCTTGTCCATGCTAGTTCATGAATTTGCTAAAAAGAACACAAAGGAATTGTCAAGAATCTCAATACTCTCCTGGTTAGATTATTTTTGTTCATGTGTGTCATTAAGGCACTTGCCTGTCTTAATTATCATGTAATTATTATGCAGGGATTAATTATGGATGTGCACACCACATGTGCTCCTTTGATGATTAAACATATATTTTTACAGCGGCAGTAAAGACCCTGACACCTTTAATAATGGCATATTCATGGTTAGCCTTAAGCTTAGATGAATGAATATATCAGTTATCTAGCAACAAGATCTATTTCTGTTCATGAAAAATCATCATATTATATAGTGATTTTCAGCTGGACATAGAAATCAAAATACTGAAAACTTCATGGGGTTTCCTTTGCAGTTGTGTTATTAACACTGATAAACACAGTTCATTTGTATGTTTTAGGTGTATCCATGGATAAATATAAAATTGACAGTAAAGTACATAAGTTGTGAGATTTTAGCTGTCAACTTTTCAAAACAGGTTATAAAGTGAAAGTGAACGCTTACTGGCTGCTAATTGTAAAAGCCAAATATCTAAATATATATGTAAAATGCACACAATTCACAACTTTGCAGTGAATAAGAGGTCCATTTAAAAAACAGCAGTATGATCTCACCATGACCATACCACTGCTTTAAAAAAAGGCTCATTTATAAAGTACAGAGATGTATTTTACAAATGCACTGAGCAATCTGCTAGCTTTGGTGCCCCAATGGTGCTAATATACTGAATAAGAAAACAGAATAGAATGCTGTGAAGAAAGCCTCTCCTCCAGTCATTGGGTTCTCTCTACTGCATGTAGCAGAAAAAAAATCATTGACAAGGCTCCATACCATGGACTGCAATTTATGAATGGATTGCAAAACACAAGCCTCGGTGGGGAGCAACTAAGAGGCGTATAATGGAGAGCGATATCTGCACTCTGTTATAAATAAACCCCCAAGTGAGTTAAACAGTGCTCGATATTCGAGGCTACAGATGAAATTTAACAGTTTTTTTTTTATTATTATTATTATTATTATTGCCGCTGTTTGCCTGCATGGACTGTCCAAATTTTAGATGGCTGCCTCAAAGGTCAAATAAACGATTGTCACAGTGGTTGCTATTGCCACATGCTGGTAACTCTTCATAAATTTTGTTAAAATGAAAAAGGATTTGGCCATTTTCCACTTTGAACCAAGGTAAATATTGTGACCCATAAAGCACATAAAAGCTCAATGTTTAGCCTTGGAAAATATTTCAACCAAAATAGCTGGTAAATTTGAATAGAAAAAATATCTGGACTCTAGATGGACTAATAAATTCACCCCTGTACATGTAAGATCTTATGATTAGCTTTGTTTTAAGGCCAAAATAAGCATGGAGTTCGGCTATTTTCTGCGCCTCATTTGGAGCAAAGAGATATAGGGAGCTAATGACGGTTGATTCACAGATGGGGAACACCAAGAATCTGGAATATTAAAAATTACATATTTAACATTTTGAATGTGAGATGGCTTATGGGAACCCTAAATATCCTACACCTGTGCCATCATATTGTAAATTACTCTAGGGAAAGTTAGATTCTGCTAAACAGTGAAGTAGAATTGTGATTTTATTTGGTAGTTTACATTTTGACTTGCTTCCAAATTACCCAAGTCACACACAAACACAGCTTTTGTCAAATTGCCCACATATAGAATCCAAAAGAGAGCACTCAGATTGCAGAGACCCTTCCAAACCACATGCTAGATATTTTTATCTCACAACTTGAGGTAGGTCAATGTACTGAAAAGATATTACTATTATTTTACAGGATTTATATATCACCAGTTTTCATGGCATTTTATAACAATAAGAAGTGCAATTGCAATGCATTTCAAGACAAGAGGGCTGGGAGGCCCCTGCTCAAAAGAGCTTACAAACTTACAGTATATTCTACTTTGGCACATTATTTGAAACCTGCACAGATCACTCTGCTTCTAGTAATACTTTTATGGTAACTGAATGCAGCATAGGCAGCATACCAGCATCTTAAAAGTGTATTTATGAACAAAATTTAAAATCATCTATTTATTTACAGTTTAATTTCAAATATTTCTAGCAAAAACAGTACTTTTGATAATTTTTTATTTTGCATTAACATTCAAATTTCAGGACAAGCTTTTGAGATGCACACTCTTATTCAAAGTTCATGTAGTTGTAACATGATTAGTTAGATTGCTTGGACCATAAAGCAGTGGGCACACCCTGAAAGCTTGTCTTGAAAACTTGGATGTTAGTGCAAAATAAAAAGTAGTTAACATGGACAGTACTCAATTGTTTTTGTTACAATTGCACTAATACCTCTTCAATAACCTTAAGCAATTATATTATTAATCTGAACAACCTTGAAGTTTGAAAACATACATTTTGAAGAATTCCATGCATTTGCTTCCTTGAATTTTGTGACATATATTCACTCTACCCTGTGAGTATGCACCTTGTCACATACAGTATCTCACAGAAGTGAGTACATCCCTCACATTTTTGTAAATATTTTATTCTATTTTTTCATGCGACAACACTGAAGAAATGACACTTTGCTACAATGTAAAATAGAGAGTGTACAGCTTGTATAAACGTGTAAATTTGCTGTCCCCTCAAAATAACTCAACACACAGCCATTAATGCCTAAACTGCTGGCAACAAAAGCGAGTACACCCCTAAGTGAAAATGTCCAAATTGGGCCCAATTAGCCATTTTCCCTCCCTGGTGTCATGTGACTCGTTAGTGTTACAAGGTCTCAGGTGTGAATGGGGAGCAGGTGTGTTAAATTTGGTGTTATCGCTTTCACTCTCTCATACTGGTCACTGGAAGTTCAACATGGCACTTCATGGCAAAGAACTCTCTGAGGATCTGAAAAAAGAATTGTTGCTCTACGTAAAGATGGCCTAGGCTATAAGAAGATTTCCAAGACCCTGAAACTGAGCTGCAGCATGGTGGCCAAGACCATACACTGGTTTAACAGGACAGGTTCCACTCCAGAACAGGCCTCGCCATGGTTGACCAAAGAAGTTGAGTGCACGTGCTCAGCAGCGTCATATCCAGAGGTTGTCTTTCGGAAATAGACGTATGAGTGCTGCCAGCATTACTGCAGAGGTTGAAGGGGTGGGGGGTCAGCCTGTCAGTGCTCAGACCATACGCCACACACTGCATCAAATTGATCTGCATGGCTGTCATCCCAGACGGAAGCCTCTTCTAAAGATGATGCACAAGAAAGCCCACAAACAGTTTGCTGAAGGCAAGCATACTAAGGACCTGGATTACTGTGTGGTGGCAACCAGGTGAGGAGTACAAAGACAAGTATGTCTTGCATACAGTCAAACATGGTGGTGGGAGTGTCATGGTCTTGGGCTGCATGAGTGCTGCCGGCACTGGGGAGCTGCAGTTCATTGAGGGAACCAGGAATACCAACATGTACTGTGACATACTGAAGCAGAGCATGATCCCCTCCCTTCAGAGACTGGGCCACAGGGCAGTATTCCAACATGATAACGACCCCAAACACACCTCCAAGACGACCACTGCCTTGCTAAAGAAGCTGAGGGTAAAGGTGATGGACTGGCTAAGTATGTCTCCAGACCTAAACCCTATTGAGCATATGAGGGGTATCCTCAAACGGAAGGTGGAGGAGTGCAAGGTCTCTAACATCCACCAGCTCCGTTCTGTCATCATGGAGGAGTGGAGGTGGACTCCAATAATGGTGGCCACACAAAATATTGACACTTTGGGCCCAATTTGGACATTTTCACTTAGGGGTGTAACAGGGGTGGACTGAACATTTGGAAACTCGGGCACTGCCCGAGGGCCTGGGGTCAGTAGGGGGCCCCATGAGATGCCCCTGGTACCTTTTTCATAGGCTTTTTTGAGTTTGGGCAAGGACACAGGGGCCCCATGATCCCCTATTGCCCGGGGGCCCCATGAGTTGTCAGTCCGCCCCTTGGGTGTACTCACTTTTGTTGCCAGCGATATAGACATTAATGGATGTGTGTTGAGTTATTTTGAGGGGGCAGCACATTTACACTGTTATACAAGCTGTACACTCACTACTTCACATTGTAGCAAAGTGTCATTTCTTTAGTGTTGTCACATGAAAAGATAGAAGAAAACATTTACAAAAATGTGAGGGGTGTACTGACTTCCGTGAGATACTGTATTTTGCAGAGCCTGCCTTCTGAAATACAGAGGTGCTAAGAGGAGGCATTTCAGGAGTCAGCACAGGAATCCTTAGCAATTGAAAGTAAACCAAAAGAATGTGCAGGGGAGAAGCTGCAAAGCATACAGGGAATCCAGAAATTTGTTGAAAGAGAGAGCCAGCAGACAGGGAGAACTCACAACATGAAAGGAGATTTTACAAGTAAGCTTATATTGGATTGTTAAAAATAACTATTGCTTGTATTGCTATTACAATGCTAATGTTATAAAATGAAAGTGTATGCTGTGACTGTAGCTCTCCATTCATATGGATGAATATGCTCACAAAAAAATCCCAATAGATTTGCTACAACAAGAACCAATAAACAAAGCCTTAAGACACTTTCTCAAATGGTATTCAACCAAAACTCTATCTGCATAGTGCCACTGAACACATTTATTACCACTCAGGCATATGGCAAGCATAAAAAAGCCTTTGACATCCGAAATAAAATAGATCCATTAACGCTTATGTTCCACAATAGAAAGTATTTAGACTTTCCACAGTGAGTGAGTTTGGAAAAAGAATGGTTCTGCACTTCATTCTGCTTGCTTAATAACTGCAGAGAAGCAAACGATACCAGTGCGGTATTAAGCTTGCATAGTGTCTGCAATCTCTTATCCCTGCTTACCTTTACTTACACCATATTTATACCCATGATTATTTTTATTATTTTACATCTGTTCATTTCATTTATTTGATTTTTGTATCCTCTTCTTTCTTTCTTTTTTTTTTGTTTCTTATTTTTGTTTCTTTTTAAGGCCCAATTTACCCTCTTTCACCCAGAACCCATGAGCAGAAAACAGAAAAAGAGATTGGAAATCCTTGTAAGTTGTTAATTTTATTTTTGTTTTATGTTCTTTATATAGTTTGTTTTATTTCTCTGTTGGTATTTTTTGCCTACATAAAGCTAAGCTATTCTGAGTGTCTGCACTTGGTGAAATATGTTCTCTTAAATGTTGCTGAAAAACAGCAGAACGGGTCTGTAATGCATTGTTTCCTGTATTTTCTTTTTTAAAATTCTAATTGAAGTGTCACTCCTTTTTTTTTTTAATTTACACTGCCTTTAACTGATGTAAAATTTGATTTTTATCTGATTTTTAGCTTGTAAATTCCTTAAAATACCTTTTTTGTCTTAGCGGATGTGTGATTTCTACCCCACCATTCCAGTGCTGTTCCTGCTATAGCTAAGTAGCAGCCACACCCACATCACATGCATCCTAACACAGACTTGTATTACTGAAAAGGACAGATGAATGTCTGACCAGGTTTTTAGGACTATGGAGTGCGTTGGACAACATGTTCAAACTCTTTTGGTCATTGAGCTGCACATTCATATTTAGACACACTGTTCAATTTCCATAACAGGAGCTAGTAGTGATGGGACTTAAATATTATTAAAGCCTATCATAAGTCACAGTCATAGATACTTCTGAAGTATCTATGACTGTGACTTATGTAAGGCTTTAATAATTAATTTTTTCCCCCAAAAAATGTAAAGCTTGTTTGTAGTCTTAAAGGCTAAGTTCAGCTTTGGAACATATTACATGTTCCATGTAATATGTTTCAGGTCCTGCCACCTCTCCCCTCATTCCCCCTCCCTGTGACAACAGACAGAAGATCTGCTGTCACAATTTAAAAACAGCACGGTCATGTGTGAATGAACTGCAACTACCATCAGCCACTGTGGCCGACGGTTTGTAGTTCTGAATGAACTGCGAGGGCACTGGTGAGTGCTCTTGTAGTTCATTCATTCTTCAATCAGTAACTGCCTGCCCGCATGAGAGGTACAGGCAGACAGTGTATTAAGAGTCTGCAGGAGACTTGCATTAAATAAAAGAAATGCAGCGCTCTTATGAAAAATAATGATAAACACTGACGCGTTTCGTGCGCACGCACTTCTTCAGAGGTGGAACATAGGAGACTTGCATTGCTCTCGCATTCTGCTGAACATGCAATGCTTTACAGGCTCCAGTGTTACAAAAATAATAAATGCACATTTTTTTTACCTTTCTTTAATTCTTTTATTATATAAAAGGTGAGATTACCCTTTAAGGACATAAGTCTAAAGTATATAAAGCAAATAGTCAGTGTGCTTATCATTTGCCGCCAGGACTACCTGAGATCTTTTGCCATAGTTATCAAGATCATGTACCACATGTTTATTGACCAGATCAATTCAATTTTTCAGCTACTCACATGCAGTTAAATTTCCATTTTCAGCTAGAGCTTATAGGTTTCAACATCTGCCACATTTATTTAATAATAAAATTTACAGTTGTCAGCCTATATTCAGTACTAATGTTTGTCAGTAAGGTTTAACATTAATATTACTGAACATTAATATCCATCAGTGCTTTCCCATTAACTCCCAGTGAATTTTCACTTGCTACCTGCTGCAGACATTCACTCCACCACGCTTTGGCAACCCTTCAATTCAGATCAACTCAGGGATCATGCTTGCAGCTCCTGTCCCTACCATGCCACCTCTCAGATCTCAAATCAGGGGGACAATGTAAAATCAGAGCTGAGTGGAGACCTATGTGGATTTTCCTCACTCTTTGTTACTTACAACTGACCTCTACACTCTGCATTACTTACTAGTGACCTTTGAACTTTGTGTTACTTGATACTGATCCCTGCACTCATCATTACACACTACTGACCTCTGCTTTACTTATTACTGACCTCTCAATTCTGTGTTGCTCACTCCTGACCTCTGCATTGTGCATTACATACTACTGACCTCTGAACTGTGTATCACTTAGTTCTGACCCCTGTGCTGTGCATTATTTGATACTGTCTTCTGATTTCTGCATTGTTGACTACTGACCACTGCACTTATTATTAGTGTTATTTAATACTTACATTGGAGCTCTGCAATACTTACTACTGACCCCTGCACTCTTTGTTACTACTGACCTCTTAACTCTGCATTTCCTACTACTGACCCCTGTACTCTGCATTATTTATTACTAAGCTCTGAACATTACTTACTACTGACCTCTTTACCCTGCTTTACTTAATATTGACCGCTATACCCTGTATTACTTAATACTGACCTCTTAACTCTGTGTTAGTTACTCCTGACCCTTGCATAGTGCGCAAAATACTGCTGACCTTTGAACTCTGCATTACTTACCCATGGCATCTGCACTCTGCATTGCTTACTACGGACCCCATTATGTATTACATACTACTGACCTTTGAACTTTGTGTTACTTACCCATGACCCTTGCACTCTCTCTTATTTACTACTGACATCTGAACTCTGCGTTACACACTACTGACCTCTGAACTCTGCATTACTATTGACTCTTGAATTCTTCATTACTTACCACTGACCTCTAAACTTTTCAAACTTTCCTTACTTTTTAATGGGGCCTTACTGGGTTGTCTCCTTAAAAGAGTGTGCTGCACCCATGTGAACATTTTTCATATAGATACCCACCCTTCCAAGCATGGCTACCCCTGCACTACACATTTGATACCCAATAAATTAGATATTTAGCCTAAGAATTCTCAATTGCATTCACCGGCCTTTGCCTTCTACATCTGCTGTAAAGTCTATTTGTATGTATACCTACAATACATGTTTCCCTCTATAAGAACCTTTACTCCTATCTTTTGCAATTTAGCTTCAAGACACAACTTTTTCTGAAATGACCAGGGTTGGCTGTGAATGTAGAAATTGCTACCACCTCTAATAATTTTTCATGCAGAATGGTGAATGCTGAGACATTTATTTAGTTTTTAACATGTGGTCAAATAACTGTAAACATATTGCAAAATATTACAAATAACTGTTGATGCTGATATGTCAACAGGCCTGAATCAAATGTGTGAAGGCTGTCCTTACCACCAACAGTGTTGAAAGAGAGGATAGAGAGAAAATGCCCAATAGTTAGGAGACTTGTGTGGAAATGTTGTAATCCCAGCACAGTATTGTGGATAGTGGCTGCACAATATAATGTATAGCATTGGAGAGTTCTTTTTAAAACAATATCTTCAGTAGTAATGCATATCTATAAAGCTTAAAACTATAGGACAACTGATGTAGGATTTTTAACAGATTTGTTACTCAACCTCAAGTTCTCTACAGAAGTAGAATTTCACACTGTTTCTATAAACACAAAATAAGTTAAGTATAGAATGAAAACTCTAAAGCTTCTAGCTGTTTTTATTAGCTTTCAACAAGTATAAAACTGAACTGATCTTTCCCTGTCATCTATAGTGTTATCAAACTGACTCTGAGATGTGGAGGGACAAGTCTGTTAAGTGAAACAAGCATTCATGTATCATCTATTATACTGTGGATTACTTGCCGGCAAGGAAAAAAATCCACAAAGGCATAAAAAAAATGAACTGTTAGTATACTTTTCTGCTTTCTGCCTCTAGTCTATGGTTAAATCATTCTAATCTTGTGAGTTTTGCATAGAAAGACCTTGTAGGCATTAAAACCTGATTATCAAGCAAACTTTCTTATGCACGCTAAAAGAGTCAGTACCTTAGCAAGAGGCCATCCGTATACTGTATGTAGGGCAACATAAAAGGCAGTCAAGGAAAATCTGTTTTCTGAACAGAGACATTCTTCAATGCAAGTATATTACAGATTCAGTGATAACTAAAAAGCTATGATGTTACTAAGACCGGAGGTATTCCATAATTCTATAACTATCTCGAAAACCCAACAATCTAATGTGAAGATGTTTTACCAAAATGTATCATATAAAATGAAGGACTCAAACACCTGAGCATTTTGTCCCTGTGTCAGATAGACCCATTTATACAACCACCCTCGAGGCCAAAGATTTCTGAAGCTTAAAAGACCAAACCAAGTTTAGCAGCATTGGTATGCCTCAGTTAGTTCTAACTGATAGTTGGTCTGAAAACTAGGAACTCACACAGTTGCACATTAATAATTTTTTGATGCAAGAATAATTAAAGTAAAACCAAATCTTTTTTGGCCCTACTTTTCCTATGGATCACAGGAGTGTAGATTGAACTGCACTCCTGTGACCCATTTTCAGCCCACAACAGGCTAAAGCCTGCCACTGGTTGACATAACAGAGCCTGTTATGGTCAGGATCCATCCAAAAGCCTGACTGGCAGCTGTCTCAGCCTCTCAGCTGAGACCCTGAGCCAGCTGCTCCTGCCCGCTCCACAGCTGGGCACTCCAATGAGACTTACAGTCACAGCTCTGCTCTTTGAATGGGAGAGCTGAGCGATTGGCGGTCTCAGTTCTCTGTGCACAGCTGGTGAGGGACAGATGCAGCAATGGATTGATACTGTATCCACATGGAAGCCTGACCAGCAGCTGGCTCAGCCTCTCTGCATGCTGACATCGACTGATGTCACAGAACCAGTCCAGGCTCTGAAAAGATCCTGACCGTATGGTTGGGATCCACCCAGAAGCCTAACTGGCAGCTTGCTCAGCCTTTCAGAATACTGCTGAAAGGCTGAGCCAGCTGCTCCACATCCTGGAGCTCCAATGAGCATTGGAGGGGCATTGCAGAGAGCCAGTGACTGACAGTCACCACTCTCTACTCAGAGTGGAGGGGGAAACTGAGTGATTAGCAGTCTTGGACTGCTCAGTTCTCAGTGCACAACCGGTGAGGGACAGATGTAGTGTCGGATCGATGTTGTATTTACCTAGGTGAGTATACTTTTTTTCCCTCAAACCCATACATCTCTTTTAACAATCTTATGGCAAGTGGAATTTTATATTTGGACTTAAAAAGACTTTTCACTAAAGCTGGGTGCACACTTTCAGTTTTTTTCATTCAACTAGAGACTGAACAAAAAAACCTGACAGATCACTGCATCAACACAAGCGCTGAGACATTGTATTCTAACAGGGGGACTCCCCCCAGCTAGAATACACTGATCAGTGCTCTCAGCCATTGGCTGCAGGCACTGATCGAATATTCATTTTCCAGCATGCCTGTTTGACAGAAGCCAGTTGATAGACCAGCTTTTGTAGAACAGACAGCTGTACACAAGGACCAAAAGTTGGTTGTTTCCTGCAGAACTGGATGATTTTCTGCCTGTGTGTACTGGGCTTAACTTATTTGTATAGCATAGACATCAAGGAGCATTCAGAGCATGTGTTTGAGAATAGTCGTATCACAAGCAGGGGTTCTCAAATCACCAGATTAACAACAAAAGGGTTTTGGCATATTTGTCTAACTACAATACTGTCCTGATGAAAAATGGATGTACTGAAGAAAGCTCTGCTTTTATTATGCATCTCAGGGCTTAGTCTTCAACTTTGACTTTGGCGTATCTTTAATCCATTGGTTTATCATCAATGGAGAATATTTGTCACTGTGATCAAGAACCCGCACAATTTTTCTTATGAGATTATTTTGTCTTTCAAATACATGAGCTACATTATTGAGCAATGCAGACAGGCAAGATTTTTTTTTTTTTTCTTGACATTAATGTCAGTAATTTAACTGTTGGAATGTTAATTATTGTATAATGCCTTTTTTCAATGTTTTGAAAACTAAGTTTGTGATAATTTCCCCTTTTGTTTGTGTTTAATCTGCTGTATTCAGCACTCAGCTTCAAAACCTTTAGTCGGTTTGTGCAGCTGCTAGCTGTGGTAGGCCAGTTCATATTCCTGGCTTATCGATAGTCTGGTCTTCAGTATAGCAAACCTCATGGCAGGGATAGCTGTCCAACAGAAATAAACAATATTATGCCAGATACAGTTTAGGGAATGCTTTTAAATGTATCAACACATGGATGTAGAAAGAGCCAGCTGCCATTTCTAGTGAATTAGATTTGGAAGGATATGCAGTGTGGAGTAAGAGCCCTCTCATAAAATTCTCCAAGGGATGGCCATAAAACAGCCATAAATGCTATTGAAATGCCTTTCACTAAGCACCGGCCATCTACTTCTGCTCCCTATTGCACAATGCATTCATTAGTGCTACTTGTGTCGTATGTTTTTATCCTCTTCAAAATTATTGCTCACATTTATGAGCAATGCTTTGAGGTAGATCAGCCAAATGTATGCTGTATTGTTAGTGAAATGTGGATTTAAAAAAAAAATATTGATTTGTACATTTCTGGATACATTTTATGTTTGGTTATATATGCTGATATCAAAATTAAATTATAATTTGATGCTAAATAAACCCATGTCTGCAGATCGAATAATCTTTTACTAAAAACAGGTTTAATTAAAAGTAGGGTGGTTGACTATAGCAACCAGGTTTCATATTTTATTCTCATATCTGTAGCAGCCTAAAACATACTGTACAAATATTCCTTTGATCCTTAATTCTGCCTAAATAAACAGAAATTACATATGTTGTGTAACTGAATATTGATTTTTATGGGGCTCAATGAAATTGACATTATGGGGGTAGAATTAAAAACATTTCAGCAGTTTTTAATGACAAAGCTGTTTAGATCTATAGCTCAGATCTCTCATACTGTGGTGCTAGAAGGGCTTGCATATACAAACTAGCTTATCTAAAGTGCAAGACATTCAGAAAAATATCTGCTTGCCTCAATTGTGAGTTATCCAGAGTCATGCTGTGTTATGTCCTGCTCCACCACTGACAGAATCAATGGTTTTTTTTTACTAAAGCCAGCCTTGAAAGGGAATTTGCACTTTGCAGGGGAATTTTCCCCAGAGCTTAGTGAACACGGTGAAATGTCTCTTTGCAAAGAATACCCAATCACATGCAAGGAAAATAAAAATAAAAAAAAAACATTTTTGCTTGCACATAACTGGATGGTTTAATCAGCAGTGCTTCACCTAATTAACTAATCTCTGGGGAAAATTCCCGAGCAAAGTTCAACTTCCTTTGCAAAGTGAACAGTCTATCTGTCCTTAAGTAAGTTAACCCCAATATCTGGAAGAAGAAAAGAAGAATTGGTCACACAGTTCCAAAAATGTTTTAATTATTCCCTTCATGTATCACTCTATAAAGCTTTTGGATATTAGAAGAAGAAATGCTGGCCAACCCAGACATTTTAGTCAAATTAAACCAGCATCAAATTACAAAAACAGTTAAACAGATCAAAACAGTCCATCACTGGCAATTTTTAATTGATAAAAACAGTTTGTAGTAGCATGCATAGCTGTTTAAGTGATTGACCTGAAATTACCTGAAATTGTATGTAGCTGGTCTAAGTGCTTTTTTCACAGAGAGGCTTTTTTCAACATTTATTTTGACAAAAAAAGTCAAATTTTGTTGGCCACCATGACTGTTTTGTATTTAGAACCACAGTAAGAAATGCAGACAAATCTCATCTGGCACTACAAACTAAAGAATGGGTTATAATCAGTGAAGAATTATGTTGTTATCTTTTGTCAACATCTGTCCCGGTCAATATGAAAAATTTAAGATGGACAATCCATATTTACTGTGAGCACCATGAATATTAACATCCTACATCTGACTCAGTTTTGTATTATGGCATTATAGAAAGCTGGTTGAAGAAAACATCAGATTTTATCAAGTAGATGGATATGAAAACCCTGTTTAAAATTAGGTTAATTTATCCAAAGCCTATTGGCCAGCCTCATGTTGTAAGTGACTCATCCAACACGTATACCTATTGTAGCTTTCATTCTAATCAATAAACTATATAGATCTTTGTCTTTAACTTCCTGCTTCAAATACAAGCACGTTTTGACTTAGATGAAGGATTGGGGTTGCTCTTTCAGTTTGGAAAATGCAATAATGGTGTAATCTTTGAAATGAGCACGCAAGTAAAAAGAGAGTTCTCAATTGTAAAGTGAAGGCGTGTTTTTATGAGAAACAATTTATTGGAAAGTACACTTAGTTTCCCTCCTGAAACTCATAGACATTCCGCTATATCTTTTTAGCTGCTCCAAGCTCAGACAACGTAGCCCTGTATGTTGGGATTGTCATTGCTGTCATCGTGTGCCTGGCCATCTCAGTCATCATTGCTTTGTTTGTCTATCGGAAGAACCATCGCGGTTTTGAGTCTGACATCATTGACACATCTGCACTAAATGGCGGGTTCCAGGCTGTCAACATTAAAGCTGCAAGACAAGGTGAGTCGAACATTATAAATGAATGATGGACATTGGTGAGAATTAATGCCAGCACAGCTCTGTGAGTCATAAAACTGCAAGCGGTATTGCCATTACAGTAAAACCTATAGCTGAATCAAAATAGGAAAGCTATCAGAAGCAGGTATCCAACAGCATAACATGCCTGGGCCTGCTAATTGGTAATTTTGGTAATTAATTTGGCTACAGGTTTGCTTTAAAGAGATGGCATGCAGATGGTAAATGCAATGTATTCATACCCAATATTTTCCAGGAAAACACTATATAAACTTATAAAAGGAACATATCTTTTGCCATTCAAAACATCAATTTGTTCAAATGTAATGTTTGCATTGTTGGATGAATGATGGGATTATATAATTATTATACAATTGTATGTTGTTTATATTATTGGTAGGGTGTGTCTATGACAGTTCATCCAGTATTCGTGGGCTATACTCCTGTTCTGTCCTTGCTGCACATTTCCCTGTGTGTAACTCGGCATGTAGCTAAACTTTCCTAATCTGCAATAAGACAGACTAAATTTAATCTTGAAGCTTTATTAACAAAACAAGGTGGGTGAAAATTTTGGGACAAATAGATAAAAAGTACATACAATCAACGTATGAAGTATATAAAAAACACAGTGAAATAACTAGCCTGTTGATGGCAATAAATCCATGCCCACCAGCGATGCTGCCTGTAGGGAATGTAACTTTAGTCCATGACATGTGCAACACAGATGATAGCTGCTTTCCTCTCCCTCAGTTCCTAAGATGGAGTCTGAGCTCCCAGAATGCACTTGTTTCCTTTTCTAAGAATGAAGGATGATGGGAGTTTTTATTAAAGGTAAACAGTCTCTGGCTTCTGCAAAACAGTAAATTTAGGTTTAATATATTTTATTAATTAACGCAGAAATATTACAAAATACAAAAAAAGGGGTAAAATCAAATACTATTTTTTTTATTATTATTATTATAGATAAGAGCAGTATAACATTTACCGCACATAGGCATTGGTAAAACTGGTGAAACATCCCATGACTATTATAACAAACAACACATATGATATATCAGGATATCGTCCAGCCCAGGACCCAAGGTGAGGGCTAAGAACAAAGGCAGTGATGACAAGGCCATGGGTATGTGTAAGGCAGAGAAATCAGTGTGGTAGGGAGGTATAAACAATAAACAAAATGGAGCTACCCACGGAGAGGAGTGAGAAAGAGAAAAAAATTATAAAAGAAATAGAAAAGAGAAAAGAAAGTAGTAGAGAGCAGAAGCGATGGTAGACACAAGGTTTCCTGTGAGAAGTTATAAAACCGCTCTGTGAAAAAAAAAAAGAAATAAAATCAAAACAGTGAATCTTTGAGGAGTTCCCAGAAAAGGGTGGTGATGAGGTCGGTGGGTAAGATGCAAAACAGTACATTTATTCCAGGCTACATTTAGTGAGCAAATTCAGTATTGCCCACACATAATGAATTTCCCTGGTGAAGGCAGAACAACTTCCTTATAGTTACAGCTATGTGACTACACATAAAGAATTCCCTAACAGCATTGTAACTATTTAATTGATATGAAAACAATCATGCTATCATGCTACAAATGTAAAATGGCCTATATTTGGTGAAGTTGGCTCATATAAATAACATACAGATAAAGAATACTCAATACCCTTGTTGTTTAACACAATGAATCACTAGTAATTAGCTCTGACCTCCGTTTCACTATTTCTCATATCCTTAATATCAAGAAAAGCCTTTTGTGCAACACAATAATATAACATTTGAAATGAATATCTCATCTACTCAAATACTAAATATATAATAGTGTATGTAGTGCTGCAAGAATCTATATCAAATCACACTAATATATAAAGTACACCACCTCTATAAAAGTATACAAAAAAGTGAAGTGTTCTGTGATCAGCATCCAAAACAAATCTATGTAAGAGACCACACAGATAAGTGTCCTCCAAACATACTGTACATATCTTAGTGAGTGATAAGAAAAATCTGATGCATATCAGAATTAAACCTTAAGTGCCGGTTCACATACAGTTGCAAGAAAAAGTATGTGAACCCCTTGGGATTACGTGGAGTTTTGCATGAATTGGGCATAAAATGTGCTCTGAACGTCATCTAAGTCACAACAATAGAAGAACACAGTCTGCTGAACATAATACTACACAAACATTAGATGTTGCAATGGTTTAATTGCACATAACATGTAAACATTCACAGTGAAGGGAGGAAAAAGTATGTGAACCTTTGGACTTAATAACTGGTTGACCCTCCTTTGGCAGCAATAACCTCAACCAGACGTTTCCTGTAGTTGCAGATCAGACCTGCACAACGATCTGGAGTAATTTTGGACCACTCCTCTTCACAAAACTGTTTCAGTGTAGCAATATTCTTGGGATGTCTGGTGTGAATCGCTCTCTTAAGGTCATGCCACAGCATTTCAATCGGGTTGAGGTCAGGACTCTGACTGGGCCACTCCAGAAGGCATATTCTGTGCTGTTGCAGCCATTGTTTTGTTGAATTACTTGTATGCTTTGGGTCATTGTCCTGTTGCATCACCCATCCTCTGCAGAGCTTCAGTTGGCGGACAGATGGTCGTACGTTTTCCTGCAAAATGTCTTGATAAACTCTGGAATTCATTTTGCCATCAATGACAACAATCCGTCCAGGCCCTGAGGCAGCAAAGCAGCCCCAAACCATGATGCTCCCTCCGCCATGTTTTACAGTGGGGATGAGGTTTTGATGTTGGTGTGCTGTGTCTTTTTTTCTCCACACATAGTGTTGTGTGTTCTTCCCAAACAACTCAATCTTGGTTTCATCTCTCCACAGTATATTTTGCCAGTAGTGCTGTGGAACATCCAGGTGCTCTTTTGCAAACTTCAAACGTGCTGCAATATTCTTTTTGGACAGCAATGGCTTCCTCCGTGGTGTCCTCCTATGTACTCCATTCTTGTTTAATGTTTTCCTTATTGTAGATGTGTCAACAAAAATGTTAGCATGTGCCAGAGATTTCTGTAGGTCTTTAGCTGACACTCTGGGATTCTTCTTTACCTCAGGCAGCATTCTGCGCTGTGCTCTTGCAGTCATTTTTACAGGACGACCACGCCTAGGGAGAGTAGCAACAGTGCTAAACTTTCTCCATTTGTAGACTGTCTGTCTTACCGTGGACACATGAACATCAAGGCTTTTGGAGATACTTTTGTAACCCTTTACAGCTTCATGCAAGTCAACAATTCTTGATCGTAGGTCTTCTGAGAGCTCTTTTCTGCGAGGCATGGTTCACATCAGACAGTGCTTCTTGAAACCAGTAAACCCAAAACAGGTGTGTGTTTTTTAAGGGCAGGACAGCTGTCAGCAACACATCCAATATCATCACACTGATTGGAGTCGAGGTTGGCTCACTCCTGGCTCCAATTAGCTCTGGGAGAAGTCATTAAGCTAGGGCCTCACATACTTTTTCCTCCCTGCACTGTGAATGTCTACATGTTATGTGCAATTAAACCATGGCAACATCTAATGTTTGTGTAGTATTATGTGCAGCAGACTGTGTTCTTCTATTGTTGTGACTTAGATGACGTTCAGAGCACATTTTATGCCCAATTCATGCAAAACTCCACGTAATCCCAAGGGGTTCACATACTTTTTCTTGCAACTGTATATGCGGATTGGATGCAGTTTGAACCACATCCAATCCGGATGACATGTGAAATAACAATGCTTCCTATGGTGCCTGTTCACATTTGTCTGGTGCACTGGCACTGCGGATTGAAAAAGAGTCACGTCCGATTTCTGAGCAGTGCAGTCCGGGTCAGGTGCCGATTACAGGCAATTGACTTCTAGAGTAAACGTTTCTAAACCGCACATGTGTGAACAGTATAAAATCCTGACTTGAACCTGTCCTGAATCTGATGTAAACCTAACCTGAACCACTGAACAAGTAGTGTCAATTAGCTTTGAAACCTGAGCTTCAATCCGCAATGCACATTTGTGAATCAGCTCTAAGACTCCCTCTACAAATCTGACACAATTATATGAGTTTATAGACTACTTAAATGTATAGCACAGTAAACAATGAATAATAGATCCGATCACAGGCAAACAACAACAATATAAAAAAGAAAACACAGTAATATACGCAAAAGTGGGAATTTCAAGGAATGTAATATGCCTGTGCATGGATGAAGCTGTATTACTAAAAGAAGACTATCCTGTCAGACTGAGGCCTACGGGTTGTACTCAACCAATATTCAAATTTTAATGTATTTCCACTTTTCCAGTGAAAATTGAGAAAACCTCTATACTGTATGTTTGGTATGCATTTCAATTCACACAGCATACAAAAAAATATTCCCTACTTTTTTAGATGTTTCTTAGGAGAAGACTTCATAACTTTCTAAGCAAGTCTAGAGTGAGTCTGTCCTAAGCACAGGCTGAGTCTCCTCTTATTAACATACAATGCAAGAAGCTTATCTTCTAAACCTTTAAAGCTGGTCCCACAGCTGTAGAATTTTATTAGAAAGTTGACATTTTTAGAACATTCATTCAATTGTGTAAGAATTAAAGGGCACAATTTGACAATTAATTTTTAACCAGAGCAAGCAAAAAAATTGAAAGGCAGAGATAGATTTTTTTGTCAAATCTAATGGGAATAGACAGTTTTTTTTTTTAAATTAGGTAATATTTATTAACATTTTCTGCAGTATAATATAAAAATATTCAAAAATAAAAAGGAAGCACATTCACGTTCCAACTTGTATATCCAAATCAAATACAGAGAATTATAGGTTACAGTAATTTGTTTTATATCAATTTTAACTACCAGTAAAGTTTCTGATAATACCTCCTCAGTCAGTTACCCAAAGAATTGGACTGGTAAATCTAGTGATATACAAAACCTACATTTTGAAAAGCATAAGACCCCAGGGATTATCATAGAGCAACATTATCATCCAGATTGGTCAGCAAGGAAGTGGTAAAAAATTTGTTGAATTTGCTCCCGACTGATAAAAATCTACTCGTGCATTTGTCCAAGTTAATTCAGAAGTAGATCATTTGTTTGTTCCTGTAAATCAGAATATATCTCTTTGCTACAAAAAATGAGACAATGACATAGTACTCAAATTAAAAGTTAGTCGATTCCATGAAGGCACCATTGATAGGTTGAACAAGCATTTTTTATACTTTCTCATCCGAATGTTCGAACAAAATTCTACAGGTGTAAGGTCAGCATTACCCTTCGTTAGGACAGACTGGGGTTGATTTACTAAAACTGCAAGGTGCAAAATCTGGTGCAGCTGTGCATAGAAACCAATCAGCTTCCAGGTTTTATTGCCAAAGCTTAACTGAACAAGCTGAAGTTAGAAGCTGATTGGCTGCTATTCACAGCTGCACCAGATTCTGAGTGCTCCAATTTTAGTAAATCTGCCCTACAGTGTTCAGATCTAGTTTACAGCTGAAAATTAGATCAGCCTGCACAGTACAGGCAGGTTTAAATATGTCAAACATGGCTGCCCAGCACCCTCATAAACAAAGAGGACTATATGGGTTTTTGCAGTGTTGGAATTTCCAGAACAGAACACCTAGAAAGTGTAAGCTGCATTTTTTAAAATATTGTTTAATGTCATGTTATGTGAATATGAACATGTAAGATATATAAAGTAGGTGTTATCCCAGTCTGGCTGAAAAAGTGGAAATACACTCTAAAATGGTTTTGCAGCAACATCAGCATCAAAATACATTAAATATTTATACCATATACTGCATTTGGCTACAGGGAAATTATAACTGCCAGTCACCAGCTAACATGCCAGTTTTAGCTCTGAAGTAGGCCGTGCAGAAGCTTTTGAAAAGATTGTTTGTGCAAATTATTGGTGTTGTCTAAAGCCACCATGCTGCGTTGTTGCGATGTGTCACTGAATTGACTCCAGTTTTGTCAGATTTGACAGCTAGATTTTTCCCATAGCTGACAGAGCCATCACTTGGGCCTGAAAATCTGACTATGTTTTTTTTTCTTTCAAATACGCTACTCTATTTTGTATGAATATGTTGTAGTCACAGGAAAAAAACAGCCACGCACCATTACGATGCCTTCTTTCTTTCTTTGTACGTGAAGCAAATAACCCACTTGTTACCTTAGATTAGCTCTAACAAGTATGCCTGCAATTTACACGTGCTGTCATATAAAAACACGCAATTATCAACAGAACATTTTTGCATGTGACATGCTTCATTTGTGAAAGATTTAACTGGCAAACTAAATATCCTCATCACATAATAGCTTTTCAGAGGAAGTACGGAAAAATACTCGGAGCAGCAAGCACTAAATCTGCTTGATGGATTTCCCTCTTGTGCAATATCTGATGACTGCCTATTGCATTTTTCCATGTGCTGTTTACTTACAAATCGGCTTACTGGAAAAACATGAGCATTAGTGAAAGAGAAAATGGTAACATGATACCTGCATTACCTGCATAAACAGTGCACATGATATATGGAAATTAGACTGGAACAGACAAATCGGCAGATAACATAATTGGCCATACGGAAGGGAACACCTATAAATCATGGTTCAGATTTATCTCTGGTCCACCAGTGTAGAATGATTTGGAATTATCCCTCTCATTGTATACTATTCTCCCCAAATTATTTTCTTTATGTGTTTTGTGCTTGTGACACAATTCTATACAATTGTTTGTGAAGCATTTGCCCGAGTTTATGCCCTGCCAAAAGATAAACCTCAGGCAGGCAACTAAAGTAAAGGGAAACAGCATGACAATGTGATCATACCTTTTCTTAGTCTGCCCATTCCCCCAGTTAGTATGTTCAGTGTAAGCACATGTGGATGCCAGTAAAGTTTGATTGGCTCCCACTACTGGGTGCTGCCTGGAGTTCAGCCATAAACTAAAATGCACAAAATACTCACCTTCCAGTGATGCAGTGGTTACTTATCTCACTGGCTGCTGCCATCTCATCTCTGGGTGTCAGGCTTTTGGCCTCTTAATTAAATGGGCGGAATTATTTCATTCATTCTAGCATAGTCAGAGTATTCTAGGAATGTACATTGAGCTGCACAACGTACATTAGTTGGAAACTGCGATCAGCCAGGTTAGGTTCTACTAAGGGGTGCTTAAAACAGGTAGTTAATTCACATTTTTACCACTCCCCCAACCACCCACCAACAAACAGACAAGGCGGTGCTTGGATGGGTACAGTTAAATGCACCAATTTTAGAGCTATGTGCAGAGCTTGACAGGAATCACCACCTGTCAAACCCTCTTGTGTAAGTAAAGAGGGCTGCGCTTGCAGTTGCAGTATGTTCCCGCAATGCAAAATTGTCCTTTGGCAATAAAAAACACCCCCCCCCCAAAAAAAAGACATCGGGAGGCAGCAGCATTGCCTCCTGAACACCCCTCTGAAAAGAAATCCACTACAAATTGCTTTCAGTGAAGTGGCAGACACTGCTGCAAGTCTGAAAGGAGCCTAAATGAAGAGCTGAAGAGACATAGCATCTGCAATAAAGAGCTGCCTGCTGACAATTTTTATAATTTTAGGTTTTGTCCCACTTTAGTAAATAACTATGTTCATCAAACTTCATGGGAATGCTACACCCACACTAAATGTAGTGCTTAGTAAACTGAGACAAAAATGAATCTATTGAAAGTATTGTCCATAGCAACAAATAGGATGTTTATGTTTGTTTGTATAAATCCAAGAAAAATGTTGCATTTTCTTCATTTAACGATCACTATGAATTGTTTATAGATCTCTTGGCAATTCCTCCAGACCTAACATCAGCAGCGGCAATGTACAGAGGACCCGTGTATGCACTTCATGATGTATCTGATAAGATACCAATGACTAATTCACCACTCCTCGACCCTCTTCCCAATTTGAAAATTAAAGTGTACAATTCATCTGGTGCTGTAACACCTCAAGATGATCTTTCGGATTATTCATCAAAACTTTCTCCTCAAATTACGCAGTCTTTACTGGAAAATGACACTCTAAACATAAAGAACCAGAGCCTAGCAAGGCAGACAGATCCATCTTGCACTGCTTTTGGAACATTCAACTCATTGGGTGGACACTTGATCATACCCAATTCAGGTATGTGTTTGGACATCAATTGGCATGTATGGCTTAACAGTGCTAGGCTGGAGATAATGGGTGGCGGTTATGTGTTTGGCCGAAAATTTGTTGTTTAGTGTGTGAGAGTCAAACCTCTGCCTGTGACTTCATTGGAATGTTTTTCCTTATCCCTGTCTATTTGGCAATGGTTTGAAAAATACGGGCACGAGGGAAAGTTTTACAATTCCTTTTGTTTGCCAGGTGTCAGGCTAAAGAGGAATTGGAAATCCCATCAATGGGCTTCTGGCAACAAGATGAGCAAAATTCTAGTTAATTGGATAGGTTTAGATCCCTAGTGCCCAACATGCAGCCTTTTAGTAGTTACTGTGTGGCCCTCGGTCTCCAGAAGCCCATAGTCAATGTCTACCTTATCTAGGTTCTTGCTCAAAGACAGTGAAGGAAAATATTAGACGGACTTTACTAAGTTTTCAAATTAAAAGTCAGCAGCTGCAAATACTGAACAAAAATACAGCTACAAAAATCAGGTACTTGCCAATCCCTGGATTCTGGTATTTTCTCCCTGTAGCTGCTTCTTCTCACAGCAGCAGTTCCATGGCCCTGCTGTCTTGGATTTGGTAGGTGGCTGTGATTTCATGATGTATCACAGCTGGATCCCACTGTCCATGCAGGAGCTCACTCAGCACAGGAAGATTGGTCCTGCAACATCCTGGGACCTGTGATTGTCCAAGGAGGCTGCTGGAGGGGAGGGGGGTGGGATAAGCAAAAACATCCTCCCCTGTGGGTAATAAATAAGTGCTGTGTTTAGTGTGAAACACATTTACCACTGTATTTCTCTTGTCTGTATTGGTTTTATATTGGTTCAATACAGTGGATTGTTTGGAGTGCAGCCGATTGGACGTCCTTTGTTCTCATCTATGCAGCACACAAGCTGGGCTAGCACCTACAGGGGGAGTTGTGCTTGGAGATTAGGAGTCTCTCTACTTTTTAGCAGCAGTAAACATATAACATCCTCCCCTAGGTGGGGATGGAAGAAGTGAAAGTGGGTACCATTGGAAGTGGTACTCCCCACCAAAAAAAAAAAATGCTATTCAGTTACAAGCTGCAACCCTGCTTGAGTAAAGTCCCACTTCAACTAAGGAAGGTTTAGAGTCCTAATGCCCAAACTGCAGCTTTTTCATTGTTACTGTCTGGTCATCGGTCCTCAGCAGCCAGTAGTCAGTGAAGAAAAATGTTAACTTAATTAGTTTCTATTAGATACATGAGTTAGTTTATTTCTTTACACTTTCCTACCGGTACTAGTAATTCTTCTTTCTTTTTTTTTGTATTGTTTTGAGCATTTCTGTGGACTGAAAGGTGTCAGCACTTCCCAGTATTTTTTGCTAAACTACTCAGACTCTCACATTCTCAAATCTCTATAAGGGTTATAGTTGAGTCGATACAGGATTCAGGATTTAGTTCAATATAAAATCTACAAGGGCTGTTTGAGATAACACAGGAAGTGTGCAGAGGACGCAAGCCAGCTCTCAAATTCAGACAAGTGCACTTGTTTTCTTGCACTTATTAAACAGATATAACAAATTTCTTCCAATAGTATATTTTCCAGGTCAAAATTGAACACATAAGAAAAGTTCATTGTTATGCTTCACACATCTCAAAAATTTTCTGTTCATTTACTGCAAACCAGGGATATTAGTGAATGCTAATGAAACTAATACAAATTTATACTTCGGTTGTGTGAATCCATCCTTTTTTGTGAGGGTATAACAGTTGTTGACCTACATAGTATGTAATCCATTCAAGGCTTTCTGAGGTTTGCACAGTTCCATAGCACAAAGTTATATAATACGCACTTGTGCCTCACATTAGAGCTTTGATTGTACAAGTATAGCCTAAAATACAGCACCTCTTTCTGTTTCCATCTGGCAGGAATATTACTCAGAAATTGGACATGTATTACATCCAGATTTCTATTGTGTATTTCCTTAATACATATGATTGAATGTTTGTTTTTCTTAAACAACAACAAAAAAATACACAGAATGTTGCCTTTTCAGTCTTTTCCTACCATTTCACCTCATACCAATTATTTTGCTTTTGAGAGCCATAAGTAGAGCTTCAATCGCCATGGCAACATATCTCATATTGGCTTTGAGGACTTTGAGGAATCCAACACTGCCCTGTAAAATGAATTCTTTTCATGAAAACGTAAATGCAAGCTTGAAACATAAATTGCCTATGTTCCGCTTACAAGTATTATTTCCTATTATTTAATTGATTTTTCTATTTGTTTCTTTTTATCTTCATATTCTTTAGGAGTGAGCTTGCTGATTCCTGCTGGGGCAGTACCTCAGGGAAGAGTATATGAAATGTATGTCACTGTTCACAGGAAGGAGAACATGAGGTAACTGTCTGTGTTTAGCATCTGCTTAATCTTACACAACGACATTGGTGGTCAATTCCCGCTCAAAGGGAAACAAGATCTTCTTATTTGAAACAGAGAACAAAGTATTTTTCGTCTCTTACGAGTATATATATATATATTTATTAAAAATGTAGGTAAAACTGGCACAGAGTTTGCACTAAGGCAGAATGCAAAGCTCCAGGATGTTGTCTCTGATTGGAGAATGCTATGTTTTAAGCTTTCTCTGGGTTTTGTAGTCCCACATCAGGGCCTGAAGTTTGAAGGTTCCGAAGTGTCTTGGGTAGGACAGAACCTTCAATCCTGTGTCCAATTCTTACTAGAAACCTGTTATGTGTCCAGGTGTGCACACCCTTTGTAAACCAGGCCTAATTAGAGCTCAGGGCAGTTGCTACCATGTGTGTGAAGAGCCTTGTCAGAAGTGTAAGAACCCGGGGTGCTGGGAGGACGCTATCCGGTGGCCATGAGTGGAGCCATGTAACAAGGTGCTGTGAAGAAAATGACTGACTGAACCTGAAGAACCCCTGGTTGGAAAAAAACAGTGTTAATAGCAGCGGAGCTGCTGATGCATAGCCATGTGGGCTAACATTTTTTGTTGTTGTTTGTTGGAGAAGAACCCTGCTTGGGAATCTATGTCTATGGACTTTTCTTTGTTTTCCAATAAAAGTGGGTTGGCAAGCCCTTAAAACCGAGCTTGGACTGGCGCAAAGCTCACTAAAAATCTACCACATTGAGTCTAATTACCCCATATCACAACATAATGTATACAAATATATATATTTATATTTATATATATATACAGTATATGCTGTATATAATACATTAGGAGCGCACAGAGGCATATCATGTGAAATTCGAAGGGCGGGCGCTTATTGGGAGACTTGGGAGTACAGGCGGGGTGGCAAAGAAACCAAACTATAGTTTAACCCTTTATGGACTAGCAATGGGCACAGAACGGCTAAATAGTTCATGGGGTAGCAATGGGCACAGCATGGATAAACAGTTCTCAGAGTAGCAGTGAGTACAGCATGGATAAACAGTTCATGGAGTTGCAATGAGCACAGCACGGATAAATAGTTCATGGGGTAGCAATGAGCACAGCATGGATAAACAGCTCTCAGAATAGCAATAAGCACAGCATGGATAAACAGTTCTCGGAGTAGCAATGGGCACAGCATGGATGAACAGTTCACACGGTAGCAATGGGCACAGCACAGATAAACAGTTCTCAGAGTAGCAATGGGCACGGCACAGATAAACAGGTTACAGGTAGCACATAAAGGGGAGATGATCCTCAGGGCAGTGGCAAGGGGTAATAGTCCATGGAGTGGGAATATGGTACAGCAAAAGGGAAGCAGTTCACAGGGCAACAATAAGGCACAGCCATGGAAAATGATCCTCAGAACGGTAACAGCAGAGGAGATAAGGGACAGGAGGGGTTCAAAGCTGCAGAAGTTTGACTGTCCTGAGTAGTGGATGGGGTGGTATGGGCATCAGGGGATCCAAGCAGGGCACTCTGAGGAGGGCTCTGGGCATACAGCATAGAGGGCAGGGAGGGCAATCTGAGGAGGGCACTGGGAACACAGTAGAGAATGCTGACAGGGCAATCTGAGGAGGGCTCTGGGCACAGCTTAGGGTAGGCAGAGCAATCCTAGGAGGGCTCTGGGAATGCAGCAGTCTTGGGCCCCCACTGGTATATGAAAGGTCCCTAACTCACATTCATACATACATATACTGGAGCCTATTTAGACAGGATCCAGTTAACCTACCTGCTTGTCTTTGGAGTGTGGGAGGAAACCCATGTAGGCACAGGGAGAACATGCAAACTCCAGGCAGGGGGTGCTGTGGTTGGGTTTCAAACCACCGACCCTAGTACTTAGCCACTGTGCTGCAGTTAAGAAGATAAAAGACTCAGCACCATCAAGCATAGTATAAGACTGCTGTTTTTTTCTATTTTTTTTTGTGAATAAATGGAGCTTTTGGATTAGGTTTTTCCCTTTAACTCAGTAATTAGAGGGATGTGTGAATTAAAGGTTGGTGGGAGTTCAGCTTTAGTTTTTATTAGAGTAGAGAATTGTCAAAACCCCTGTCAAGTTTTTTTCTTTTTTTTGCCATCTGTGTCCCATTGTAGAGGTTTCCCATCATCTTCTTTGTTGTAGACAAGATAGTTGTCACTGGAACTGGTGCCCCCTTTGAAAGATTTTCCCTTTACAACATGCATATTTTTGATTTGGTGACTCAAAACTGAGCTCACAGTGGTGCGTTCTCTTTCACCTTTTGTCTGTCATATTAAACTTGTAGAATTTTAGTCAACTGATAAGACAAACAAAGAGTAAATTACAGAGTCTGTATATGTAATTGGCAAGAATATATAAAGAGTAAAGTTGTGGTATTAGGTGTCCATGGGAACTGAGGAGCATGAAAAAGGAAATGTTCTCAATTAATTTACCCCATAGGTCACCTTCACAGTCATTGACATAATGTACTTGTTGATTAAAGCATGCTTTCTAAGAAAAAATAAAACAGTAAGTCTAATATATTTTCAATAGTAAAACATAAAGGAAAATTAAAAAAGAATAATAAAAAGAAAAAAATATTTTGCTATGTTTAATTTAAATTGGGATATGCTAATTACCTGCAATATTCCTTTATATTAAATCCCTATTATCTGCAGCACTCAAGTTAAAATATAAAATTGGAATGACAGTTCTTAGATGAGAGAAAAGGCAGAAAGAAGAGAAAAGTAATAATATCAAAGCTGCTGTCTTCCTGCATGTTTCTTAAATGCAGGTCTTATAAGCTCAGGCATCAGGTACTAGGGGAAAGTCTTTGCGCTTAAAGTGGTAGTAAGCTGCAAGTGAGAAAAAAAAATCTATGCAAAGTAATGTCATAATGTGCTAGTATGCATTATGAAGGACTTATCTTAAAACAAAGCCCTCTAGCGGCGTGCTGTCACTGCTGCAGAGGCTTCCATGTTCACTCGGTCTTCCTTCCAGGTTTCGAGCTCCGGCCGTCTGACTGGTGCAGGAGTCCTGGGCCATGGCACAATACTCTGAAGGAATGTCAAGGGTATGCCGTTCATTTAGAGCGCAAGCGCCAGCTCTAAAAATGAGTGAATATCTCCTAAATGGTGCACGTTTAGGAGATATTCACTTTACCTACAGGTAAGCTTTATTATAAGCTTACCTGTAGGTAAAAGTTAAAAAAAGAGTTTACTACCACTTTAAACAACGTTCAAGTAAAATTCAAGTATACATACTGTATAACATATTTAAACTTTAGGAAATTTGGCATTATTCTTTAGTCTCATACTGCTATATAGAAAGGTTTGGTGGATGAAAAATAAAAGGCCATGCCCATTCATCAGTCAAGTGTGTATGGTAACTGTTGATCATTGAGTCAGGAGAAGATGTGAGCTATTAATCAATGATGAATGGAATTAAGGTATATGGTATAAGGTGAAACTGAAGGTTCTGATGGTGTTAAAAGGTAGAATACTTGCTTATACCAGATTTGCCAAGGTCATATTACTCCACAGGAGCACAGCCTAGGTGTCCATTAAGTCCTCCACTGATTCCATACAGGCCCACAAAAATGTGGCAAACATACACTATATTGCCAAAAGTATTGGGACACCTGTTTTTACATGTACATGAAATATTGAGTTGGCCAACCTTTTGCATCTATAACAGCTTCAACTCTTCTGGGAAGGCTGCCCACAAGGTTTAGGAGTGTGTTTATGGGAATGTTTGACCATTCTTCCAGAAGCACATTTGTGAGGTCAGGCACTGATGTGAAGGCCTGGCTCGCAGTCTATCGGGTTGAGATCAGGACTGAGTGCAGGCCAGTCAAGTTCCTTCACCTAAAAGTCACTCAGTCATGTCTTTATGGTCCTTCCTTTGTGCACTGGTGCGCAGTCATGTTGGAACAGGAAGGGTCCATTCCCAAACTGTACCCAAAAAGTTGGGAGCATGAAATTGTCCAAAATTGCTATGCCAAGCTCAACTCCTGAAAAATAACCCCACACCATAACCCCCCCCCCCCCTCCACCAAACTTTACACTTGGCACAATGCAGTAAGGCAACTGCCAAACCCAGACACATCCATTAGATTGCCAGACAGAGAAGCGTGATTCGTCACTCCAGAGTCTAAAGTCTGCTCTAGAGTCCAGTGGAGGCGTGCTTTACACCACTGCATCTGACACTTTTCATTGCACTTGGTGATGTAAGGCTTGGATGCAGGTAGGATGAATCCATTCCATGAAGCTCTCTACACACTGTTATTGTGCTAATCTGAAGGCCACACAAAGTTTGGAGGTCTTTAGCTATTGAGTCTGCAGACAGTTGGCAACTTCTGGACACTGTGCGCTTGAGCATGCACTGACCCCACTTTGTCATTTTACATGGCCTACCACTTTGTGGCTGAGTTGCTGTTGTTCTCAGTTGCTTCCACTTTGTTATAATACCACTAATAGTTGACCATTGAATATTTAGTAGCAAGAAAATTTCACAGGTGGCAACCTATCAAAAGTATCATGCTTGAATTCACTGAGCTCCTGAGAGCAACCCATTCTTTCACAAATGTTTATAGAAGCAGTCTGCATGCCTAGGTACTTGATTTTATACACCTGTGGTCATGAAGGTGATTGAAACACCAAATCCAATGATTTGGAGGGGTGTCCCAATAGTTTTGGCAATATAGCATATTTGGAGTCATTAAATGGTAGACTTTTTATTTGCTGATATTTAATTCTCCTACATACCAGCCTGCAGATTTGTCACATATTGTACAATGCCTTAATTGCCATGGCAGGTGGTGAAGGACTAAAAAGGACAAAGAGGTAAGTACATATTTGTGTGCAGCACATCATACAGAATGAGGAAGTGCAAAATAGGGAAAGGATGGCATGCAACACAGAGTAAAACAGTACAATGTTCCCTATTCCACACCGCCTCATTTTATATACAGTACCATGCTGTGTGTTCCCTATGATGCAATGCCTCATTTTGTACTCAATTCTGTATGTTCCCTATTCCACACCTCCTCATGCCATACACCATGCTGTATGTTCTGTATTCCTTGCTGCCTCTTATCATATGTCATGCTGTATGTTCCCCCTTATTCTTTAGGCTTGTTATACATGGTAACTATTGAACTAAGCCCTAATTGTAAACCATCATCTTTGCCAAATAACAAATCTATGCCGGACAAAGGTGCGTATCCCTACGGACCATCTGGCCAATTGATGAATCTAAAATATAACCTTTATTCAGATATATATAAAATATATGCTCAGCTGTAATGAATGCCTATTGGAGAGGAATGTACTGCGCACAACAATATGACTGGATACCATTGCAATTAATTACCTTACATCCAAATGGTTAATAACCAGACCAAATCAAATACCATACCGTTTTAGATGAAGTGACGGCATAAAAAGAGAAACTGTAGTTTGATCATAAGCCTATTAGCTTGAATATATAATCTCTGTTAAGGAAATGGAGTTGCCCCATGGATAAACTAATTAGATAGTATAATCTGTCTTGCCACAGATATGTAATATGGGTACACTCATCCACGGGCCTAAATGTCAGCCTCGCATGGACAAGACCCATACATCACCATATTCAATCAAAAATACCTCACTGTCTTGAGGAATGCAAATAATGCTCTGTAAAATGCAGTATAGACCTCTCTAAAAAAAGGGGGGGGGAGAAGTAAATACCATGTGCATTCAAAAAGTGCTCCCAAAGAAAAAAGAAACGCTACATGGTTCACTTAAAAAAACAGAGCTTCGTCAGGAGATAAAGAATTAAAAGAGGTCACATAGTGGCTGGAAGTTGTGCTTAGCTTCACATGGTGGCAAAATGACACCTATCATTTGTTTCACATCTATATATAGAGATGGTGGCCATCAAAATGGCCCTCGCACATGCTCAGCTCCTCAACAGTTGCCATCTTGTGGACAAAACCTGCATATGCTCAGCACCTCAACAGATGCCATCTTGTGGACAAAAAACAACACCACAACAGCACGTCAGTCCATAACACAATAGACACTGCTGTTGCTCTCAAACCCTGTTACCTCCCTGGTGGTCTGATTATGTCAATATTTTTGAATGTCAAAGCGGTACATCGTTTTGCATGGAAATTTCAGTGTCTGATGACGAATTTCCCCACAAATCATTTTTGCTCAATTCAGTGATTCTAATTCACTATCGCTGTTTTCTAGCTGGTCTAAAACCGCTTTTGACCTAAAGAGATGCTTTTTGGATGCCATGGACGTTCTCAAGTTTCCAGGCAGAAAGAATGGTAAAAGTGCAGGCAGGGCACTGGACAAAGCACTAGGGACAAAACTGAGGTTAAATGGTTTAATACAGTACTGTAATCCTAACAGATTACAATGTATTGTGTGTATGTCATGTTTTTACTGTTTTGAATCTCCCGCTGGTTCCGCTCCCCTGCGTCGCGGCACTCACAGGGAAGGGAACCTGGAAGATGGATGCCAGCATTGGCCAGAGAACACAGTAGGACATCGGGGGATTGCAGGGACAAGGTAAATTACACTACACACACACTACAGTGTAATCCTGAGTGTGGCTCGGGGGTTACCGCTTTGGCTACTGAAAATTAACCCTGAGCCACACTCGGGATTACCGCCAGGGAGGTTAATGCCCCACTGGCTAAGGACCAAAATTACAGTTCATACCATTATATAGCATTTATGGAGCAAAATCAAACAAAAAGCACAAATTCCCTAATCACACACAAAAGAAAGGAAGGTAAATCCTTCATTTAAACCATAAGGTGCCTTTGAGCCTAAACGGAAAATCCATTTTGCTTCAAGTTTCAAAAGACATTTATCTAGGTCTCCTTTTCTAGGACCCAGATTATATTTGTCAATAATCCAAAAGTTTAAGAGGTAAGCCTTACCACCATGAAAGAAGCATTGCAGAATATGGAACATACAGCATGACAAACAGAATGAGGTGGTGCAGAATAAGGAAAGTACAGCATGTTATATGTAATGATACATTGTGGAATAGGAAACATACATCATAACAAACGTTATGAGACATTGTGGAATAGGGAACATACAGCATAGTGAACAGAATGAGCCTTGGTGGCACAGGGTATACACAGCATGGTGTACAGAACAAGTGGG